>NC_024797.2:30494698-30837003 GCF_000309985.2 Brassica rapa
TTACTCATATCGATTTGTAATCATCAACACTTGTTTCTTGTGTTCTTTATAGCGAACAAAATAACAGGGAGGACGTCTAGGGATCAACAGTCAACATTTAATTCACATTATTTTCACAACTACCATATAACCATTTAATTCACGTTATTCACGTCAAGATAACAGGGAGGACGTCTAGGGATCAACAGTCAATATTTAATTGACATTGCTTATCACAATTCACAACTACCAACAACCATTTAATTCAATTCACGTTATTCACGTCAGTCAACCAAGCCAGGAATTGGATGGTAGAAGATGGTGTCACGTGAATGGAACATTGAAAGATCAGAATATCTTTACAAGACAAGGATGGTTCTACAATATAGTAGGCTCATCCAGTGCTGGCTCCGAAAAGAAACGGAAGAAAAATTACCTTCCAGCCTTTGAGATATAATTGATTTTTAGCTTCTTTTTCTAAGCTAAATTATTTAAATCACAACGTTTTTCAGGACTACCACACTTAATTAAGTTTATTTTATGCACCAACTGTTGTGCATATATTCTTTATCAGTACATTTAGAAAAGCTAGTTTTCCATTATTGACCGGTCATAATGATTTTTTAAAAAATTGTTCTGCAGATTTTAATTATCACGTTGATGGTGTTTATCTTTTCAATTAGTAAGAATTAATTGTATGCATGGTGGGGTAAAGAGGTAAACACCACTTCGCATTTTTCTTTCCGTTTACCACACTTGACTTTTTTAATCCTAAATTAATTGTGTTTCTAAAGATTCCTGAAGTTCCTGTAATAATATTTTTAATCCATACATTATGATTCTAAATGCATGCTTTCACCGTGGATGTAAATATATAATGTTAAAGAGTTTGCGAGGCTATCGACTAGTGCAAGTGAAACAAGAATTTATAATAAAACTTTACGTTCAAGTTTTCGTAGGAACTTTTTATAAAATCATACGCGATATAGCATTTATTTGTGAAAATATAGAAGTTGGTCGCCCGTTAACACAGACTAATGTGTCCACATGAGGTAACTTATCGCTAAAGAAACGAGCAGTGACCCTATTTTCAAGAAGTTCTAAGGCCGCAGAGGATTTTATGCATCTAGGTGTCTTGTATTGACCTATAGAAGCACCTTGAGCTATGAAATATTCCATGAGAGAGTCAAACGTTCCTTGTTGAACCACCCTTATCTCTAAAGCTCCAGTTGATCCATCCTTGCTTCGAAATTTTCTGTAAAGAGCATCAAGTGATTCCTCTACTACCGAGCAACATTCCATCAACACATTGGTATCAATTAGCTCATTGATGTCATCGTTGTTGTTGCCTTTGAGTTCCCAATAAAGAACATAGTGACCTGGAACGGTAGAGATATGAGGATAGCATGTGAAATCCCTCAACATTATGTCTGAAGATTTAAGTAGTTGTGTTGCATTAGTCACTGCGTTTAATAGGTCTTCTTCCATTGTTGCCTCCAAATAAACACTTAAGACCACATTTTGTCTTCGTATAAATTTAAACTGTGGTGCGCTATTGTTAAATCCAGTCACCTGTAGAACATCTCCCATCCTATATCGGTGTAAACCTAGTAAGAGAAAACATGACAACATCAATTTAATTTGGTTATTTGAGAACATACACGACTAAATAGACTGTTTTGTATAAACTCACCCGAATAACTGGTGACTACGAGTTCATAGTAGCAACCTAACTTTACATTCACAAGATCAACAATTGTGTCGTTTCCTTCACTAATCGGTATAAATTCAAAGTATGACATATTCGGCATAAATGTGTAGGATACATCTTGGGGTTTGCACAGAGGATTCAAATTTACCCCAAAGAAGACCTCAGAAGACACATAATTTCTTGCAACGAGAGGGAGATCATTGACATAAAACTCCAATAATGGAATATTTTGAGACATTTGTCCTGTAAAAGTGAATTCGATAAACTTGGTTCTGGGCCAACGTTGTGGAATGATACCTTTCCATGATTTCTGGTTGCATGTCTTCTATTATATCTGCCAGCTGAGGATTAAGTCCTCCAAGTATAATGGAAACAGATCCCCTGCAGCTATCCGTGATCCAATCACTAAGCTGACCTGATCGTATGTTACTGCACATTTCTTTCCAAAATATTTCAAGAAAAGTTATTCCTTGAACCAAGATAGAAGCAAAGTTAGCACACACTCTTGTAACTTCATCTCTCAGGACAAGACCACAAAGAAGATGACAATAAAGACTGTTTATTGTCAGGACAAAATTTGATTTCACTGGGACTTGCGCTCGAAGTATCCCAATATGATGGTAGGTTCTTGACATAATAGTCGCTTTTCATGAAATGTGTAGTAGCATATGAAACTAGTAAACCAGGTGGAGTTCTGGAGCCTGGTTTAAGGAAAATGAGATGCAAACCTTTTCCGTCATTGTGACCCTTGACATGCCTACAAACTAAAATAAATATTTTTCGTCATACTATTGTAAATTGTAGACTTGGAGGTTAATTTAGATGATCAGCTAATATACTGTATTGTGTACCTAATTTATCTTTTTTTCTAACAGCATGAACATACTTTGTCTATCTCAATCTATACTATTATTTGCGAAGTGATTTTTCGTATTCGATCTATCACGTTAAAAGTTAGAGTGGTTAAAGTCGTCGTTGCCGTTAATAAATTCTTATGTATAACTTCTTTATAATCAAAATTTTTTGTAGTATTAATATTAGTTTTATATGTTATATTAGATAATTTATTATAAATTAATATAATAAAATTATCAAAAAATATTTATACAAAAATAAGATAACTTTTAAATATATATTCTGTTATTATCTAGAAGTAATATTTTATTATAATTAAAAAATAAGATATAAAATTATAATTAAGTACTAATCAAGAAAAACTATATTTATAAAGATATTTTCTAAAATAATTTTAATATTTGAGTGTTTTAAAAATTTTAACAAAATAATAAGCATATATATTTTGATAAAAGAATTTGCATATCCAAATAGTTTGATGTTTGATTTAAAAATTTTGAGAATGTCAATAATAACTTATCATGTTAATTTTTGTAAGAAAATTATGTTCGCATAATCGTAAAAAAATTTACGCCCGCATGTCCGGACAAAAAACACGTAGTGGACTTATATATTTAGATGTTTCTGTTAATTTTCAAAAATTATTTATATTCAATCGGTTCTCTTAAAAGCTTTCAGATCAGCATTAATCAATACATAAGTGCATGGAAAATCTAACAATTGTTTTATAGAACAAGATGAAAAAAATACGGAAAGCCTAATACTACCTCCATTCCAAAAAGATAAATGTGTTGGCAAAAAAAAAACTGTTTCAAGGAAAAGTTTTTTGTGTGTTTTCAATAACTTTTTATTTATTTAATAGTAGTAAATTGTAAAATTCAAGAAACTAGTTGAGCAAAACCTTTATTTATGAAGATATATAACAAAGATTTATACAAATGTATTGATAACTATGTTAATTTTCAATAGTTATATCTTTAATCAATGCTCTTTATAGCTTTCAAGATAAGCATCAATCAATTCACAAACGTTTGATTACTTGTGTGATAAGGGAAAATATGTTTTATAGAACAGGATGTAAAACCTGTCTGTAACATATTTACCCAAAAAAAATTAATGAAAAAACTATCACTTTTAACTAATTGTCCGAGAGAGAGTAACATTTAATTACTTGGATAATACGAGGTAGCGTAGATCAAATAAAAATCTACCAGTCTCCAAGTGCTTGTTGCTTATAGGTATTAACTTCTGTTTTCCTCCTGAAGTTCCAGACCTATAACTATAATACAAGTCAAAAGTGCACATGCAATTGTTTTTGAGTAAGAAAAAACACATCAAATTCATATATTATTAAGATGAACTATCATCAATAGTGGTTGTCTCTTACAGGACAAGTATTTTCTGTGTACTAACCAAAGTGGAATACAATCCTTTAATACATAAAAAACTGATCCTGTCTGTTCAAACGAAGCTGTACTTGTGATTCACATTCACACGTCTTCTCTACTCCGTTGCCAACATGGCAGAAATAAATATCCAATTTTACTATATGCTAAAATTTCAAGCCAGTATTATTGCCAAAAAGTAGTGGTATGTGGACTTTAGTTGACTTGAAGTAAGAATGATCAAAGTCTTCATATGGAAAACGAGCGGTCTGAAATAAGCATAGTTAAATGTCTTTCGTCGTATTGGAGCAAAGTTGTTTTCTCCAATAATTCATCCTAAACCAGTTCATTCAGATTTCAACTCTACTGAAATAATTTTCTCTGTTCTTCTATCACTATGGGGAACTGTATGTCCTTCCAACCTTCATGTGATGCGACGCTGGACCGTATCATTAGCGTCTTATGTAGTAAAGGTTACATTGGAAACCTCAAGAAGAATCTCAGGGATCTGCAAAGGGAAACGGAAGATCTCAGAGCAATTCATGATGTGGTGAAGAACAAAGTAGCTAGAGAGAAGGTAAAACATCGACACATGCTTAAACCTGTCCAGGTATGGCTTACACGTGTTGAGAGCTTCAATACACGGGTTGATGATACTCTTAGTACTAGTCCTGCTCAGCTTCAAAAGCTGTGTCTATGTGGTTTGTGCTCAAAAAACGTATATTTAAGCTATAACTATGGGAGAAGAGTATTCTTGTTGTTGGAAGAGGTTAAGAAACTAAAATCAGAGGGTAACTTTCAAGAACTTACTGAGTTGACTATGATATGTGAAGTGGTGGAGAGGCCTACTCGGACTACGGTTGGTCAGGAAGAAATGCTCGAAACGGCGTGGGAAAGACTAATGGAAGAGGACGTTGGAATCATGGGTCTGCATGGAATGGGTGGTGTAGGTAAAACTACCCTGTTTAAACAAATCCACAACAAGTTTGCAACGATGTCTGGTAAGTTCGATGTTGTGATCTGGATCGTGGTGTCTCAAGGTGCAAGTATCTCGAAGCTTCAAGAAGATATTGCACAGAAGCTACGTCTTTGCGACGACCAGTGGACACGGAAAGATGAAAGTGATAAGGCCGCGGAGATGCATAGAGTTTTAAAGGGGACTCGGTTTGTTTTGATGCTTGATGACATATGGGAGAAAGTTGATTTAGAAGCCATCGGAGTTCCGGAACCGACTAGAGAAAATGGATGCAAAGTAGCATTCACCACGCGTTCTAAGGAAGTATGTGGGAGGATGGGGGATCATGAACCGATGCAAGTCAAGTGTTTGGAAAGAGATCAAGCATGGGAGTTGTTTAGAATCAAGGTTGGAGAGAGTACGTTAAGTAGAGATCCCAACATTGTCGAGCTTGCAAGGAAGGTCGCTGAAAAATGCCATGGTCTGCCTTTAGCGCTCAGTGTTATCGGTGAGACAATGTCATATAAAACTACGGTAGAAGAATGGGAGCATGCAAACTATGTTTTGACAAGATCCGCAGCAGAGTTTTCCGACATGGAAAATAAGATTCTTCCAATTCTGAAGTACAGCTACGATAACTTGGCGGACGAACATATCAAATCTTGTTTTCTGTATTGTGCTCTCTTTCCGGAAGACTATGAGATAGTTAAAGAGAGTTTGATAGAATGCTGGATATGCGAGGGATTCGTCGGGGAGTACCAAGTCTTGAAAAGAGCGGTGAATAAAGGTTATGAGCTACTATGTACCCTTATCCGTGCAAATCTACTAACGGAGTTTGGTACAATAAAGGTTGGGATGCATGATGTGATTCGAGAAATGGCTCTATGGATTGCATCGGATTTGGGGAAACAGAAAGAGAGTTTTGTCGTGCAAGCTGGTGTCGGACTACATGATGTACCAAAAGTTAAGGATTGGGGAGCTGTGAGAAGGATGTCATTAATTGGTAATCATATTAAAGATATAACACAACCTATAAGCATGTGTTCTCAACTTACTACTCTGCTCCTACAGAAAAATGGTTTGGACTATCTATCAGGTGAATTCATCCAATCTATGCAAAAGCTAGTTGTTTTGGATCTATCTAGAAATGACATCATTGGTGGACTTCCAGAGCAGATATCAGAGCTGACCTCCTTGCAGTATCTTGACGTGTCCTATACAAATATACGTCAACTGCCAGCTAGTTTCCGAGGGTTAAAGAAGCTAACTCACCTGAATTTGACTGGTACAGAAAGACTTGGTAGTATCCGAGGGATATCAAAGCTGTCGAGTTTAACAAGTTTGAAACTACTTAATTCTAAAGTTCATGGAGATGTTAACTTAGTGAAGGAGCTGCAGCACTTGGAGCATCTACAAGTCCTAACCATTAGTATATCTACGGACGCAGGCTTGGAGGAACTGTTAGGCGATCAAAGGCTGGCGAAGTGCATCGATTCTCTGAGTATTCGTCGTCTCAATATTACCCTCGATGTTCAGCTAAGACCAATCTACTTATCGTTGCTGATGAGTATGGAGAATCTCCGTCACATCAATGTTACAAACATTGATGTCTCAGAGATTGATACCAATGAAAACTGGAGGAAAAGCAAGAGAAACTCGTCTGGTTTACACAATCCGACGGTTCCATATTTCTTCACCAACCTCTCCACCGTGGGGATAGTTGACTTGAATGGAATGACGGATCTCACTTGGCTGCTGTTTGCTCCGAATCTTGTCAAACTCCACGTTGGAAATTCAGAAGAAGTGAAAGAGATTATAAACAAAAAGAAAGCGAAAAAGGTTACAGGTATTTCACCACCTTTTCAGAAACTAGAAATGATATTGTTGGAACTTGGAAGGGTTGCCAAAGCTGGAGAGTATCTACTGGACTCCTCTTCCCTTTCCATTTTTGAAGAAAATAGTGAAACTAGAGTGTCCCAAGCTGAGAAAGCTTCCGTTAAATGCTACAAGCGTCTCACGAGTTGATGAGCTTTCGATAGTAATGAAGCCTGAAGAGGAAGCTCAGCTTGAATGGGAGGACGAAGATACCAAAAATCGTTTCTCGCCTTTAATCAGTCTGGTAACTATTTTTTTTCTCCCTCTCTCCCGCTCTATGTTTGCATGAGGTGTGCATCATTACTAGGCTGATATGATCCATTTGCAACATAAATATATACCCAACAAAAAAATTATTTTGAAATTTAGGAATGCTATTGAATGATCTTTTCAAATGATCAAACCACCAACAACTCTTGAAAAAATATCAAACAGTGAGAAACGGATTATAATTTCTTTTCAGATTCTTGATATAATTTAGAGATTATATATGAAATTTTTTTGAGTAAATTTTTTTTTGAATATGTATGTTGTGCCTTAAATTTCAATGCGTTCCAACTAATGTCACTAACTTTGTGTTCTGTGTTTTCTTTTGGTTTTGGTTTTCATTAGGGCAGAGAGATGTAAACACCTTTCAACCTGGCTCCAGGCTATATCTGATGTTTTCTCTTCCAGTTTCTTGATGCGTTGTTGTTCATTTGGATTATTGTACCATTTGCTTTTCCTTTGCATACGAGTGTCTTGTGTTGTTCACTTAAAATATGTTATCATTCTCCATTTGTATAACGTAAGACATTGTATCACTTGAAATATGTTATCATGTGATGCCTGCACTTTTACTGAGGATTTTGATTTTGGATTGTGATCAATGGAAAAAGGAGTCCACAAGAGGAGTAAGAGTAAAAATTTAGCCACTCGTTTTTTTGCTATGGTAACATTCTTCTAGTGTTGTCTGATGATGAGGGAAGCGATGATGCTGAAGACAAAAGAAACTTCTTAAATTACAAGTTCCTAATGTGATGGCCAAGAGGCCAAAGACTTGACATTGAATAAATAGAAGATTGACGTATCATCTCAATAGTGCTCGTCTCTTATACGACAAGTATTACAAGCTTATGTTGGATTAAGCTTGAAAGAAAAGGGAACTTGAGAAATAAGTTAAAGACCTAATCGTACCGAGTTATGGAAATTAGGAATATTAATATGTTTAGGAGGAGTTATCTAGATATATTACCTAATAGGATTAGGAGTTATTAATCTCTATATAAGAAGATGCAAGAGTGTTGCATAACTTATGGTTTAGAGATTGAGAGATTGTGAGCTTAAGGTTTTTGAGTTATTTTTCCTTAAGATAATAAGAGAGTTATTCTTATTTGTGATTGAGTTCTTGAGATTTCTAAACTATATTTGGTATCAGAGCAACAGGTTAGATACTGGATCTGTAATAAGTTTCTTTTGCTCAAACCCTAATTTCGGACTTCAACAAACATCACGGCTAACTATTATGGTTATGGGGGCGAATGTATTCAAGTTAGACTCGCCTAAGTCTGACACGGATAAAGAGATGACGACGATGAGTAAGGTTGCGGTTCAATCTCAGATAACCCTCTTACATCGCAAATCAAAGAAGAAGAAGAAGAAGAAGCACAAGAGGATATCTGGTGGTGATGAGATAGTAAAAACTAAAAGCTCCAAAGTTAATCGACGTCATGAGAAAGCACTCATTAACAGTGATGATTACGGTGCTAAGAGAGATCAGGGAAAGAGAAGGCGTGTTGATTCTGATGTGGGAAATACAACACACAAACCTAGGAAGAAAAATAGTATGCTTGCAATGATTGCGATTAAATGTGGTGTACAGTTAACCACCAGTGAGAGAATGGCTGAAGACTTCGAGAAACTGACAGGAGGGATACTACTCTCTAGGAACGAAGACGGCTTGGTTTTCTACCGAGGAAAGAATTTTTTGTCACGAGAAATAGATGAGGCATTGGTGGAGCAAGAAAAACTTGTAAGGAGTTTACAAGAAGAAGAAGAGGCACGTTTAGAAGAAGGATCATCGGCCCTGATTGTCATAAGTACTGAACCTAGTAATGAACTTGTTTATGCTGGTACTCTTGGTAAAACACGTGACTTGACAAGTAAGTGGGGAATGAATCTGAACGATGGTCACCATGCAGAAGAAGTGAAACACGAGGTTAAAGAACTGAGGCATAAGAATCTTGTCAGGAAGCTGGAAAAGAAATTTGTTATTGCTGAGAGAAAGCTATTAAAAGCTGAACGTGGTTTGGTTAAAGTGGAAGAGTACCTACAGCCAGCAGAGCAGAGAGCAGACATAGAAAGCATAACTGGTGAAGAGAGGTTTATATGCCGCAAGCGTGGTTCGAATATGAAAGCTTTCTTGCTTATAGGTAGGCGAGGAGTGTTTAATGGCACGGTTGAGAACATGCATTTGCACTGGAAATACGGAGAACTGGTCAAAAGGAAGGCTTTAGCACGTTCCATTAAACTCCAACGACACGAGGGATGTATAAAAGAAACTTTGGCAATGCATGCAAGAGCAGAACGGATGGGAGTTGAAACTGAACTTATGGAGAAAATAGAAGACTTCAGGAGAGTGAAGAAGCTTCTGACTTATGTGAGATTCGAGCCTGTTTCTTCAAGAAAAACATTGTTACCTTCAAGAGAGCAGATGAGAACAAAGGAACTATTATTAGAAAAACACTTAGAGGAAAACGAGGAACAGAAGGTAAGTGTGTTGTCGTGTATGCATATCTTGAGATATACTCGCACTGAAGTAGAAAGTGAGAGAGTAAAGCTCAACAGAGTCGCTGAGACTAAGGGATTTGCGCATGACTTGGAAGATCAACTAAGAGAATTGGAAAAGAAAGAAACGGACATAACAGAGTTGTCTTGTAATCATGACGAGGAGGCAGAGGAGGAAGAGAAAAAGATGATACAAAAATATCATAAAGATAATGGATGTGAACAATCCCAGTTCCCAATCCTCTGTCAATCTTGCTTTTGTGACAATCTTTACTTGAGAATGGTAATAGCAGATTATAAGATAGAATGCAAGGTACGTACACGGTTCTTTACGGTGTTTAGGTGGCAGCCTAGCCGGACTGAGAGATACAAGAAACCAGACATATGTCAGACTTACTCCAAGTTGAAGAACAGATGCCAAGTCTGTCTTCTGGATCTTGAGAAAGGTCTTCCTGTTCAGGTCAGTGACACGGCATTCAACATTACTACTCACGGGAAAGAGAAGCACTTTAGTGCTACAGAGGAAGATATCAATCATAAGTCAACTATACTGGAGAATGAGAAGGATCAACTTAGAAAGTTATACTTAGAGGACTTGAGGGGTCAAAATCTTCAACGGTTGGCTGCATCAGATGGATTGTCGATGGAGAAAACTAAATTTCAAGTTGAGAGTAAACACAGTAATGGAAAAAAAGAAGAGTTACGAGAAAAAACAGAGTACGTTACACGAGAGGTTTTCTCAATGTATCTCATGAGAGAGCATGAAGAACTTGTGAATAAAATGGTGGAGGAACATTCAAAGTGGCTTACTAAGATACAGCATGAACGAGTTGACCTCGTGTTGGGCATTGAGATGCAGAAAAGAGAGTTCGGGTATTGTATTAAAGACAAACGGGAAGAATTTAAAAATTCTTCAAGGGAGAGAGTGGTAAGATCAGAGATCGGATCTACCGGAAATCGCTAGTATTATTGATAACCCATGTCAAGTATTACAACTGAGAGACTCTATCACCTGAGATCTCTACCTACTCTATCACCTGAGTAGTACTAAGCACATGAGCTCAGTTTACAATTGTAATTTCTCGATAACCGTCTAACAGACTCCAAGCTAGTATTTATACTAATATACAAGCACGTGTTATTATTTATTCTTGTTTTAAACTTCAGACGTCCTTGCCTTCGTCCTGCTTCTCTTTCATCCCTCTATCTCCTTTGAATCTTCTCCTCTCATATGTATGCTTGTACCTATCAATACTCCCCCCATTAACAGCAAGCTTGCCCTCAAGCTTGTAATCTGGAAAATGACATACGAAGTCGCTCATACACATCCAAGAATTGTCATGCTCCGGAGAATTCTTCCACCGGACCAACAACTCCACCCCATCATCCATCCCGACGCGAGACGCAATCACTTCCTCAGGTTCCATGATTATATTCTCCAAATCCGTACATGATGGAGGAATCTCCTGGAGTAACTGGTTCTGACCCAACGCCGCTTTCAACTGTGAAATGTGAAATACCGGATGAATTTTAGATCCTTCTGGTAACCGTAAGCGGTACGCTACCTTACCCACACGTTCCAAAATCTCATACGGCCCAAAGAACTTCGCAGCCAACTTCTGACAGTAGCGTTTGACGACTGTGTTTTGTCGAAATGGTTTTAACTTGAGGTACACGGCATCCCCCACAGCAAACTGAAGATCCCGTCTATGCTTATCTGCTTGTGACTTCATCTGAGACTGAGCACGAGCCAAGTGGAGACGAATCTGAACCAACATAGCATCTCGTTCCTGTAACGCCGCTTCCAAGTCAAAATTCTTAGTTGAGCCCGTTTCAAACCGTAGCAGCTGCGGCGGTTCTCTCCCATACACAATCTGAAACGGAGTAGCCTTAAGCGACGTATGAAAAGACGTATTGTACCACAACTCTGACCATGACAGGAACTTAAACCAAGTCTTAGGATGTCCAGACGCGAAACAGCGTAAATAGGTCTCCATACAACGGTTAAGGACCTCTGTCTGACCATCTGTTTGTGGATGAAACGCTGTACTGTACTTCAACTTGGTACCTGATAGACGAAACAAGTCTTTCCAAAAGTTGCTCAAAAAAATATGATCACGGTCTGAGACAATGGACTTGGGAAAACCATGAAGACGAACAATCTCTGTCATGAATTTACTCGCGACGTCCACTGCTGTGAACGGATGCTTCAATCTCACAAAATGACCATACTTACTCAGACGATCTACCACCACCATAATCACATTCATACCTTGCGAAGTAGGTAATCCTTCCACGAAATCCATCGAGACGTCTTCCCACACGCGGAGGGGTATTGGCAGAGGCTGTAACAAGCCTGCTGGAGTTAGGGTCGAATACTTATGGGTCTGACATACACCACATTCTGATACATACTTCTGAACCGTTTTATATAATCCTTCCCAATGAAACATAGTCTGTACGCGTTTGACGGTCTTAAGAACCTCTGAATGACCACCCACCTTTCCGTCATGACACTCAAACAATATAAGAGGAATCCATTGCGACTGTTTTGGTAAGACCAGCCTCTGGTTGTACCATAATCTATCATTGATCACTCTGAAATGTGGGTTAGCTGATTCGCCTTTTCGGACTGCTACAATTAGCTTCTGCAACTCTGTGTCTTCCGCAATTTCTCTGTAAATGTCCTCGACCTGAATCACCGACGGAACAGTCAATGCCAAACATAGTGAGCTGCCCTGTATCATATGGTCGTTCTCAATTCTTGAAAGACCATCCGCCGCCTTGTTATCACAACCTGGCTTATATAAGATCTCGAAATCATAGCCCAAAAGTTTCGTAAGCCACTTCTGATACTCCATGTTGACCTCTCGCTGTTCCAACAGATACTTTAAGCTCTGTTGATCTGTGTGTACCACAAACTTCCTTCCTAACAGATAATGCTTCCATTTTTGTACTGCCATTACTACCGCCATCAGTTCTCTTTCATAAGCTGGTTTTAACCTTTCCCGTGGAGTAAGACCATGGCTAAAAAACGCAATGGGTCGCTTATCTTGCATCAGTACTGCTCCCACTCCAAATCCTGATGCATCTGTCTCAATCACGAATGTTTTCTCAAAATTCGGTAAAGCCAGCACAGGTGTTGAGGTCATTGCTTTTTTAAGTTGCTCAAATGATTCCTGCGACGCCTTTGACCATAAGAACCCTTCTTTCTTTAACAATTCAGTTAGGGGTCTTGCGATGGTTCCATATCCCTGCACATATCTTCGATAATACCCTGTAAGACCCAAGAAGCCTCTTAACTGCTTTACTGTTTTTGGTGTCGACCATTCCTTCATACACTTCGTTTTACATGCGTCCGTAGCTACACCCTCTCTTGATATAATATGTCTCAAATATTCCACCTGTGATAACCCAAATGAACATTTCTTCTTGTTTGCCTATAACTTCTGTTCTGCCAAAATTGATAACACAATACGCAAGTGCTGTTCATGTTCTTCTGCATTTCGACTGTAAATTAGCACATCATCGAAGAAAACCAAGACGAACTTGCATAAGTAAGGACGAAATATTGAGTTCATCAGAGCTTGGAAGGTTACGGGCGCATTAGTGAGTCCAAAGGGCATCACTAGAAATTCATAATGGCCTTCCACCGTGCGAAACGCAGTCTTCTCAACATCGCTGTCCTTCATTCGTATCTGATGATATCCCGCCCTTAAATCGATCTTAGAGAAGATTGTAGCACCATGTAACTCGTCCAATAGCATATCAATCACCGGTATTGGAAATTTGTCAGGTACAGTCACTTTGTTCAAAGCCCTATAGTCGATACAAAATCGCCAAGAACCATCTTTTTTTTTTGACTAAGAGAACGGGGCTTGAAAACGGACTAGTACTTGCTCTGATAATCCCTGCTTGCAACATCTCACCAACCATCTTCTCCATTTCTACTTTAGTTGCGTGAGGGTATCTGTAGGGACGCACAGAGATTGCAGACACGCCTGGATGTAAGTTTATTGAGTGATCATAGCCTCTAAAAGGTGGTAACCCAGTTGGTAGGGCAAAAACGTGATCAAACTCATCCAAGACGGCCTGCAGCTTTTTCGGAATTTCTGGAATGGTGGTAGTTACCTCGCTTGCTGATAACAGGAACTCTTCTCTTCTTCCCATATCAGCATTAAAGATAGGGGTCAGTGACTTAAAAGAGAGTGAAGAACAATGCAAGTTTGGATCTCCATGGACTGTCACTTTGTTGCCTTGATGCACAAAGGACATCTCTTGCGTTTTCCAATCTACTTCGCATTTTTCCAGGGTCTCCAGCCACTGAACTCCTAAAATAACATCAACCATTCCCAATTCCAAAGCTATGAATTCTGAGGTGAATTCAGTATCTGCTAGGTTGAATGTAACAGACTTACACACTCCTGTACCGTTGACTGTTACTCTGTTACCTAGCAGGACGTCGAGGCTCTTATCTACACAAATTTTCAGCTTAAGCCTCTGCACCGTATCAGGTGTGATGAAGTTATGGGAAGCTCCACTGTCAATCATGATGATCACACTGCTGTTGTTGATCTTCCCATATAGCTTCGTTGTTTTCGGGGATTGTTTTCCCAAAAATGAGTTGAGAGAAAGTACTCTCATTTCCTTTGCTGGCGTATAGACTATCGTTTCTTCCTCTGACTCCTCTTCTTCATCCAAGACCTCCATGTCCATTCCATTCACTATCGTTATAACCCGGAGCTCCTTGTTTGGACATATGTGAGCCCGTGTCCAACCATTAGCGCCACATTTGAAACATATGAACTCCTTCCTCATTCTATCCAACTCCTCCTTAGTATGTTTCAGCCGCGGACGCAGATTTGCAACCGGTGTGATACTGTCATCTTTTTTTTTATGAGTAATTGTTGTTTGCGTTTTCTTGTTACTAGCGTCGTGCCAATGTCGTTGTGAATTGTATCCAGATGATGATTTCAATGTATTCGACTGCGACTGACTTTGATAACGAGTTCCTCCTGTGCTAACCACTTTACAGAAGGCGCTTGTTTCCATTCTCAAGACTGCTGCAATGTGACTCTCCAGACCTTTCGGCTCTTTCATTCTGATGACTTCCTTCATCTCTTGTGTGAGCCCGTTGTAGAAGATCTTGATCAGGAACTCATCAGTTAATCCCGGAACCAACTCTGATAACTCTTCAAACTCTGATACATAATCAGCTACTGACCCTGTCTGTTTGAGTGCAATGAGACGGCTTGCTGGTTCTTCTTCAATAGACTCAGTGAATCTCAATACCAGTTTCTCTTTGAACTCTTGCCAATTCTGAAAACCACTCCGCTTTAGCTCCCACCCAAACCATTTCTTAACACATCCTTCTAAACTTAACGCCACCAATTCCAGTTTCTCCATATCTTCATATCTCCCGATACTAAACCATCGCTCAACATTTGTGATCCACACGTATGGTTGCTTGCCAGAGAACACAGGCATTGGGATTTTTTTCAACATTGAGTCTCTAGTATCCAAATTCATATTCCCAGATCGATAACCTAGCGAGTGTTCTTCCCGATTTCGTTCCCAGTGTCGAGAATGTACCTGATCGCGTGAGGAACTTGGCTGCGAATGTTGTTGTTGATTTCGTAATGGATCGAGACGCTCTAGGATTTGTCGCATCGCGTTAAGCTCCTGATTCGTCTTCTCCTGAGTACTCTCCATCTCCTTCATAGCTCGATTGAGTCTCGAGTATCCTCCTCTCAGAAAATCCACCGTCATATCAGATTCTTCGACCTCAAATTCGTCTTCCGAACCGATCATCGTACTCTCCGATATAACCTTCGCCTTCGACATCGCTCGGACTCTCCGACTCCAATCGAATACCTCACCCGTCGACGTTCACCGTAAACTGTGATCGCAACGTAACCTTCGTCTTGCGATCGGCAGAAATCGTAACTACCACCGCCGCGTGAGCTCGAATCAGTTTCACCGCACCAATTGGTAAGATCAGAGATCGGATCTACCGGAAATCGCTAGTATTATTGATAACCAATGTCAAGAATTACAACTGAGAGACTCTATCACCTGAGATCTCTACCTACTCTATCACCTGAGTAGTACTAAGCACATGAGCTCAGTTTACAATTGTAATTTCTCGATAACCGTCTAACAGACTCCAAGCTAGTATTTATACTAATGTACAAGCACGTGTTATTATTTATTCTTGTTTTAAAATTCAGACGTCCTTGCCTTCGTCCTGCTTCTCTTTCATCCCTCTATCTCCTTTGAATCTTCTCCTCTCATATGTATGCTTGTACCTATCAGAGAGAGAAGTTTTCTGAGCAAGAGAAGTTGGAAGAGGAGAATATACAGTCTCTCAAATTAGTAAAGAAAGAACACGCCCAAGTGGAACTTAAGAGGCTAGAGAATCTAAAAGTTGAAATCGATATCTCCACTGAAGTTTTTAAATGGGAGATGGTAGTGAGTTTCGACATGAGTAATCTGGATGGAATGGATAATTATAGTATGATACATACACCAATGGAATATGGGTTGAAACTATCAAAGTCTAAAGTTGAAAGACACAGTGATGCTGCAAGATACATGAGGAATGTCGGCTGTCATAAGGCCAGACCGGAGCTATCTTGCTGTGTAATGATGATAAGACGAGATATGCAAAGATTCGAAGCGTTTCGTAGAACTGCGATGAAGATACATGCAACTACTGAGATACCAATTGTTGGAGACATTGGTAGAGGTCATAGAACTGACTTGGATGATGGCAAGAGCGTGGCAGGACATATATTTTATGATAATGAAAGATCAATTATGTGGAGTTCAAGCAAACAAGAGATTCTTGTGTTACCGTCATGTGCAGCTGAAGGCATAGCAGGGACTGAAGCTATGGAACAAGCTATATGGCTTCAAGAGATATATTGGCATACACCTGAGAGTGAACAGAGAAGCGATATTGTGATGAAAGCATTTGGGAAACTGAAGCTCAAAGAAATTAGAGGTATTGATGAAGACTTGTCGAAAATGGATTTCAAGCTTAAGGGGGAGAATGTTGGATTAAGCTTGAAAGAAAAGGGAACTTGAGAAATAAGTTAAAGACCTAATCGTACCGAGTTATGGAAATTAGGAATATTAATATGTTTAGGAGGAGTTATCTAGATATATTACCTAATAGGATTAGGAGTTATTAATCTCTATATAAGAAGATGCAAGAGTGTTGCATAACTTATGGTTTAGAGATTGAGAGATTGTGAGCTTAAGGTTTTTGAGTTATTTTTCCTTAAGATAATAAGAGAGTTATTCTTATTCGTGACTGAGTTCTTGAGATTTCTAAACTATAGCTTAGCGTGTCAATAGCAGCAAACAAAGTGGAAAGGATGAAAACAGAGAGCTTACACAATCCTTTTAATACAAAAACAAACTGATCTCGTCTGTTCAATGTACTTGTGATCACATTCACACATCGTCTCTACTCCGATGCTCCAGGAGCAACTGTTCTAGTTCTTCCCTGCGTCGGTCTATCTCCTGTAACAAACAAGGGTCAATCATTTAGAAGCTATCTGAGGAATGTCTTAATAATGATGGACACTACGATAAACTCAAACTATCACTACTTGCCTCAAGATCCTTAACAGCTTGTTCTTTTGAGATTTCCTTCTTCTGTCGAGCACGTTTCAGAAAGCCGATGCATAAAATTCCCTTTCAATCAAAAGGTTTAAACCAAATCAAAACATAGGCGGATCCAAAACCAAAAAGAGATTCGATCAAAAGAAACAGTAAGATGAACTATTCCAAGAATCATATAAGCAAAGACGCAACCACTACATCAACCAAAAACTATTGTGAAGAATAGAACTATGAATGTGACATCTTACTGAAATGAAATAGATAAGACCACAAGCGAGGAGCATGTAGCTAGCAATGTTCTGAAGAAGCAGGAGATCCTTCCTTTGAGTCATATAGTCAGGGAAAGCTCTTGTCATCACAGCCACACTGATACAAAGCAAACCAATATATATAATCTTTACACCAACCAAACAATTGTCTCTTTCTTGAGCTCCTCAGTTACTTACAAAATCTGAAGCATTCCTCTCCCAGCCCAGTACTCAAGAACCTTGGAGAATTTCAAAATGAATCCCCACTCTGTCTCGGCTAGAACCACAAAACAAGCGATCAACACAGCATAACACCGGAATATTCCATCGAATATCTGCCATGAAACGATTATAAAACAAGCTTCAGAGGACAAACATCAATAGAGAGAGAGAGAGGGGTTACTATTATTACATCGTGGCTGTCGCGGAAGGAGCGAATAGCAGCGAGAACATTAACAACAACGCAGAGAATAGCGACGAGAGAAGTGACGAAGCTGAAACACCTGCAAACAACAAGGAAAGGGTCGGCTCTGTTACTGAGCCGAGATCTTATGGCTTCACCGGAAGGCTCGCCGGTTTCTTCATTGTCCTCTGCCCTCCTCTCCATCTAAAATCTGATTTTCTCTCCGGCGAGGATCCACTGTCTGCTTAGCTCAAAATGATTGATCTTTTTAGCAAGAAAAAAATATCTTTTTTAGGGATAAGTACTGTACTGTGTTCGTTCGTTCGTTCATTGGTTGATTTCTTTTTCAGACATCCGACAAAAGAGTTTGCTTTTTGGTTTGTGTTGTGTAATAATAATATCAGAGAGGAAAAAGACAAAAGCCCATATCAGCCACATAACATTTAAAAAAAGCCTCTCTCTTTCTCCGGCGAGCGATGACTTCCTTATCTACTCCTCCGTCACAAAACCTCGCCTTCTCCGCCGCCGCCACGTTATCCAGACTCGCTCCCGTTAAAAGACCGTTTTACCCTCACCGTCTCTCTGATCATACCTCCCTCTGCCGCTGCTCCTCCGGCGGCAATTCATCCTCTCCTTCTTCCTCCTCCGATGATGATGATGGTAATCCTAGATGGGACGCTGCGATTCAGGATGTTCTCAAGAGCGCCATCAAACGGTTTGATTCGGTTATGAGCTGGTACGGCAATCAGGATAAGGATGCTGGAGACGGCGTCGTTTCCGGTGGGCAAGGATGGGGGGATGATATCAAGAAGGAGGAGGAAAGTGAATGGGATTGGGAGCGGTGGAAGAAGCATTTCGAACGTATTGATGATCAAGACCGTCTTCTCTCCCTCCTAAAGGTATAAACTTTCTGTGAGAACAATCATTGTTGGAGAAAATGTTAGTAAGATTTTTGTAATTTTGGGTACAGTCTCAATTGAATGGAGCCGTTAAACGAGAAGACTATGAAGATGCTGCGAGGCTCAAGGTGGCAATTGCAGCTGCATCTACAAATGACGCTGTTGGCAGAGTCATGTCCAGCTTCAATGTATAGATTCTGTTTTGTTAGACTGTGAATCATAGTGTCTCTTGTTTCGTTTATTTCTGAAAGATGATGTTCTTCCTATGTGGTAGAGAGCTGTTCTTGAAGAGCGTTACAAGGATGCAGTATACTTACGAGACAAAGCTGGTGCTGGGTTGGTGAGCTTGTTATTTGTTTTTTTTTTCTATATGAGTGTTAATTGTGGTTTAGTATCTCCTTAGTGTAGAGAGCTTTTGTTACATTCTTCTTGTTTTTGTTCTCTATATAGGTAGGTTGGTGGTCGGGTATTTCGGAAGATGTCAAAGATCCTTTTGGTCTTATTGTTCAAATCACCGCTGAACATGGGAGATATGTGGCAAGAAGTTATAATCCTCGGTAATAACTTTCTAATCCATCTTCTTAGTTAATCAATTCATCTCTGGCAGTGATGTTTTGTGTATCAAAAAGACTAATTTCTCTAGGCCATTTGCTGTTTTGAAAAACTGCTTTATATGAAAATCCTTTCACTCTCAGGCAGCTTAGTACATCTGCTGTGGGTGGTGCTCCTCTTTTTGAAATCTTTCTGACACTTGATGGAAAAGGGAACTACAAAAAACAGGTTTTTCCTCATCTTAATCCTATCTAGTTACTGTCTACTTTGAGTAATTGTGGTATTCATTGGAAGATGACGTTTAAGTAGATAGCAAATTGTAATTTGGCTCATGACCTATTTGATGTTCAAATTGGAGTTATATTTTTTTTCCTTTTTGGATATATGCTTCTTTCAGGCTGTGTACTTAAAATGGAAGGAGATTTTTCCAGACCTTCCAACTATGCCTACCAGAACTCTGAATACTCCCAGGCTTTTGACTCCACCTGTATGGAAAAGAGATGCAGGTAATCTTGCCGTCGAGCCTAGTGATGATGAAGAAGAAAGTGTCAACTCAGACGACGATTCTGATCTCCTTGATGAATCTTCTGGTTTCCAGACTTTCCTGCGAGATATGATCCCTGGAGTCAAAGTCAAGGTTATGAAAGTGAACTCCCCTGGAAAGGGAAAGGTGGACAAAGACTTCATCTCAAAAGTTATTGAGCAGATAGCTGATGATGAAGAGAGTGATTTTGATATAGAAGATATAGTTGTGGAACAAGAAACTAAGGCTGAAACCGATGATATTGAATTGGAATCTGTGACTGATGAAGTCATTGACAGCAACGGAGTGAAGGAAATAGCAGTTAAGTTTGTGATAAGTGATATTGTTGATAGACTTTCTGGAAACCAACCTCTTAGAGAGTCGCTTAGATCCCCTGCCAATCTTGAATCTGTGGAGAAGTCTTCGTTTTATCTTCGGTTAGAGAAGGATGTAAACGCACAAGAAGAGTCCAAGGGTGTGGAAGGTACATTAGTTGGTGGAAAAGGCAACCGCCAAAGCAGACGCAGGGTTGATAACATTATGGTTGATCTGGCTAAATCCATTGAGAAAGAGAAGAAGATTTCTGTCAAGGTTTGTTTTGCTGTGTGTGTTTTGGCTATATTGTGTTCCTTCTTGTTTCTTAGTCTAGAAACTTTGCTTTGCAGATGCTTAAGGAGGTTGGGGAGCTGTTAAGCCTCACTCTCAGCCAGGCTCAAAACCGTCAACAGTTGTCTGGTTTGACTAAGTTCCGTCGCATTGATGTGACACCATCGCTAGATCCTCTAAATGGTGAGTGAATAAATTGATAGAACTTGAAAAATGGAAATGGGTTCTACAGTTGATATGGCTCGTTCAGCTGTTATAAGTTACATTCTTTTTGTGACTAATGGGTTGGTGCAGCCCTTCCCTATGAGTATATTTTTGTTTTTTCACATCAACTCTCATTATGGAATGGATTCTGAAAATGACCATCTCTGTCCAGGGCTATATATTGGAGCACATGGGCTGTATACATCAGAAGTAATTCATTTAAAACGCAAATTTGGGCAGTGGAAAAGTGGAAAGGAGTCTAAGAAGCCAAAGGATATTGAGTTTTATGAATATGTCGAAGCTGTGAAATTAACTGGAGACCCTTATGTACCTGCTGGGAAGGTTAGTTTCTTTGTTTGTTCTAGTATATGAGGTATTAGCACAAATATGAAAACTTAGTTTAAATGGTCAGTGGAAAGAGCTTGTGCCTGCTTACAGTAGTTGAAGGTCGAACCTAATAGAAGAATGAAATAACATATTACATTACCAATCTGATAAGAGAAGCTGTTAGGTTCATGGTTCCTTCGTTTACTTTTATGCTACACAAAAAAAGGAAAGGTCATAATGGCTGGCCTTATAAAAGTGGCATCTGATGATGATAGGTAGCATTTCGCGCAAAGATTGGGAGACGTTATGAGCTTCCACATAGAGGTCTCATCCCTGAAGAATTTGGAGTGGTATGCTTAGAACACTATCCAAATTTGTCGTTGAGCTCTGCTTTTTGTTAGAGTTCTATTTGTGTAGCTTCATAATGGAGTTAATTACAGATTGCTAGATACAAAGGACAAGGTAGGCTTGCAGATCCCGGATTTCGTAATCCAAGATGGGTAGATGGCGAGCTTGTTATCATGGATGGCAAGGTTCCTCTCTTTATCTCTCACCAACTTGTTGATGATCCAAACTCAAATGTTTTGTGTGATATGTTTGTTGAATTGTGTGGTATTGATGCAGTATGTTAAAGGAGGGCCTGTCGTTGGATTTGTCTACTGGGCACCTGAATATCACTTTGTGATGTTCTTCAACCGCCTGAAGCTTCAAGCCTAGTGCCTTTTTTTTTGTCTTCTCGTGCTACAATCAAGAGTTTTCGTCTGGTAAGTGTACTCTCCTCTATGCATAGTAGATATGAAGTCGGTACTCAGAAAGGTGATTGGAGTGGTTTCAATATTTGCAGATTCATGGAATCAACTTATGCCTAAGATAAGATTATCTTTCTGGACCAGTAATGAGCTTGGCTTAAGGCACCTAGATTACGCCAAAGGATTAACACGGCAGAGTATGTGATCATGCAGTGAAGTAGTCGGTTTCTGAGAAATTTTGTCAGAAAAGAAACTGGATTGTAAGGTTGGAGAAGTAACTATAGATATGTGTAAATTTAATGTATGTTCACTTCTCAGAGATTCCTACTCGGATGTAAACATGATAAAGAGTTGTTCTAATGTACATTTTCAGTCTATACAACGCATGAATCTTGGTCTTGTTAGATGTCTTTTGTTGCAACAACTGGAAAAGAAGACAAGCTTATAATATGTGGATTCCAATGGGGAGAAACATCAAAGGAAACGATTGCTCGTAGAGTTTTATCATTCATCACACAGAAAGAAAAGAAAAAAATTCAAAATAACATAACGTTTCACAACGCTATCCGGTCCCGACAGGCTCAAAACTCTATCCGGTCCCGACAGGCTCAAAACTCTATCAGGGAGATTCGTTGTTCAGATGGGAGGACTGTCACTAGTCAAGGTGAAATAGGTAGAGAGGTTTTTCTCAGAGTTTCTCAATCAGAATCCTGCAAACTATCAGGGTACTACTACAGAAGAGTTGGAAAATCTGCTTGGGTTCAGATGTTCTTTGGAAGATTGTAGGAAGTTGGAGGAAGATGTCTCAGAGGAGGAAATTCGAAAAGTGTTGTTTGCAATGCCTTCTAACAAATCTCTGGGACCAGATGGGTATCCTTGTGAGTTTTTTAAAACCTCTTGGCCTATTATAGCTCAAGATTTCACAGTGGCAGTTCAGTCTGTTTTTAGATTTGGATTCATGCCTAAGGGGATTAACTCTACAATCCTAGCTCTGGTTCCAAAAAGGATTGACTCTATGGAGATGCGTGACTACCGTCCTATTGCCTGTTGTAATGTGCTTTACAAGGTGATATCGAAGCTCTTAGCTAATAGACTCAAAGTGCTTCTACCTAGAATCATCTCTGCGCATCAATCTGCGTTTGTTCAAGGTAGGCTCTTGATGGAGAATGTATTATTAGCTACTGAGCTGGTAAAAGAGTATCACAAGGAGGATATCTCTCCTCGTTGCTTGATGAAAATTGATATATCCAAGGCGTTTGATTCGGTCCAGTGGTCGTTTGTGTTGAAGAGTTTGGAAGCAATAGGAGTACCAAGGAAGTTTATACACTGGATTAACCTCTGTATATCTTCTCCTTCATTCTCAGTGCAAGTGAACGGTGAGCTAGCAGGGTATTTTCAGAGTACAAGAGGATTGAGACAAGGATGTTCCTTGTCCCCTTACCTGTTCGTGTTGTGTATGAATGTCTTATCCCATAAGATTGACAAAGCAGTGTCTGAGAAGAAGTTTAGTTTTCATCCTCGGTGTAAAGCTATAGCATTAACCCATCTCTGCTTTGCTGATGATTTAATGGTCTTTGTGGAAGGGTCTAAGAAGTC
Organism: Brassica rapa; assembly: GCF_000309985.2. NCBI lineage: Eukaryota > Viridiplantae > Streptophyta > Magnoliopsida > Brassicales > Brassicaceae > Brassica > Brassica rapa. Next base: position 30,517,964 of record NC_024797.2, read on the forward strand.
TATAGAGGGAGCTCTTTCTGTTTTTGAAGACTTTGCAAATTGGTCGGGGCTCAACATCAGTATAGAAAAATCTACTATCTTCATGGCAGGGGTTTCAACTGAAGAAAGAAGTAGGATACTGAGGAACCTTCCGTTTGCAGTGGGGGAGTTACCTGTAAGGTACTTGGGCCTTCCTCTCATGACTAAGGCAATGAGGAAACATGATTATTTACCACTAGTGGAGAAGATCAGAAGCAGAATAAATACTTGGTCCTGTCGGTTTCTTTCTTATGCTGGTAGAGTGCAGTTGATCAAAGCTGTGCTAATGAGTATTATAAACTTCTGGGCATCAGTGTTTAGATTGCCTAGTAAATGTATTCAAGAGGTGGAATAGCTTTGTGCTTCGTTTTTATGGACAGGACCGGAGCTCAAAACCACGAGAGCCAAGGTAGCTTGGAAGGAAATTTGTAAGCTAAGGAGTGAGGGTGGTTTGGGTATAAGAGCTTTAAAAGAAGTAAATATGGTTCATGGTCTGAAGCTTATATGGAGGATGCTTTCAGGGGATTCATTATGGGGAGTTTGGATAAAGGAAAATCTACTTAAGAGAAAGAGTTTTTGGGAAGTGAAAGAGAATACTCAAGCTGGTTCCTGGATGTGGAAGAAAATGCTAAAACTCAGAGACATTGCTAAAGGGTTTTATAAAAGGGAAATAGGGAATGGTTGTAATACGTCATTCTGGTATGACAACTGGTCTTCTAAAGGTGCTTTCATTGAGATTTTGGGGGAAGGAGGAGTTATAGATATGGGGATCAGTAAGGATGCTACTGTTAAGGAAGCAGTCAATAAAGTTAAAAGGAGAAGAAGACGTTATCGTACAGTGTTGCTTAACGCTATAGAAACGGAATTGCTAATACTGGAAGAGAAGCTGAGTGAAAATGGTGTGGATGGCAGTCTTTGGAGAGGCAAGTCAGGGTTTAAGAGGAAATTTTCAACTAAGGAGACTTGGTTGTTAGTGCGGGAAACTCATGCTCAAAACTACTGGAAAAAAGATATTTGGTTTTCTAAGGCTACTCCAAAATTTGCTTTCATGTCCTGGCTTGCGATGCTTGATCAACTTTCTACGATGGACAGAGTAGCAAGATGGAGTCAGGGAGTGGATGTTATTTGTGTACTTTGCCGGAGAGATGCAGAATCTCGTGATCATTTTTTCTTTGATTGTTCTTATACTTCTCAGATTTGGGAACATCTAATGAGGGGTGTGTTGCGTAATTCTTATACTACAGTTTGGTCTGAGGTGATTGATCTTCTTATTTGGTCTGAGGTGATTGATCTTCTTATGAGGACAGATTGGGATAAGAAGAGATTATTCTGTATAAGGTATGCATTCCAAGCTGCTATACATATGCTTTGGAGGGAACGAAACAAGATTAAGCATGGAGAGACTCCTCTACCTATGGAAGTAGTGAAGAAGCTCTTAGAAAAAGGGATTAGAAACAAGCTGAGTATTCTTAGATATAAAGGAGGCAAGAGAATGGAGAATGCTCTTCAATATTGGTTTAGTACTAGAGTTTAAAATGTAAAGGAGTAAGAGATAGAGTTATATTCAACTAAGGACTACACCATGATGTAAAAAGGCTTTTTTGATGAATCAAATTTAACATTCATTCAAAAAAAAAAAAAAAAAAAAAAGAAAATGGGCAACTCAGGAAGTGGCTGCGACAGGTTGCGGTGGAGGTGGCCGGAGAGTAATAACCATCGGACTGGAGAGAACCAAGACTGTCTCTTCCTCAATCTTCTGAATCTCCTCTTCTACGTTCATTCTTTCTTCTTCTACTACGTCCTCTCCTCTCTGGTGACAATGATTTGCATTTCTTCTTCTAAAAGACCCCAACATCATTTTTACATTTTCCTGACACACACTCAACTAGTTGAACTAATCTCACTTATGTCCTTTTCATCTACACTTACCTATTTTGCGTATGAGATTCTAAAATACCCTCTAACAATATCAAAAAAAGCTTCCATCTTTTAATCTAAAAATTGAAAAGTATTATTCCTCATGGACCTTGTAGAACACGGTCTAACAAGAGCTTGATGATAAAGCAAAACTAAAGATAAATAATTAGCTTCAAATAAATAAAATAAAAATGTCATCTTTATCATTCATACCTTAGAGGAGGCATCTGTCTTCTCCCAACACGAAATCGACCCAAAGTCTCCACCTTTCGATCCAATCCATGGCCGTTGAACAAGTAACCGACGACTCTCCTCCCTCTTCCACTCCCAAAGCCTCCCCCTTGGGATCCTCCGTGATTCCCATCGTCAACAAGCTCCAAGACATCTTCGCCCAGCTCGGAACCCACTCTTCAATCGAGCTCCCTCAGGTAGCCGTCGTCGGGAGCCAGAGCAGCGGTAAGTCCAGCGTCCTCGAAGCCCTCGTCGGCCGAGACTTCCTCCCTCGCGGCAACGACATCTGCACTCGCCGCCCTCTCGTCCTCCAGCTTGTCCAGACCAAAAGCAAGTCTAGTGGAGGATCCGACGACGAGTGGGGAGAGTTTCTCCACTTGCCTAGCAACCATCGTATCTACGACTTCTCTGAGATTCGCCGTGAAATTGAGGTACTTTTTGATTACCCTTTTTGGCTCTATTGTGTTGCCTTTTTTAAAGTTACAATCTTTTTTGTGTAGGCTGAGACGAATAGGTTAGCGGGAGGGAACAAAGGTGTTAAGGACAAGCAGATTCGTTTGAAGATATTTTCTCCCAATGTGTTGGATATTACGCTTGTGGATCTTCCTGGGATCACCAAGGTGCCTGTGGGTGACCAGCCGACTGATATTGAAGCGCGTATTAGAACCATGATCTTGTCTTATATTAAGCAGCCTAGCTGTTTGATACTGGCTGTTACTCCTGCTAATTCCGATTTGGCCAACTCTGATGCGCTTCAGATTGCAGGGAACGCTGATCCTGATGGTAAGTAGAAAACTAATGATCTGTTTAATGGGCTTTTATTTGACGTTACTCATCTTTACTTTTTACTGTCTCCAGGTCACAGAACTATAGGTGTTATCACAAAGGTACATATGCTTACTATCATTGTAGTTTGGTTCTGTTGTTCATTTATTTAAAGTATGTTTGTTCTCAATGTGTGCAGTTGGATATCATGGACAAAGGTACCGATGCTCGTAATCTACTTCTTGGGAAAGTTGTGCCTTTACGACTTGGATATGTGGGAGTCGTAAACCGTTGCCAGGAGGTATAGCTGTGGTCTTGTGCTTGTATGTCTTACGTTTTCTGCTTATATGTCTTACGTTTGTGTAGCTATCATATAGTCTGCAGACTCTTCTTTTACTTTTTACTATTCTTCCTTTATTTGTACTTGATTACTTAGACTCAAACCACATCAGACCAGTGCTGGTGATGGATTATTTATGGGCTCTGTCTGCATTCACACAACGTTAAAACTTTCTTTGGTCTTTATTTGTTGATAAACAGGATATTTTACTAAACCGTTCAGTCAAGGATGCACGTAGCGCAGAAGAGAAGTTCTTCCAGAGTCGTCCAGTATGATTTCATCAATATTCCCACTCCCTTCGTCATATTCTCGAAATTTGTCCTGATTCGAGTTTTTTTTTGGGTATCTCACAGGCTTATCATGGTCTTGCTGATCGTCTGGGTATCCCTCAGCTAGCGAAGAAGCTAAATCAGGTATGCATGATGAACTTTTTGTTGTTGCTGACTAGTTTCTGTCCTTCTAATAGCTTTCATATCTGACATTGGTACTTGTTATATTATAACATTAATAATAGAAGCTAGCTTTTCTGTTGCACTTTTTTTTTAGATTCTTGTTCAACATATCAAGGCCCTGCTTCCTGATTTGAAGTCGCGTATAAGTAATGCTTTGGTTGCTACAGCTAAGGAGCATCAAAGCTATGGTGAAATTACAGAGTCCAGGGTATGTATTCATCGCCCAGTTTGCGGCTCATTTACTGAATTTTTTGTTAGCAATGACACTGGTATTGGCTTTGGTAAATTACCATTTGTTCCACTTTATAATGTCTTCTGCTCAATCTTTTCGTTTTGACTACAAATTTTCTCTTCCGGACTATTTGCTCATATCCCTGTGTTCATGACATTAATGGTGTATTAAAAAAATCCTCATCTGGTATTTCATTGGATTATTTGTAGGAAATATTGTTGGCCAAAATGTAGTTAGCTTATTCTAAGTATTTGAATTGAATTCTTGATATGCTCTTTTTCATTTCTTTATGGCTTGCTTTGTCTTTATGATTGTTAGAACATCTTGAAATAGTCGAACTTATCCTGTTCTGTGGGTTTTCACTGTCCTTGAAATCTGTAGGCTGGTCAAGGAGCTCTTCTCCTCAACTTTCTTTCAAAATACTGTAAAGGTAATATCTGAAGAAGATATTTTAGTTGAGACAATGGCTCTTTGTTTTATGTTTTTTTTGGCTGATAGTGAACCTCATGGTTAACTTTTTGAAACAGCATACTCTTCATTGTTGGAAGGGAAAAGTGAAGAAATGTCTACATCCGAGCTCTCCGGAGGAGCAAGAATTCACTATATTTTCCAATCAATCTTTGTTAAGAGTTTGGAGGTTCGCTTGCACAACTTTAGCCTTTTCTAATCAATTCTTGCTTAATCTGTATTTGCTTCCCGAGCTACCGAGGTGGATTTCTTTTTGAATTTAGACTGATGAACTTCCTTTACATTGCTTTTCAGGAGGTTGATCCGTGCGAAGACTTGACAGATGATGATATTCGGACTGCGATCCAGAATGCAACTGGTCCAAGATCCGCATTATTTGTTCCGGCCGTAGGTTTCTTGATTTTTTCTAAGCATGTTTGGATGCATATCTAATTATAATCTATTGACTTCAATCTTTTCTGCATAGGTTCCATTTGAAGTTCTTGTAAGGAGGCAGATATCTCGTTTGCTAGATCCTAGCCTTCAGTGTGCCAGGTTCATTTTTGATGAGCTCATAAAGGTGAGGTTTGTTTTTTGGTTGTTGATAAATATGATAATCTTAGTTTCATTTTCTTCACAAATTTGAATTTCTTTACAGATTAGCCATAAATGTATGATGAATGAGTTGCAGCGCTTCCCTGTCCTGAGAAAGCGCATGGATGAGGTTATTGGGGATTTCCTGCGAGAAGGTCTTGAACCCTCAGAAGCAATGATCGGGGATCTCATTGATATGGAGGTATGTATAATGACTTAGAGATCCCTATGATAATTGACGTCCTTTACGCAGGAATAATTTATCAATTGATCATGTATTGTCTATAAGGAGCACAAACTGATTTTTTTCTCTTGTTGGTTGATTAGGAGCCTTTTTTTTAAGCTTAAGCAGTTGTTATTCTCCTTTCGTTGATCGACTAGTTTCTTGTAAAATCTGAACTAAATTATTACTTCTGGTGGTCTTGATTGCTTCAATGGTAAATGTCAATATCTTGCGTGTTGTTTGCAGATGGATTACATAAACACTTCACATCCAAATTTTATTGGTGGAACCAAGGCCGTGGAGGCTGCAATGCATCATGTGAAGTCTTCAAGGATTCCCCATCCTGTGGCACGACCAAAGGTATGAAAGTGCTTTGAGCAACACATGAAAATTAGGTTTGTGTTTCTTATACGTTTAATTTTGATGTAGCAGGATACAGTGGAACCTGATAGAACATCTTCTTCTTCCGCAAGTCAAGTGAAATCTCGATCTTTTCTCGGAAGACAAGCTAATGGAATTGTTGTAGATCAGGTAATGTTATAGTTGTATCTATGTATCGTGATGCACTGTGGGGGTTGGCTTTAACGCCCATGAGCAAATCATAAATTGCAAGCGAAAGAGTTGTTGTTTTGACACTTTCTTTATTACATGTTCCCAGGGAGTTGTATCTGCAGATGCTGAAAAGGCTGCACCAGCTGGTAATGTTCTAATTGCTATCATGTTCGGCCTTCCATTGCACTCAAGAGATAATAAACATGTTTTAGAATTTTTTTTGCTGTGTATCTATGTGTTTAAGAGCTGGAGATTCTGGTTAGAGTTTAACTGTGTCTTTTTTTATAATTGATACTTGATAGCAAATGCGAGTGAATCAAGATGGGGCATTCCTTCAATTTTTCGAGGGAGTGATAATCGGGGAGTTACCAAAGAAAACTTCGTAAACAAACCGTTCAGTGAAGATGTTGAGGATATGTCTCAGAACAACTCATCGATGATCTACCTGAAGGAGGTGTGTCTTCTGTGATGTCATAGATGATGCACATTACCCACATACATGTTTTACCTATTCAACTCATGATGTTTGCTTTGCTTGCCTGAAGCCCCCGGCTGTCTTGAGGCCTTCCGAAACCCATACAGAACAGGAAGATATTGAAATTCAGATAACAAAGCTCTTACTTAAATCATACTATGACATTGTGAGGAAGAATATTGAGGACTTAGTACCAAAAGCAATCATGCATTTCCTGGTAAGTACTTCATACCTCCCCGAAGTTGCATATGAAAAGCATTTTTGTTGTCTTGAAAATAACTGAGCTCTGAAGTTACTGATACCATTTATATATCCTGTTCAGGTAAACCACACGAAACGTGAGCTGCACAATGTCTTCATCAAGAAGCTTTACAGGTGATACCTGTGTTTACTTTTAGTGCTTCACATCTGTGTTTGTATCGTCTCGTGTTACTGGGGAGTCATATCATTCTGGTGGTGCAGGGAGAACTTGTTTGAAGAAATGTTGCAAGAGCCAGATGAGATAGCAGGTAAGAGGAAACGCACTCAGGAGACTCTCCACATTCTTCAGCAAGCTTACAGGGTATGTTCTCAGCTTAGACCTAACTCTCCACATTAGTTTGGTTCAGCAAAAAAAATTCTTATGTATGTTCGATATAATCTTATGGTTTTGCGTGTTAAGCAGACACTAGACGAGTTGCCTTTGGAAGCAGGATCAGTCTCCAATGGTGGTACCGATACAACAGGCGTGTCGAAATATCTGGACTTGCCCACATCTTCTTCGATGTATTCAACGATCAGTTCACCATACTCAGCATCTCCAAGTACGGGAAGAAGATACAGAAGAGCAGGAGATCAACACCAAAACGGATATGGATTCTGACATGATCCAGAATCAATATATCTGACTTGTGATAAATGATAAAACGCATTTTCACTCGGTTAGTGACTCTCATCAGGTATTTAGTATAATTAAATTATGTGTTGGCAAAATGAAGAAAGTTATATAAGAGAATGGAACAAGGGGTGTTGGAGTCTGCATTGGGTTTGACTGGTGAGAGAGTTGTAAGGGAATGAAGAAGGTGATATAGTAGTTTTTATTGGGTTCAGATGTTCCCTGTAATGTAAGCAATAACAGGAAGCAAACTCTTTCACTTCTATATATCTTGAATTGGTTCAATAATAATGTACCCTATTTGAGTTCCCTCACAACTTTGTTGAATATCGATAAAGGTCTTTTTTGTATGAATCACATAAACTAGTAAGAATTAGGCAAAACAACTTGCAGTTGCTCAAGAAAATCAGCAACAGAAGCAGAGGAAATGGATTATGAATCTATCTTGTCAACGTGTATTTATATTGGCTAGAGAACTCAGTTTGAAGGGGTATAAAATTTTATTACATAAATCTCATCATAACTAAAAAAAAAAATAACACACACAAAGAGAGATCTAAATTTCTTTTTAAAGAAGTTCAATCAATGCATATGATGGTCGGGTCGCAGCAACATTCATCCACAAGGCAGCAACAACACATAGCCGCAAGTCTGCATCAAACACACAAATTACAACAGAATCAATACAATATTAACTCATAACGTTTGGTTGAAGATCACTAATATCTACACTGCAAATACCATGACAAGTTGAAAATTATAAACCTTATCCCAACTCCTTAGTTATTTTATTTGCTAAGCTAATTATAGAAACAACATAGTTTAACGAAAATTAGAAAATTAGAGAGAACACTTACAGTCCCTCAAGGAAACCAGGTTTCTTTCTTGGCGGTGGTGGTGGGGGCGGTGGTGGAGCATAGTACTGCGGTGGTACTCCAACTGGAGGCGGCGGGCCATGGGGGTAGTTTCCCGGAGCAGGGTAAGGGTAAGCATACTTTGGATCACTCATATTTTTGCTAGAGAAGCGATCAAAACACTGAAAAGGACTAAGAAACTGTAGATTTTTGCGTTGGGAAACGGAGGAAAACAATACTAGAGAGAAAGAAGATTGACTGTTAAGATCTTTAGAGCACAAATATGAGCTTGGTTGACGTATATTTATATTTGCCAAAAGAACACAGCTTCCTTCAAGGATGTTTCTTATACAAGTAATAATAAAAAGAATGTGTGGAGGAGAATTTGAGAATAATCTTGAAAGTACACACAAAGTTAACTTTTACAAAGCGGCGAAGAATAAGAGAGACATAAAAGACGTTTAGGAATCAAATGCTTTGGTGGAATGGAACATCGACACGGTTCTAGAAATGAGAAGAAGCATCGTCTGTGATGCAATCAAAAGTGTTTGCTTTTGTTTTGGAGTTTCTTTTATTATTCTCTTCCTTCTTTCCAGAGCTTTCCTTCGGTTATATTCCTAACAAACTTGTTCACACGTTGTGTTCATACATTCTACACTTTCTTTTTTTTTTTTTTCTGTTGTAATATCTTCTTCCCCATAAACTTATTAATGAAACCATTTGAAGATGCTTTGATATCTAAGAAAACTTTATTAATCGTATCAACTCAACTTAAAACTGTTATCGACACATCAAAGCACTCCAAGAAGTAAATGTGAACAAACACAACAAAAGAGCTTCTACTTCTGATCGACTCCACTTGGCCATGTCTGATTCTTGACAGGCTCAAGAATAGCTTCAACCTCAGAGAGAGTTTCTTGATCCATACCCAAATCTTCAAGCTCTTTAACTGCTGCAACATTTTCTTCTACCTGGCTCAAAATAAAAACACACATTGTTTTCATATTATAACTCCAGTGAGATTGATTTGAGATTTGAATACCTGTGAGACAGAGCTCATTCCAACCAACACTGATGAAATCTCCTTGTTTGCCAAGCTGTACTGCAACGCCAACTTTGTGATCTTCTTACCTTTTGATTTACAATGAGCAGCAGCGGCTTTGCAAGCAGACTACACAAAAACAATAAAAGTATAACAAAGAATCTAACCATCTATGGTTAATAGAATGTTACACTGGTATGTGCTTAATAGAATGTTACCTTGAGCTCAGGGGAAGCAGGATGCCATTCAGGACCACCTTGTTCCGTAAGGAGACCCATTGCTAATGGAGAAGCACTAATCACACCCACACCTTTCCCTTTCAAGTAAGGTATCAAATCCACCAACGTCGAATCATTCACACCGTAATGGCAGTACGATAGTATCACATCGACCGTCCCTGGAGGCACTCGATCAAGAACGTAAGTGAAAATACTCAACGGAAGACCAGTGATACCGATGAACCGTGTCTTCCCTTCCTGTTTCAGTTTCTGGAGAGCAGGGATTGTTTCACTCACAATCTGTCAATCAAGAAACAACAATTAGCAAACGCTGTTCACAGACAGTAATTAAATCAAAAGAGAGAGAGTCAAAAACCTGGTCAAGAGACCCGAACTCAATGTCGTGGCAATGAAGTATGTCAACGTAGTCTAGCTGAAGCCTCTCCAAGCTCTCGTCGATGCTCTTTGTTACTCTCTCAGCGCTGAAGTCAAAGCCTTCCTCGTAACGTCCACACTTGGTTGCAACAATGTAGTCGCTTCTAGGGACTTGTAGTGCTTTTAGTCCCTTGCCAAGCATCTTCTCCGACAGTGTTCCTCCATAATACCTTCACAAAAAAGAATCAAAATCACTCAATTCTAACGTTTAGTTGGCCTAAACATTCTCACAATCACTCAACTACGAATCAGTAAGTTCTTCAGACAGATGAAGAGAGATAGAAGAAGTGATTTACGGGGAAGTGTCGAAGAAGTTAATGCCTTGTCGGAACGCCTCGCGTACGGTGGCGACTGCATCGACTTCGGCGACTGGACCGAAGACGCTTCCGAGGGGAGAGGCGCCAAAGCCGATGGAGCTAACTTTGAGACCTGTGTTTCCCAGAGGACGAAGCTCCATCTTGGCCTGAGGAATCGACATCGCTAAAGATTGACACAAAAGTGGTTCTCAGACAAAACTGATGCGAACTGATACAGATATGGTTGAGAAGAGAATACACAAGCCGACACATGTTCTGTGTTTTTAGTTTTCTTTTTTATACATGTGACCTTCCACTTCCTGAATTTACGATTATACCCTTATCAATCCAAGTTAGGTATGTACGAGTAAAAAGCAATACTTTTATTAGTTTTTCAGCTTTGCTGTATATGACTCAAGAAAACAAATGAGATTGCATTATTTCAAAACATAAAATCATTCGAGGAGGATGAATGATTACAATAATCTTATCATTTGTAAAGCAGCTTAAATCTAGTGAATGACGAACAAAACAACCAGAATTTTTTAGCAGAGTTTGAAGAAAGCTGAAAATATAAGATTGAATTAAATATTAAAGACAACTTCGAACAAAATATAGTGTTAAATTTGAACAGCTTTGGTGTTCAGTTATAGCTCCGACTACTTCTTAAACATATTTTGCCATTGATGAGGCAAGTGTGTATTTTCTTTCCCCTTCTGGTAGCAAAATCTTCTGCATCAAAACTTATATTCACGTGAAATAACAACAAGATAATCGATATTGGAAAATTAGTGTTTAGTTATGGGAAATTAGGTGAGATAGCTAAGAAAAAAAACCATAATTCACTAAATAACCAAATTCACACTCTCTCTTCTATTTTTTCTTCCTATTTTTTTCTATCTTCTCTCTACAACCAAATTAATTTCTCTTTTTTTAGTGGTTATTTCACAAATAAACCATTTAGTTATAGTTCGAGAACAAATGACTTACTAATGGCAACAAAAGCTTCCACTAAGGCACTCAATATGATTACTTTTGAGATTGTGTGTTTGATTGGTTGAAACTGTGGTTGTATGATTTTTGGTTTAAGATTTATGCTTTAGATTTTAACTGTGGTTTTTCCTTTTTTTTGTTACTGTAGATTTTTCTAAAGCACTGAATAAAAATTCTAGAAAAAATGATTTCTAAAGCAATTTGATTTCCTTTTATAATGTTTTAACTTTAGATTCAAATTTTAGAAGATAAAGCATGATGACTCGAAAAAAATGTTATAGAAATAAAGCTCCCTGTGTAATGAAGATATTGAGATTCCGCTAGACGGCAGACAATAGTAAAAAATGTATATATGAATTGTTAGACAGAAATTATACATCAAGGAGAGAGTGAGAGGGAGGTAGTCCTACATGGTCTGATGCAAAAAGTGCATATATGTGATGCCCTTGAAATCTTGGAGTTTTAAAGCTTATTATGGTTAACTTTATTCAAACATATTACTCTTCATTACTTGAATGGACAAATGATGAATTTCTTGGTTCCTTTAAGATGAAGAAGAGTTGGAGATGGATGAGAATTAGAGAGTATATTAGCTGCACAAAAATAAAATTTAGTTAAGCCACCACCATGAAAGCAGTTATCTTTTCCTCAATTGCAGGCTTGGCCCAATATATATTGATGCCTAAAGAAATATAAAATTTTGAGCCCTTACAGAGTTGAACCTTGCACCCTGTAGGGAAATAGGCACACAATGACACAACCACTGACTAGAAACAATTTGAAATTTTGGATTTCTTTGAATTTTTACTCTAATTTGGCGCTTAAAACCCAAACTTTACCAGCTTTAGGTCACGCCGGCACTGCTCACTTGTGATGCCAATGTTGATCAGGCAGAGAAAGTCTCAACATTTTAAACTTTATTGCAGTGTAACTATTTTTATTCTAATTCTCAATACATTTTATCAGTTTTAAGACATCATGTGAAAACCAAAGCCTTATATATGTTTCTATGTTAATTTCGTTATGAAAATATGTTTTCTTTGTTCATTGTCTCGACATCCTATCTTAAGTTGATGTTTAGTCGAATTAATATAATAAACACTGGAAATTGTTAAAACATTTGATCTGTAAATGGAAAGAAATACAATTAAACACTGATCAGGTCAGACTAATAGTTAGAAACCGTTTTCACGGTTAAGCATCTGTTACAACAAGCAATGAACATCATTTCTGTCCATTCTTAGTAATTAAAAAGCATTAAAATAGAAGTTATCTAGAGGATTTAAGTATACATCAAGGAAGGCAAATTATTCGGACGATTTGTATATCCTGTGTTTCAAAGTTTCTACTAAATAATAATAAACACAAACATACAAAAGTAAATGGAAAGGTTTGAGGAAATTGTCTTGCATTTTTAATACTTCTAAAGTTGTGCAGGCAAATCAATATTCTTAAATTTATTTACAAAATGAACAGTTCTATCAATAGTCTTAAATTTACGTTCTGACCCCTTCACCTAATTGACTTTGTAAAACAGATTAAAATAAAATTGCTGCAAACAAGTACCTTTTCGTTTGCCAAAAAAACTATTTCGCAAGTGTTAATACTTTCCCATAAAAATAATTCCAACGCAAACAGTAAAGTGTGCGAACTAAATGTGCGGTCAGATCCGTAACGGATTGGATATAGCTCTTAAATTGCATGCATAGTTGTTGGAGTTTCACTTCTCTGACTTTGTATATCTTAAGATCTATGTATGATGGCCAAGCAATTTAGATATATATACCGGCATATGATTTCAGGTATAGGAGATAATTAACACCTAGATAAAAAATTATTCGTGATGGTTGTATAAATGGTATTGGGCCATCATAGATTAGATCGGAAGATACAAAGTCAGAGAAGTGAAACTCCAACAACTATACATCTAACTTAAGAGTTTCCTCATTTTTCCTAAGTATTATAAAAAAAAAGAATGATCAACATATGCTACCGTTTAATGTTTCTCCTCGATGTTCTTACGTCATTTTTTTTGCCATTAATTTTATAGTTTTATTATTTTTTCTTGCCATTAACATCGTAAACATAAAAATTTATCATAAAGTATATAGAACCAGAATCTCTAAAAATACAGGAATACATTATTTGTATATTTTAAACAAATTTCATGCATAACTAGTGATATATATAATTTAACGAATCATCTGGAAATACAAATTATCATCAACACATGTTTAAAATCGAATTTAACTAGCTAAATTTTCTAGAGAGATTCAGTGACTCTGAACTTCCTGATTATATATATATATATATATATATATTAATTGGCCAACTATAATATACGGAAGGCGCATACTTTTCTAATTACAAGTTCGTAAATAATTTTAATTATATTTTGTGGAAATCAGTAAAGAATTAAAAATTACAAGTGATTAATTTGGAAAATTAAAAAACGTTCAGCAAGTATCCATGCCAACTACTATATAACTTCGCTTCAATCTTCACTTCTGATCCACAAAACTTAATTACTCATCCAATCTAATCGTAAAAAAAAAACAAGATGAAAATATTTAACCCATCTCGAAACCTAATCCTAGCTACAACCATTTTCCTTGTTTTCATTGTTCCTCTAAGAGCCCAAGACAGCCCACAAGACTTTTTGGACGCTCACAACCAAGCACGAGCAGCGGTTGGGGTGGATCCTTTAGCGTGGGACGAGACGGTGGCTGCATATGCTCAGGACTACGCAAACCAGCGTAGAGGTGACTGCGCCTTGGAACACTCGAGTGGGCCCTATGGAGAGAACATCGCCTGGAGCAGTGGTGACATGTCAGGTGTTGAAGCAGTTAACATGTGGGTGAACGAGCAGGCTGACTACGATTATGGTTCCAACACATGTGCCTCAGGAAAACAGTGCGGCCACTATACTCAGATTGTGTGGAAAAACTCGGTGAGCTTGGGATGTGCAAAAGTGAGTTGCGACAATGGTCAAACCTTCATCACTTGCAACTATGATCCTCAAGGTAATATTGTGGGCGAGTGGCCTTACTGAAAAGAGTACCCACGTGTGAATGTTTCAAAAAATATATGTTATGCATGCATGAATTTATGTTTCTATATATATTGTTCAGTTATACCAATCTTCATCATCAGCTAATAGTTGATTGGTTTGTCCGGTTCAGTCCTCTTTTGTACCATATACGTGGATTTTTATAAAGGAATAAGAAAAATGCAATGCTATACGGCTTGCATGCTTTGTGTGATTTATGATAATCTTTTTTTGTATATTTTTTTTGGCTCAACATCAACTTCTTCATTTACCAAAAGGTTGTACAATCAAATTGTAACCACAATGGCTCAACAGAGAGTTTAACCACTTATGATTTGAGTGCGAGGATATAGTATCACCTAAACTCACTCATTTGGAGCCTACATTACCCTATCACTCATCCAACCACTTAAACCACCATGAGAACAATCTCCTTCTACCAGAAACGGTGAAAACGAGTCGCCTTTTCTACCACACTATTACAGAGACATAACCAAAACTTTAAAACTAAGACCTAAACAAGAAGCTCAAACCCGGACATCTGATGCCAAAACGCCAATGAATCAATCCTAACGAGTCTGTATCTTGAAAATGCTATCTGATGAATTCCCCTGAGGGGATGATTGCATTAATTAGGCTGTATAAAGTCGAAAGTGTTACAGATATCTCGGGGTTACAGTTAAGATCATAACAAAGTAATTACACCATTCTCCTATATTTCACCTTCCTGCAGTTGAAGCTTCATAAGGTTGGACGATTAAAACTGGATCAGAATTGTTCAAAGAGAGTTGTCGGAAGACCCTTGGTGAAGATGTCTGCATACTGAATCGAAGTTGGGACGTGGACTTTTACTTCACCCAAAGCTACCTTCTTGCTTACAAAGTGACTGTCAAGTTCCACATGCTTAGTTCTTTGATGTTTCACCATATTTGAAGCTTGATACACAGACCCTATGTTATCGCAGTAAGCAAGAGAGGCCTTTGTGATCTTGAAGTGGAGCTCAAGCAGTAAGTTTCTGATCCAGCATAGTTATGCATCAGTGTTTGCTACACTTTTGTACTCAGCTTTCGAGCTTGATCTGGAGACTGTTGGCTGCCGCTTTGCTGACCATGAAACCAGGTTTGGACCAAGGAATACACAATAGCCTGAGGTAGATCTCTGAGTTTTGGGACAGCCTGCCCAGTCCACATTGGTATAAGCTGTTAAAGTATCAAGGCTGCCCTTGTAGAGTTGCAGTCCGTTAGCTTCTCAGAAGGTTCTGGTCACTAGTGACTGACCGATGTGCTCTAGATTCTTCTCCAATGAATTCCTGAAGAAGAAAAGTGTTGCAAGAACCCTAGATTCTCCGATTTAATTACAAGTTAGGAAGACGACATAGTTGCTAATGAGAAAGAAATTTGACGTTGGATTGAATGGGAAAGAAAATGGATTGTTTACTCCTATTCACAAGTTTCCAAAATTGGACCCAATTGAAGGGAAATTTTATTTTTATATTTTCAAATCCTAAGAGCTTATTATTTAGACATTCAAGTTTCAAGCATTTGGTTTTCGTTTATCTATACTATTAAATTAGAAGTCATGATTTCTTTCATGTGTGATATTTGTTTTAAATGGACAATTCCCTAAAAAGTTGGTTACATTTTTTTTTTGTATTTTTATAGTAAAATCCTAACAACATATTTAATTCTATTTTTGTTCCATCAAAATATTATTAGATCTGCATAATTTTGAAAATATATTATTCCATCAATATATAATTATAACAAAATTAAATTATATAAAATATAAATTATATTTTAATGATAATAACAATTTAAACTGATTAATTTTTTTAAAAAAATACATTTTACAAAGACTTTAAAAAAGATTTTTTGTTAGAAAGATTCATTTCTATTTTAAACTAGGCAAGAAACCCGTACGAAATCGCACGAAAAATCATCTTATAATATTAAAAATCACATATTTTATAAAATAATGTTTTATATAAAAATTGTTACAATCGCTTTTGATGAAATATATGTATTGCAAAAGTATCTTATATACAACTTTATTTCTTTATTAATAATACTAAAATCTATATTTAATTTACATGTTTTGTTGTAATGAAATTAAAAATATATTTTATTATCGGTTTAGCTAAGTTATTTAAAATCTCAAAACAACTGAATATTTGAAACTAATAAAAAGAAAACACATTCCAATCTAATCATTTACTATATTATTAATAAAATATGTTTTATTACCCATTTAGCTAAGTTATTAATAAAACTTTATGTTCCAGTTATATTTCTATCATAACAATTATTGCATACAAGCGCGTGTCTATCTTTTCAAGTTTCTTCTTACAATTGTCTCATAATATTTAGTTCCAACCATTTCTTGAACAAATTTCAGTTACTTTTGCATGACATTTTATCAACTTTCTCTATTAGGAAGACAATATTAGAATTACCAATTTGTACCTTTTTAAACAATTACTAGTTATATCTCGATAACTAAAACAATTACTATTTCATATATTTATTTACATGTTTTTAAGAAAGAATATAAAAAATGGATCGTATGTATGTTGATATGACCCTTCTCATTTATAATATTGCCTTAAATTTTTAGAACTAATACAAATAAAATTAACTGAATTGATAAACCATAGTCTTACCTTTTCGAAATCATCAATGGTTTTTATTAGATTTTAAGCATTTTAAAATTGAGGCTCTGGAATGTTATCAGTTTCTCAAACAAATTTCTAAGCTTAGATTAAGATACAAGAATGACAAAAATAGTTCTTCATATTTATTGTATTCTTCAAAGATCTTTGATAAATTTTTAACAATTTTCCTAATCTATTTGGGATTATTGTGATTTTTTTGTTGTTGTAATTTGTCAATTGTTACAACCAGAGCCGATCCTAGAAATTTATAGACTAGAAGCATAATAAAAAAAATTGGCCACTTTTTAGAAAGTAAAATTGAAATAAAACAAAAAGATTATATGGTCTATATAAGCCTCGAACCCGGGTTGTTTGACTGTAACATGGACCCAAAGATAACACTGGACCAATGAGAACTTATGGAAAAATGTGACCGAAATTAATACATACAATTATCGCTGGAAGCAGGTGCTTCCTTTGCTTTGTCCAAGGGCCGGCATCGGTTACAACTCCTTCAATGGTTGGTTAACACCAAAAGTTACAACGATTTATCATTAAAAATTACAGTCACCAACAATTGTAATGGTTTGTCACCAAAGAATGCAATGGTTCATCACTAAAATTGCATTCACCAATAGTTGCTATATTTCATTTAGGCAGTCGTAATAGTTCCACCAAATACTTGCATTTTGCAATGATTCACTTAATTCGCTAATAATCCTCTCTCGTATGTGTGTAATAGTGATTCACTAAACAAATAGCATTTATTTCAAATTGGTGCAACATGAAATGTTTTAACCAATGCAATTGTCAAACTGGTGCAACATGAAATGTTTAAACCAATGCAATTATTAGGTTAATTTTGACAATTTATTTTAAATTGATGCAATCGTAGGATGAATAAACACATTGTTAGGAAGAAAATACACATTCTTAGACATACAATTCTTAGAATAAGATGGCACGTTGTAGGATAATAAGATTTGCGCATGTATAAAACATAACTAAACATTCTGCCACCACTTTAATACCAAACAATTTTTATAATAAACATACACATACTTAGACGAGAAACCAGTCCTAAAAAACCTACACAACTTATAGGATGATAAGATATATCTTAAGATATTTTAAGCCTCTAAAACCTTTTCATTTTTAAGGATTAAAAGAGACATTCTAAGATATTTGAAAAAACTCTTGAAAAAATAATTTTATGACGAAAATACATATTCTAAATAATTTCACACCCCCTTAAAAATAGGAGTGAATCTAGAGATAAACTATACTGGCTACACTAAGAACTTTCCATAACTATATATTAATTCAAAAAATACATGAACACCCAATCTTCCCTAAATACATTCACCACTACTTTAAAAATATTACATTTTTTGTTCAAAAAATAATTACATTTTAAATGAAAAGATACCTCTTAGACGTTTTGACAAAAAAACATTTTGCAAATGTAATTCTAAACAACTAAACTATATATTATTAAAATGAAAAGCCACATTTTTAAACAATTAATTTTTTTATTTTAAACTATATATTTATTAAAACAAAAAGACACATTAATTCGGTGAAAAGATACATATTCATATATTTTAATAACTTCTTTTAAATCAAATTTTAACACTAAAATAAAAATCACATTTTTTTTGAAAAAATTATGAACATAGCCTAGTCTATGTATAGTTTTTCAAAAATTTATATGAATAGTCACAACTTTTTCAGATTTGTAGTAATTATTTTAAAATATTAACTTTACAATTTATTATGAATATGCACATAATTACTAAAATATACTTTAATGCATAATAAAAAGATACAACTCTTAAATTAATATATATATTTAGAAAGACACTTTTTGGAGTACTTAACATCTTTTAAAAAGCTAATTTCTCTTTTAGAATGAAAAAACACAACTTTTAGAATTAATATATTTTTAAAAATAAAAAATGAAAACACACAACTTCGACTTTTGACATTACAATGAACTGACACACAACTACAGATACATACACACATCATATAATAATTTGAAAATCTTTTAAAACTACTTTTGGTTGCGTAACTTAAAGACACAACCTTTCATATTTTGCACTACAAGAAACATGGGTGAAAGCCGACTACCATTTCTGAGAACAGAGGTTGTTGGAAAATTATCAACGATACACCGTCAACGTCGCGAGGAATGAAAACTTACTCGGTATCTTCTCAGAAATTTCGGACAAAACCATTATCTCGGTATGTTTTGGGAAAGTTTCGTCAGCATTTTGTTGGTAAAGGCAAAAATTTTCGAGAAACATAAATCATCGGCATTTAATCACATTTCTTGTCGGAAGTTTCTTGGAACTTAACGGTGGTACGTTATTCTCGGTGATTCGTTGTATATTTCATCGGAAACTCGTCAAAACTGTTGAGTATTGTAATGAATATGAACTGTGTGTATATTGATGTACCACGAAGTGTTTATATACAAGAGATTAACCTAACTAGATAAGGAAAAGGAACTAAGTAGATAACCGGTGCCAAAGAACTGAAGAAGATGATTTCTCTGCGCCAGTACGATGAGCTCGAGCAACTGTAACACCCGTAAAGTAATACACACCCTCTCGTTCTTCACCTGCTCCAATCAGGGTCCTCGTAAAAAGGTCCTGTAAAACACATAGAGTATCAGTAAAGATAGCTATACAGCCTGTCTGTCAGAAGTTTAGAAACTGAGATCAAGGTGCAATCAAAATCAGGAACATATAGAACATCAAATAAAGAGTAGTCGGTGCTAAGTCGTAGTGTTCCTGATTGTGTTGCTCGTGAAGCACGACCATTCGGGAACTTTACTGATGAAGGAAGTATATCACGAATATTATGCAACAATCGTATGTCGCCAGTCATGTGATGAGATGCGCTTGTGTCAATAATAACATCTGTTAATTTTGTTTTATCAGACATGTTATCGGTAGAGAGTTGTGATTGTTTATTTTGGAGAAGCGCAATGAACGAGGCTATCTGATCTGATGAAGCTGTAGTATTGCCAGAAAAAGTATTTGCTGGAGTATGAGAGTTAGAGCGACCACGACCACGTCCGAAGCTGTTCGAACGTCCACCACGACCTCGCTGAGTGGAAGATTGTGTGGAACATTGTTGTTGCTCATTGTACCAGTCGGGATAGCCATGAAGTAGAAAACATTCAGAAGACTCATGACCTTTGCGATTGCAGTGAGTACAAAACCGGTTTGGATCACGGTTCCGGTTTGACGTTGTATTGGGTGTAGAGTCTGACTTCACAGAAAACCCGATGATATCCTGTTTTAACTTGGATGATCGAGTAGTAATGATAGTTTATTCAGCATGTATCACTCGAAAGTAAACCGAGTTAAGATCAGGAAGAGGATCTTCATCGATGATTTGAGAACGGATGGAGCTAAAACGAGATGCATCAAGTCCAAACAAGAACTTATGAACACGGGGGTCTTCTTTTTCCTTCTCAATAGTAGTAGAAGCAGCACAAGAACATGGTTGAGTAGTTTGAAAGTTCTGTAATTCCTCCCATAGTTTGGAAACGACCGTAGTCTTGCAAAACAGAATGAGATTTTTACCTCTAGAAACACTTTATCACATATCAATTACACTACAAGACACTTATCACTTTAGACATACTTTACCTTGTAGAATGATTCTTATAACCTTAAACTAAAGAAAATGGAACATTTCAATTTCTTCCCATCACACAAATCCCTCTCTTCTTTTTATTTTACTTTATTGTTTTTCTTATCACATATTATGTTTTCATTTACTTTTATCTCAAATTCTAAAATATATTAAACAAAAATAATTATCATAATAAATTATATATAAGATTATCTATCTTTTAAGATCTATTTTCATATATATATATTATATATATATATTAATGTGTAAATAAAATTAAATGTGGACGTGGATACCAAAACGTGGATAATAGAATTATAGATTAGATGTGGACATGAACACCATCCACATCGTCTCATGTGTTGTCATTCTCTGCTCTCACCGTGGCGTTGTGGCCATGCTCAAGATCGTTGTGGTAGCTGTCTTTGCCTCTTTAGCTGTAGAAGGAAAGTTCGAGTAATCTTTTATAAAGTGTAGATCTTTTTCTCATGTTAAGCTGAACCTTTTTAATCTCATAAATTGTAATCTTGTCCATATTTTTGCGTCCACAATTGTTATGTCCCTAATTTAAGACTTAACCATATGTGTTAATGAAATATATATAGGGTGTTTTTCAAAACCAACCCATATTTTCAAGTCAAATCCAAAACCAACCCCTTTTTTTTGTCCATACTATTCATCAATAAAATTTCCCTACTATCCTTATGTTTTTGAATTATTCACAAAATTGTCATTTTTATTTATTTTTTTATTAATTTTGTAATTAACAAAAAACCAAATACACCCTAACTATTTCTTCTTATTTACAAAAATGCCATCATCATCAATTTTTTCAACCATCACGAACCACCATTTTTGAGCTCTAAAGCTCTAGAATTCAATTTTCAACCACTTTTTTTTTCTCATTCTAACCCAAAAAACTTCATTTCCTCTCATCTCCTCTACATTTCCATCTAAAAAAACTCTCATAACTATCATTTTCATAATCACAAATTTCATATTTTCGAGTTTCTTCATTAGTGAATCGTTAAAGATGCTTCTTTTTACTCATATTTGGAGTTGGACGGTTGAAAAGGTTGGAAACGAGCTTTACACAGGAAAAAGGTAACTATTTACATGGTTTTCGTTCTTTTTCAGATCTATGTCGCGACGGTAGACTGTTTTGTATGTCTACGCCTCCGTGGAGACTTATGATGCAGTCTATTTGTCAACGCACGGGTTAGTTTTGCAATTGACCAAATAATTTTTTTTCCTAACGCAGACTTCTCCAGTAGTCTCCGTCTTTACCATTGACAACAAAAATAAAACTTTCGGTAGACTTACTAAGACGTCTACCTAAAAGAGGTTAGTTTTTTATTTGACCAAACTTTTGACTTTTCAAAATAGACTTCAACGGAAGTCTACAAAATGTAGACTGCCAACGAAGTCTATAAAAGGTTAGTTTTGCATTTGACCAAAACTTTGACTTCGTGGAATAGGTTAGTTTTGTGTTTGACCAAAAAGTTTAAATAGCAATCAAAAATTTATTAAATTGTAGACTTCATATGCAGTCTTCTTATCTTAAAAAAAAAATATAGACTGCGTATAAAGTCTACTTTTTTATTTTGGTCAAATGCAAAACCAACCGGTCGGATTTGAGAGTAGACTTCACAAGAAGTCTACACACCCGTAGACGTTCATGTCAATCTACTGATTGGAAGTCAAACTTGGTCAATTGCAAAACTAATCTCTTTCAAAAAAATTCAAACATGTAGACTGCATATGAAATCTAGTTCTGAAAGTCAAATCTTGGATAAATTCTGGTCAATTGCAAAAAGTAACCTTTTTAAATTGTAGATTGAAATGAAAGTCTACATGTACAAAATCACAACTTTTATTCAACTATAGAAAGCAATCCGTAAAATAGTCAATTACAAAAACCAACCCAAAGAGTAGACCTATTTGACAGTCTACGTCTGTAAACTGAAAAGAACGTCTACAGAGAAAAATCTATAAAAATGTGAATTTGTGTATTATTCATTAAAATTTTTCTAGTTTTTTTGTTTGACAGTGTGTGTTAGTTAATCCCCCTGTTCGAAAACGCGGCCAAATCGGACGATTACGCGCCGCCGAGGGGCTTGGCGGTGGTGGGCCGTGGCGATTCCGCCATAGTTGGCAAGAAAATCGGAGCCTGCAAATTTTTTTCTTTTCTTTTTGAATGATGAAAATCATGTGTTTAGTGGTAGATTTATGTAATTGGGACATAAACAATACGAAATCACATAAAACTTTGATGATCTAGGGGAAAATGAATGTGGGCGGCCATGAAAATTGCTTGAGATGTCGAAAACCCTAAAAAAAATTGGGGGAAGAAGATGAGTTATTTACATTTATGCCACTCATTAAAAAATAAAAAATAAAAAACAACAAAATGAGGCAAGCGCTACTCGAACCTGGGTGATGAGGATGATGTCAAGAACTTTTACCACTAGACTACTATAACATACCTGTACATTTCTCACAAACTAGAAAATATAACACTATATACCCGATAATTGTAAAAAAGTACATAAAACTAGGCCCCGCGTACTCTCCGATTTTTCGATAACTCGCTAGGCCCACACCGACCGCCCGACTAGCGCCTAGCGTAGTCTTGAACAGGGGTTAATCCTAATGGGTTTGAGTGATTTTGAAAAGAAATTTTTTTATAATTATGAAGGTATAATTCATTTGATTTGACAATGTTGTTAGCTAATAATTGTAGACGTATTTGTAAGTCTTCGTTTATAGTTTTGCTAGTAAGGCTGAGCTTGTTTCAATGCTGAAGTCGGTGGATGTGGAATATAAATTTACATTCTCAGCATATAAGACAACGAAAACTCTGTATGTGGCTAAGTGTCGTATTCAAGGATGTGGTTGGAAACTTAGAGCGAGTGTGAAGCATGGGCCAAAGACATTTTGGGTGACAAAATATTCGAGAAGGATGAAGAATCGGAAAGGTTGAAGAATGTTCCTTGTGCATGATGGCTGTACACATGGTAAACTTCTTGAAATGACACAAGAAGATTATGATCTGGACAACAAAATTGAGAAGATGGTGCTAACCTATTCCTTACCAAACATCATTTAAAGCAAATGACTCCGAATAGGCAAATACTCCTCTTATGCCTGTCACGAATAATCGACAAGTACGAAACTTGATCGAGTTATCTAAGACACACTTTGTACGCCTTTGTGTATTAAGCCTGCGCCAAATACACTAGAAATTTTTGGATTGACTATATGTTAGATAATAAGTGTAGACGTTTTTGTAAATCTACAAATGTAGACTGCAGTTGAAGTCTACGTCGTAAATTCTATTAAAAGTGTATTTATGTATTATTCATCATATTTTTCATGATTTAATTATTTTACAGTGTATGTTAGTAAAATTTTAATGGCCTTGGATGAATTTCACAATTTAATGTGTTATAATTATACACTTGATACTTATTGCAAATTGTTTTGATTAGTGTTACTCTTGAAAAATTTTGAGAAAATTTTGTATAGATTTTCTTCTTCTCACATGTGTGTTAGTTATTATTTTAGCTTATGGTGGTTTTACTTGTTTGGTTGGTTAGATCTTGTGTAAAAATTGATATCTAACAAAAAATTAATAATATCATACAAGTGAAAACAACAAAAAAATAAATACAATTTTATAGATTATGCATTAAAAAATTATTTAAAATTAATATTTTATTATGAAAGTTATTACAGAGCAATATATTAAAAAAGTATTCTTGAGTATATTTGATTTTTCATAATCTTGATGCCTCAAATAAAGTCTTGGAAAAAGTACCTGCAAAATAAGATAGAGTTATGAGAAAAACATAAGATAAAAAATGAAATCATATTTTAGTATACTTTTTATTAAGTCTACGTAAAGTTATTATTTATTAGACTTTAGTTGAAGTCTACACTAATAGAAAGTTTCCATATCTAAAAGTGTGCATTTAGAAAATTTGAAAATACTTTGTTCTGGAAAATATTTCAAAAATGATTTTTTGTCATCCTTGTAACGAAGCAAAAAGATAATGTATGAATCTATAAATTTAGTTCATTATAAACACAAAATATCTTATAATGAATATATGGAAAGCTTACATTTTTGGGAAGATGATTTGAAAACATTGGAAGAGAATACCTGCAAAATAAAATAAAATTATGAAAAATAAGATAAAAATTAAAATCATATTTGAGTAAACTTCTAACGAAATATGCTAAAACGTCAAGGCTAGTAGACTTCATTTGAAGTCTACCAGCCGTAAGTTTTAAGTAGATTTCAAATGAAGTCTACTCTATCAAAAAAAAAAAAGATCTGAAAAATAAATACATTAAAAATATGAAATAAGTTTAAATCTAAAAAACTTTTAAAAATATGATTTAATAGACAAAGTAGTTATAAATTAAAGACATATTAATATGAATTTTAATATGTAACTTTATTTGAATATAAATACTAGAACACATATTTTAAATCTAGGAGGAGAAGAGAACAACTATGGAAGAAAATATCTGCAAAATAAGATAAAATTATTAAAAAAACATAGAAAAAAATTAAAGTCATATTTTTGTAGACTTCCAATGAAGTCTGCTTAAACTTTGTGATTTAGTAAACTTCATATGAAGTCTGCAAGCTTTAGTAAACTTCTTTAGAAGTCTACACTGTCTGATAATTTTCAGATCTGAAAAAATCTATATATTTTGAAATGTGAAAATAATTTTAAATCTGAAAATACTTTACATATAGAATTTATAAGGTAAACTAGTAGCAAATTATTGTAGAGAGCTTGATCTATAAATTTATTTGAATATAAACATGTAAATACATATTTAAAATCTATTAATCTAAAACTTACATTTTTAGAGGAGAAGATGAAATCCATGAGTGATAATACCTACCAAAAAAAGATAATATTGTGAGAAATAAATAACATAAAAATACACATTTAAAATCTATAGATCTAAAACTTACATTTTTTAAAGGAGAAGATGAAAACCATGAATCATAATATCTAAAATGACAAGATAATATTGTGAGAAAGACTTGAGAAAATTTTAGAGAGAAAGAAGATAATGAGAGAGTTTTAGAAACAATTGAGAGAATTTAAGAGAGAAGAGAGAGAGTTTTAGAGAGAAGGGAGAGAGTTTTAAAAACTTGTGCAGCCACTTTAGAGAGAGACTGTATAAATTTTGTTTATATAGGGAGACAAAAATGTAACTAGGTTAAGATTTGCGATATTGTAGACTTCGTTTGAAGTCTACTAAAATTAAAATTTTGGAGTAGATCTTACTATAACATAGTAGACCTTTTTGGAAGTCTACTATAATAATTTAATTATTATTGTTTATTCTTTATTATTTTAATAATTTTAATATATGATTTATTAAATTTATTTCTTTATTTTTTAATAGTTATAGTATATGATTTCACTTTTTTATTCGTAAGGAACTTAATTTAGTTTAAATATAATGATTTTTTGTAAAACAAATTGAAAAATATAGACTGAAAAAGACATCTTCAGATAAATAGACTTTATTGTAGGTATACAAAACCCTAAACCACAAATCTCAAACCCTAAATGTTTTGCTTGATAATCAAAAAGTCTCATTTATACAAAATATAAACTACTAAACATTAATATGCAGATTTAAGTTAATAAAACAAAAAAAAACAAAATCTAAAATCTAACCTTATGAAATCACCTACTAAAAGACATAACATGTTAGAACCTTTTGTTTCTAAACTATGAATATAGTCTAACACATGATAACCAAATTAGTATATATTCTTCAAAATTGTTCGATTATATGAAATTTTAATTTATTTACTTCATATTATCCATTATATTGATGATTAGTTAAAAATATCACAATAATTATTTTTATACATTTTCAAAATTAAATTATTAGATCAAATTAGAGTGTAGACTACAAAACAAGTCTATAAGGTAGACTTCGTAAGAAGTCTATATATATGTAGACTTCTTTTATTACGTGTAGACTTCCAAAAGATAGAAACGTAAAATACATTTCTGTTTTTGTTTGGTCATAAGGGTTAAATAGTACTTTCACTACTCCTTTAGGTTGGTTTTGCATTTGACTGAAAGTGGGGTACACTTTTACATTGACTTGAATATTTGGGTTGGTTTTAGCAAATGTCCCATATATATATTCATAATTTATGTCCATAACAAATCACTCTTATAGAAATTACCATCCACGTGGTGTTAAGAGTATTATGTACATAATGGTTATTATATTAATTTTTTAAAAAAATTCAAATTTGTAATAGTGGAAGTTAAACCATCATACAATATTACTCGTCGTTCACAAGTCGTTCACAAGTCGATCCACAATTCATCGTTGTCCTTAGCTTATCGTCCACAACTCGTTGTTCATAACTTGTCGTCCACAACTCCACAAGAACAAATTTTTCAAAAACACACCTAGGTCCCACCAAAAAGTGTCTCACAAGTGGGAAGTGACTCTCACTGTAAAAGAAAGACAAAAAGTATCATAAGGTGTAATCAACTCAAACAGAATCACAGTTTTGCTTGCAATTTGTGACATCATCTTGTAAAAGATGCTTACGAACGCCGTTTGTAACAGAGAAGCGTCGCTTAAGGGATTCCCAAAGTAGATAAGCATCAGGTACGTGACCCACAGTAGAGCGGACCGTTGGATCACTGGAAGTTTGTATCCAACCAACGATCATAGAATTAGCAGACGCCCACCGAGCAAGATCAGGATTCGTCAACGCTTTTGAAGTAGAGCCATCAAGGAAACCAATCTTCTGCTTGGCTTGAAGAAAATTCCAAAATTCGGTTGCCCACTCTGAATAGTTGTCTCCCTTGAGAATCACAGGTGTGATTAGTGCACCTGGATTGTCGGAAGGATGAAGATAATATGGAGTAATAGGAGTAGAAGACGTTATAAGACCAACATGAGTAGTTGTGACAGACCCGTAGAAGAAGGCGTAAGTGCACCAGTAGAAGTAGAAGAAGAATCAGAAGTAGTAGTTTCCATGATTGAATTTGTTAATCACGAAAAAAAAATTTAGGTATAAGATCGATTTTGTTCTGATACTATGTAATGAATATGAACTGTGTGTATATTGATGTACCACGAAGTGTTTATATACAAGAGATTAACCTAACTAGATAAGGAAAGGAACTAAGTAGATAACTATGAATACAATATATGTCCTTATCGGTTACGATGTATCGCTATCTCTATAAGTATTACACGAGAAAGCATTCCATATCTGAAACTTAACCTCTTCTCTCTTATCGTTTTCTTCTTATCTCTCTTCTCCTATCTTCTCTTCTCTCTATTCTCTTTGTTTTGTCTTTCGGCTCTGTTTTTCCATGATCTGTTCTTCACAAAATATGTTTTTCTCTTAACCACCGTGAAACTCTTTTTTGCCACACCTCACCCTCTTGCTCCGCCGTCGTCCCACCTGCTTGCACTGCCGCTACACCTCCTTACACCACCACCACTCCTCCTTGCTCTGCACCGGCACACCGCCGCTACACCTCCTGGCACCACTACAATCCTTGCTCGGTTGCTCCGCCACCGGCTCACCTGCTTGAACTGCCGCTACACATCCTTGTTCCACCACCGCCCCTCCTTGCTCCTTTCATTGACGCCACACCTCCTTGGACCACCACCGTAACTCATTCCACTGCTACTACCTTTGCCGCTCACTCCACCACTACCATCATCAGTACAACCACTATTTTTGCTTTAATTTTTTTTATTTAAATATACTAAGTTGTCGGAAATCCATTGGTCTTGATTTCTCGTACGTTTCTTGCAAATTCCGATCATTTTCCTACAAACATTTCCGACAATGATTGTCAATTTTTCATCCACTTACCGTTAACTTTCCGACAGATGATGATTTGAAACACTCAAACTCAGACAAACCTCTGATCCTTGGAAAACAATAGAAAACATTATTCCGACCCATTCCTGACTAATATGGCTGTCGGCTTTCACCCTTGTTTGTTGTAGTATTTAGGATTATTATAGGGTTTGCTATGTAGTCCACGGTTATTAGAAAGTGTTCAAATTCTAATACATTTGATGGTGAACCTTGTTATATTAGGAAACGTTTAGCATAATGTCCTATATATAGGAGATGTATGTGAGTTGGGAGCTAAGACATATACTGCGTTGTCATAAATTTCCATCCCAATAATACATCAAAATTGCATTTGTTCTTCGCAAGTTCGGACACGCTGTTGTTGCTCTACACGGTTGTTTACAAACGGAGATTTGTTTTAAGGGGTTTTTGCCAAAACTAACCCACAATTTGATTTTAATCCCAAACCTATACCCAAACTTGAATCAAATGCAAAACTAACCTAAAAGCCTAGTGAAATTACAGTTCAGCCCCTTGTGACCAAACAAAAAAACAGAAGCCATTTTTACGAATATAGCCCCAGTAAATCGTCTGAGTCGTCTGAATTGTTGGAAGTCGTCTGGACGACTGAAATTTCAGTCGTCTGGTACCAGCTTATTTTAAAAATAATTTATAAATCTTGTAAAAAATATTTTGATGCGTGAAAAATAAAAATCAACTAATTATAAACAGTTTTAAGTGATATAAATTAAGATATGATAAAATTGATTTGTTTTGAAGATAGATGAGTGGAAGTAGTGAATCATTATATTCTTTGGTTTAGGAGTTTGGCAAACATATGTTGTAGTATTGTATGTATTGTTAGGGTTAAATCTTGAAAAACTAAAATGTTTTTTTCAAAAATTAGTTTTCGCCAATATGTGTTTATTTCTGTGTATAGTAAACACTTTTCAAGTTTGATTTGATTTTATGAAGTGTTTAATTAGATAAATAAGTTTAGGGGTTATGTTTAGGGTGTGGTTGACTTATATTTCAGTCGTCTGTTGAATAATTTACACGGACGACGTATATTTCAGTCGTCCACATCGTACCGAACCTTTAATTTTACCAATGTACGTTTTAACCTAACCGGATCATTTACCGGACATATAAAAGCTATTTTTTTCACTATTTCACAACTTTACGAAACCCTGGCACCGTTTCTCTCCAACGGCGATTTCGAAGGCGATAAGACGAAAACCCTACCGTGGTCGTGTTCCGCCGTTATCTTTGCCGGTAATCTCTCCGATTACGACGAATCTCGTTTCTCCTTCATGCCGTAGAGTATTTTCGTAGTTTAAACTGACTGTCCGCTTCTTTTTTTCATATCTGAAATCTCGTTTGCCAAACTCCGCCGCCGGTATGTTATTTCTCATGTATTAAGGCGTTTAGCCGCCGGAAAAACCCTAAATATTTTAGTATTGATTCTTCTTTTCCCTTCGATTTGCAGATCTGTAACGGCTTGGGGCCACATCTTCTCCGACCATATCTTCTCGGACAATATATTCTCCAACTGTAAGTCATTCGTCTTTTGTTTAAAAGATTTTGAGATTGTTGTAGTCTTTTGCTGAAAGATTACATGTAAGTCGTCCAGAGAGTAAGACATAGTAGAAGACTTCCTGGAAGTCGTCCAAGTAGTCTTCTCACTTCCTCGAAGTCGTCTCAGTAGTCTTCTCACTTCCTGGAAGTCGTCTGCAAGTCTTCTATAGCATTTAGCATAGTGCGCAACCTATGTGTTTGAGATGGTTGTTTGAGATGGTTGTTTGTGATTATTTGCAGGCCTTAAAATGGATTTACCAGAATTCCCGCCGAGGATGTTTACATTAGGAGAAGAGCCTGATGCAATCAGGAGCATTTCGTATCATTCTGATGACACAAAGTTGTTTAAAGCTCTATGTGATTGTCTCACAGCTGACGAATATGAGGATCTGAAGGCGTCGAAGTTAGGAGTGTTCATCAAATTCAAGGAGCTTAACTTTGGTTGGACTTCAAGGCTGGTACATTTTATGCTCTCTTTCCAGCTAGACATCAAGAAGAAGTTTGAGCTCTGGAGTCTTGTCGTTTCACAACCTGTGAGGTTTTCACTGATAGAGTTTGAACACCTCACTGGGCTGAACTGCGATTACATCAAGGACCTGGAAAATCCAAGGTGTGAGGTTACGACGAAGATGGCTGCTTTCTGGGAGAAGATGCGTGTTGATATCGATACTGGGCCAAGTATTGAACAGATAACAGAAGCATTTTACAACTGCGACGAGTGGTCTCGGGATGATCGCATGCGGCTGGGATACCTTGCCATCTACGCAGGGTACATCGAAGGGAAAAAGTTCTCATCCGCTACATCAGCTAGTCTTGCAAGGCTAGTGATGGATTTAGAAAAATTTGAGAATTATCCATGGGGGAGAGTGGCGTTTAAGGTGCTGATGGATTCTCTGAAGGCAAAAGACTTGACGCAAACTGGTTACACTGTTGATGGGTTCATACAAGTGCTCCAAGTGTGGGCGTACTATGCTCTGCCAGAATTGGGTGCTAATTATGGGTCTCCCATACCAAACAGACCGTCTCCACTGTTGCTGGCTTACAAGGGTGGCAAAAGACAACGCAAATTTTTTAAGGCTGCTATCAATAAACAGGTACTTAACTTCACTCCTAAGACTTCTCAGACAACTTAAAGTTAAGTCGTGTGGAAAGTCTTCCAACACAAGACCACTCAGACGACTTACTTTTAAGTCGTCTGAGTGGTCTTTTTGTTGGAAGACTTCCAGACGACTTAACTTTAAGTCGTCTGTGAACAAAATACTTCTTAGACGACTTAACTTTAAGTAGTCTGTAAACAAAATACTTCTCAGACGACTTAACTTTAAGTAGTCTGAGAACAAAATACTTCTCAGACGACTTAACTTTAAGTAGTCTGAAAACAAAATACTTCTCAGACGACTTAACTAAGTTTATATCTTTTATTTATTGCAGACTATCGTGGAGAACTTCGTTCAGAAGGCTTTTGATGAAATGTTTCCAAAATGGGACGGAGACGTAGATGACCCTGCCGCGGATAACATAATTAAAGTCATGTTTAATGATCCTGGATGGGAGTGGACCATGGAATGCTGGCCAGTCACCGGTACTCGCAAGGTTGTGAAGATGGAAGTGAGTCCAGTGAAGAATGAAGTGAGTCCCGTGAAGTCAGAGAGTGTTGTGAAGGAAGAAAGTAGCAGACCTCGGAAGAAAGCTCGTAAAAGGTCTTCTGTTTCTGCTGAGACACCTGCGGCGGGTAGTGAAGGGATGACGCATCAGCAGATTGAAAAGTCCTTGAAGGACATATCTGATGCCATTAATCTTGGCTTTGGGACGTGCCTTAAGGAGCTCAAGTTACTGGCGGATAGGATGGTAGCTGTGGAGAAGAAGGTGGGAATCACCAACAGAGGGGGTTCATCTGATGATCGTCAACTTACAACCACTTCAAATCCACCAAAACCTGTTGAAGAACCCGGGGTTAGTACCAAAACCTCTCCCAAAATTTCAGAAAAGAGAGTCACTAGGCAAAGTGTTAGGAAGAGTCAGGACTGATGTGCTTTGTTTCTTGTGTGCTTTGATGAACATGTGTGCTTTGTTTTTAGTGTGCTTTGATGAACATGAACCACTGTATGCCTTGATTCTGAACATGTGTGCTTTGTTTATAGTGTGAATTTGATCTTTGCTGTAAGGGCTTTTGTTAATAGTTTTTAAACACACTGTAAACTCGAAATTGCAGAGTGAAAGTGTGAATGGGGCGAAAGCAGGACAGAAGGAAGCCAAAGAACCGAGTCTTACTACAGTACCGAGTTCCTCGAGAGAGCTCTGTCTTGTGAGTCCTGCAGACAACTTACCGAGTGATGATCCTAGCCTTCTTATATTGGACAAACAAGTTTCCACCGCTTCAGATTTACTCGTTGAAGAAGCTCGAAGGCAGACAAAGAAGGAGACTGCTTTGGTGAATCTCCGTAAAAAAAGTGTGCGAGAAAGGAAGCTTGCTCCCACACAGCAAACTCCTTTTAAGGGAAACATCACTGCCAAACAGATCATTCCAAACAAACAGGTTGGCGGAGGCTATGATCCTTTTGCACCCTATGACAAGATGAAGTCGAAGGAGCTCACTGCATGGGTGCAAAAAGATCCGTAAGTTGCTGTTAAAAATATGCTTATTTATATTTGATTAAAAAAAGCTTCCATTTGATTATTTACATTTTATGTTTGCAGTTCTCATAAACTGCCTCTGAAAAAAAAACCACGTAGATGTCCAAGTCGATTTTATCAGGTCCTCCGAACCCCCTTAGAATGGCTGACCGACCATGTAAGTCTTCTGCTATTTTCTTACTCTTATATAAGTCGTCTGTGAGTCGTCTGTGAGTCGTCTATAAGTCGTCTGGTAGTTATCTTACGTAAGTCGTCTGTAACTCGTCTCTAAGTCTTCTCTAAGTCGTCTCTAAGTCGTCTGTAAGTCGTCTGGTAGTTATCTTACGTAAGTCGTCTGTAAGTCATCTCTAAGTCTTCTCTAAGTCGTCTCTAAGTCGTCTGTAAGTCGTCTGTAAGTCGTCTGGTAGTTATCTTACGTAAGTCGTCTGTAAGTCGTCTCTAAGTCGTCTGTAAGTCGTCTGGTAGTTTTTTGACTTGTATTGTTTTATATGCAGCAAATGGATGCTTTTATTAATCTACTGAGGCAACGGTACCAAAACCATCCAGAACATTTCAGGAGCGACAGAATGTGCTTTCTTGATCATGTATTTTCTCGGCATTGGAGGGCCTCCTACCCTGATTTTAAGAGCGACGCTCCTGATGCCAACGGTTTAGGAAGAAGATTCCCTGGTGGGGCGTGGAATTATCATGCAGGCTTGATACCTTCTTTTTGCTAATCTAAGAAGGTTTGGGGGGTGGATGTGGATGATACTATGCACCTGTGAACTTCAAGAACCAGCATTGGATTGCTATATGGATATCGATCCCTAAGAGGCACATCGTCGTCTGGGACTGCATTGTCTCTCATATTAGCCCTAAAGAACTCGATGAGGTAATGGAGCCTTTTGTCACAATGGTCCCTTATTTGCTTGTTGAGTGCGCGCTCTCTGACGAACAAAAGGTTCAATACACATTGGAGCCATACACATATGCGAGACAAACCGTTGGAGTACCTCAGTGCCGAGCTGGTGATTGTGGCACCTTCACTCTGAAGTACATCGAATGTCATGCTCTTGGGATAGAATTTCCCACCGCGTTTGACAAAAAACACGGGAAGACCATCAGAGAGAAGATGGCGCTGGATATATTTCGAGAGCTTCCTATGTGCCATGAATGGGAAAACCAAGACAATGATGAGAACCTGGCAACGTATGATTAGATATTGGATGTGTTATTGTGTGCTGTTGCGATTGTATTTGAACTTGATGCTTTTGTGTACTGTTGTTAGGTAGATTAGGGGATGTTAACAGGGTCAGAGGATAGGATGATTTTTTTTGTAACCTATCCTCGTACCAAACTAGAATTCCGTAGGAAATTAGTTTGGTAGTGCAGTAACCTTTCGGAATATGTAATGTTTAACTTGTCTTTTTTAAATGCACTGTTGGAATTAGTTTGGACGATTTAACATAGAAGGTCTACAAAGAAAAGTTCATAAAACATATAAATTCATAACATAGAGTCTACAGAGAAGTTCATAAAACATAGAAAATCATTGTGGACGACTACAGAGAAGTTCATAAAACATAGAAAATCATTGTGGACGACTTACTTAAAGGTCTTCTGGACGACTAACCAGAAGAAAATTCTAGTTAAGACGTTGGACGACTAACCAGAAGGTCTTCTGGACGACTTACTTAAAGGTCTTCTGGACGACTAACCAGAAGTTCTTATGGACGACTTACTTAAAGGTCTTCTGGACGACTAACCAGAAGAAAATTCTAGTTAAGACGTTGGACGACTTACTTAAAGGTCTTCTGGACGACTTACTTAAAGGTCTTCCACGTCAGTTCTTACATTGTGGACGCTTATGGCCAGTTTCTTTGCAGACTGAGCACCTATAAACCCTGTGTTGCTTCCGGGGTTTGCGTCCTCTCATCCTGGATAGCTCCAACCAAGATTGCCATCTTGATTTCTTCTGTCTCCCCGGACCACGCTTTACTTCCGGAGGAAAGCATGTGCGTGCCTCAACAAGTTGTCCAACACAAGGATATATATTCTCTGAGTATCCTGCAAACAAAATATCCTTTGAGTAGACCGGCCACACAAGTGTGGAGATATGCACACCAGCTGCTGTTCCAGCAGCTATAGCATGAGAGCAAGGTATTTTCTCGACTTGATAGACACCACAATCACACTTTTAAAGTTCCAGATCAACATTACAGTCCCTATTGCCGCCTTTCACAAAGAACTTCCATCCATCAATTTGTTGGACTCTCAGAGTATACGCGTTCTCCTCTCGGACAGCAAGCAAGTGTTCAACACCCCGACTATGTTGAGTTGTAAGACTCAAAGCATCTCCTCTCCTTTTCCAGTACCACCTTCCTAGCTTCTCCCTTATGAACTCCAGCAGGAACTGAATAGGAAATCCTCTTGCTCGCTTCAGTGCGGAGTTAATTGATTCAGCGATATTGCTCGTTTTTAAGTTGTACCTGTCTCCCTGACAATGAACCCTAGACCATAGGGTCACATCGGCTTCCTCTAGATACTCAGCAAGATCCGGATTTGCACTCCGTATCTCATCCATGTACCGATCAAAATCGTAAAGTGTATGAGCATAAGCAGCACCTTTCACCAAGTACAAGAAATGCTTCCCTTTATACTTTTTGACAATATTCTCTTGAAGGTGATAATAACATATTCCTCGGGTTGCCCAAGGAAACACCTTTTCACACGCATTTATAATGGAGGCGTGCCTGTCGGAGACTATCACCAGAGGATACTCATCAGATACACAGCTCGCTAATTTTGTGAAAAACCATTCCCAAGATTCATCATTCTCACCATCTACGATCCCAAAAGCCAATGGATATATCTGAAAATTACCGTCTTGTGCGGCTGCAACCAACATAGTACCCCCATACTTCCCACTTAGGTGAGTCCCATCTACCACAATGACCCTTCTTTGATACTTAAATCCTCTGATCGAAGCTCCAAAAGCAAGAAATAGATACTTAAATCTATTCAGAGAATCGAGTTCTATAGCTGTGATAGAACCCAGATTTGCTGCCTTGATTTGCTCCAAATATGAAGGCAGTCGCTCATACCCGTCTTCTGCTGATCCTCTCACCATTTCTTGCGCATATAACAATGCTCTGTATGAAGTGGTGTAATCAAGTGTCATGCCAAACATGTTCTTCATTGTATCTTTGATATGCTGCGGATTCAACCCATCAATGATTCCAACTCGATCTATGAAAAGTCGACCAATGTACTTCGGAGTACAACGTTTCCGCTGAGCGATTCTGTCTGGGATAGAACATGTATGAGTTGCCAAATACTTGGTTACCCAAAACGTTTTAGTCCCATGTTTCACACTTGCTCGGACCTTCCATTGACAACCACTAACACGACATGTTGCCACAAACAGAGTTTTCGTTGACTTGAATATTCTGAAGGAGAACCTATGCCTCACCGCTGTCAACCGCAACTCTGAAAGCAGTGCATCCTTACTAGCAAAACTCTGGTTGACATAGATTCTGTCTGCAGATGATCCTTCTCCTTCACAACCATATGCCCCTTTGTAATCATCAAAACAGATTTCATCATCTTCTTCCTCATCCTCATCTTTAACCTTTCCATACTCACTATAATCCTCAGCATCAGCAACAACAGGGATGTCAGCATCCTCCTCCCCATCATGATCCTCAGCTTCATCCCCCTCTTCAGCTTCATGCCCCTCCTCAGCTTCATCCCCCTCCTCAGCTTCATCGCTCACATCAGCTTCATCCCCCTCCTCAGCTTCATCCCCCTCCTCAGCTTCATCCCCCACATGATCTTCATCCCTTTCCTCTGCAAACCGTTCTCATCTTGCTAAAGCTTGATACACAAAGACGTACTTCATGCGTTTTAGTTATCTCGAGCAAGTTCCGAACTTGTCTATCACTTGTAACATGAATAGGAGGAAGGTCTGGAGCCATCTGTTGTAATGAGTAGGTTAGCTCCACAGACTCTGTGTTCATGTCCAGGTTATAATCTTCTTGAGCCATTGCAACAAGATCAGCATGTGTCGAACTTTCATTCAAAAATAACATTCTCGCTCCTTTGAAATGATCAACCACAAAATTCCAACATCCATCTTTCAACAACCATTCTCCATACACTGCATGTAACTGACGCATCATCTGAAAAAGTCAAAATAAAACACATTAGCAAACTTAGAACAAAGAAAACCAAAGTTTATTAAAGATCGAAGCGGATTACTTCAATCTAAGTTGTCTAGACGACTAAACTATACGTCGTCTGGTCAACGCAGAGGTTATTTTTGCAATTGACTTTGAAATCTGTTATTTTGGACGACTGAAAGTTAAGTCGTCTACTATTGTTTGGTTAAAAAAAAAACTCCAAAAAAGCTAGACGACTTACATTTCAGTCGTCAGAGGTTAGTTTTGCATTTGACTGGATTATTTCAGAAGTTTGACTTTTTGGACGACTTACATTTCAGTCGTCTAGTGAAAATTAAAATAATAATATTTTTTTAAAAGTAGACGACTTACAGTTAAGTCGTCATAGGTTAGTTTTGCAATTGAAAAAAAAAACTTCAAGATTTAATTATGTACAGACGACTTATAATTCAGTCGTTCACGAGACGACTGAAATGTAAGTCGTCCAGGATTTACCAGGTTTGACCAGAATCTCGAAAAAAAATCGTGGACGACTTACAATTCAGTCGTCGACTTACAATTAAGTCGTCTGGTGGACGACTGAATTATAAGTCGTCTGTGTATAATTAAATCTTGAATTTTTTTTTTCAATTGCAAAACTAACCTATGACTACTTAATTGTAAGTCGTTTACTTTTAAAAAAATATTATTATTTTAATTTTCGCCAGACGACTGAAATGTAAGTCGTCTGGGGAAGTCAAACTTCTGAAATTATCCAGTCAAATGCAAAACTAGCCTATGACGACTGAAATGTAAGTCGTCTAGGTTCTTTGGAAATTTTTTTGAAACCAAACAATAATAGACGACTTAACTTTCAGTCGTCTCAGGTTACAGATTTCAAAGTCAATTGCGAAAATAACCTCTGCGTTGACCAGACGACTTCCAGGTAAGTCGTCTACAGACAGACGACTTCCAGGTAAGTCGTCTACAGCCAGACGACTTCCCAAGTAAGTCGTCTGACGAACATATCTGGAAAAAAACTCGACGTCATACCTTAAATTGGTGAGATAAGTTCTTTAGCATACATAAGGCTTCTCCAAGCACACAGAATCACAAACGAAAGTAACCCACCCAGAATCGTTAGCTTCTATGACTCTATGAACCATAAAAAATTTAGAATCAAAATCTTGGGTTTTTTTAGCTCATTGTGGAGAGAAAGTGAGAGATATGTTGTGTTTAATTCACAAGAATGGAAAAAGAACAAGGGTAAATCGATTTTGGGAGCATTAAGAGCTTCAAATTGGTTGTTCATGGTGGTTGTGGTATTGATGACAATGGCAATCTTGTAATTACTTGAAGATGATGAGGGTGAGAGAGTAAAAATGTCATTTTCGAAAAGAAAAAAAAAATTGATGGCATTTTCGTAAATTATATGAACTTGTGGGGTGAATAGGGCAAAACCAATTTTCAAAAAAAAAGGGAGGTTAGTTTTGTGTTTGACTTTAAGTTGTAGGTCAATTTTGCAAAAACCCCTTGTTTTAAACTAATGCAATTATTATATAAAATGAAAAAAAAAACACATTGCTAATGCAACTTTAAAATGAAAACACACAAATTAGTGAAGACCTTATGAATGTGACCTATTTATAGTTTTTCTTAAATCTATAAGAATAGTCACAACTTTTCAATTTTAAAAAGATACTTATGATTGGTTACAACTTACCAATAGTCACAACCTTTCAACATAATTAGAATTTACAATCTTTGGAATTAATTGGGACTGCTATTATTAGTAGATTTATAGTAAAATTATCCAACTTATTGTATTTCAAGTAATTTCTCATCTTTACTTGAAATTATTTTAATGAAATTATTGTCATCTTTACTACAAAATTATTTTGAAGTACAATGTATTATAGTTTAAAGAAAAACATTTTTTGTTGTTTAAACAGTATCTCAAATTTTCTCTTCTCAACTATATAGGTCCAAGTTAATTTACTTCCATATAAATTTTAAGTTTAGAAAAAATATGTAAACTATACGTAATAATGCTTTCAAAATAATTTTTGTTATAAAAATACAAAATTTATAGTAATAATATATAAGCCACATAAAAATGGGTATTATAAAGCTATATAATATATAACACTAAATTGCATTAAGTTACCGATAAATTTTGTTATATAAACTAAAATATTTTATTATAGAAAGAAAAACCGCACAGATGTGCGAGTCAAGAACTAGTTTTGTTGTTGTTGTATTTACTGTTTTGATTATTTTATTTTTTCACTACAATTTTATTTATTGGAATTAAGATAATATAAAATTTGGTAAAGTCACAGACCATTGCACATCCGTTGACCATCATGCCGCGGTAATCTTTTCTTCACTTGTGATGCCAATAGCCAATGTTGACAAAGCCTCAACATTTTATACTTCATTGTAGTGTAACTATTTCGTTTTTATTCTCATTACATTTTATTAGTTTTAAGAAATCATGCGAAAACCAAATCCTTATGTTTCTATGTTAATTCTGTTATGAAAAATATGTTTGTTTTGTGCATGTCTTGATATGTTTTGTAATCAAATTCAGTTTATGGTAGTAAAAATATCTCTTAGGTTTAAGTTGATGCCTAGTCGAACTAATCTAATAAACATTGGAAAATTGTTAAACCATTTGAACTAAAAAGGAAAGAAAGAAAATTAAACACCGATCAGGTCA
Source organism: Brassica rapa (assembly GCF_000309985.2). Lineage (NCBI taxonomy): Eukaryota > Viridiplantae > Streptophyta > Magnoliopsida > Brassicales > Brassicaceae > Brassica > Brassica rapa. Next base: position 30,557,236 of record NC_024797.2, read on the forward strand.
GACTACTAATTAGAAACCGTTTTCACAGTTACACACCTCCGTTATATTCTCTCTGTTTCATATTACTCGTCGTTGTAGAGTAAAATTTTTGTTACAAAATAAATGTTGTTTTATAATTTCAATGCAAAATTTAATGATTTTATATTTTATCCACTTTTCAATTGGTTGAAATATAGTTAGGTGTATTAGTAGTGATGTTTTTATCTAGTAAATATACAAAATTAAATATTTTCTTAATTTGTGTGTGCTGAATTTTAAAACGATAACTAATCTGGAACGGATGGAGTAATAAACAATTAAGCATTATTTCCATCTCTTCACCTGCCCTGGTAAAAGTCAAAGTAATTAACAAGCATAAAACATAGAAGTTATCTTAGAGTATTAGTCTATTAGATATACATCAAGGAACATAAAATTCTAACGATTTGTATAGCTTGTGTACTTTTGAGTTTCTACTAAATAATAATTTTAAAAACATACAAAATTATATGGTATTTTTTTTTTGAAACACAAAAGTATATGGTAAGATTTGAAGAAATTGTCTTGCATTTTTAATACTTCTAAAATTGTGTAGTCAAATCAATAGTCTTAAATTTATTTAGAAAATGGACAGTGTTATTAATTTACGGCTCTATGTTCTGACCCTTTCGCCTATTTGACTTTGTAAAACAGATTAAAATAAAATTACTGCAAAGAAGTGTGTATTCGGTTCCCAAAAACTGTTTTGCAAGTGTTAATACTTGCCCATAAAATAACTCCAATGTAAACAGTGAAGTGTACTATATATATCCTCATTTGGAACCCACAAATCATATCCAACCAAGAAAAAGTATGAAGATCTCTTCTCAAACCCTAGTTTTCGTGACTATAGCACTTGTCCTAGCTTTTGCAGTTCCTCTGAAAGCCCAAGAGAGTCAACAAGATTACCTCGATGTGCACAACCGTGCTCGTCCTGCTGTTGGTGTGGGTCCTATAAGATGGCATGCGGATGTGGCGGCATACGCCCGACAATATGCTCTGCGAATGCGAGGGGACTGTCGTCTCATTCACTCAGGCGGACGTTACGGCGAAAACTTGGTAGGAAGCACTGGTGATCTGTCTGGAGCTGACGCAGTGAGGTTGTGGGTCAACGAGAAGAAAGACTACTTCTACAATTCGAACACTTGTCGTTCCGGAAAAGCATGTGGTCACTATACTCAAGTTGTGTGGAGAAACTCTGTGTGGGTTGGATGTGCCAAAGTCAGGTGTAACAGTGGTGGAACTTTCATTATTTGCAGCTATGATCCTCCTTCGCTTAGGGCTGGTTTTCTTGACCGATTCTTACGAACTGACGTAATTTTTTAACCGTTGATTAAAATGACTTCAAACTATATTAAAGTGAAAGCTAACACAATGTCTTGTATAGAAAATTTCAGTTTAATCCAATTACTAGTAGTCTAATTAATACAACAATATAAATTGTAATGTATAATTTATGCCGTATAAACCCTAAATTTATGTGCTCTACGCATATGTATAAATACAAAAAAGGGAGATTCTCATATATATCACACAAAGCAAGTGCAAGCCGTAGCATTGCATTTTTCTTATTCCATTATAAAAATCCACACATATATATGGTACAAAAGAGGCCTGAACCGGACAAACCAATCATTATTAGCTGATGATGAAGATTGGTATAACTGAACAATATATATAGAAACATAAATTCATGCATGCATAACATTTATTTTTTGAAACATTCACACTTGGGTACTCTTTTCAGTAAGGCCACTCGCCTACAATATTACCTTGAGGATCATAGTTGCAAGTGATGAAGGTTTGACCATTGTCGCAACTCACTTTTGCACATCCCAAGCTCACCGAGTTTTTCCACACAATCTGAGTATAGTGGCCGCACTGTTTTCCTGAGGCACATGTGTTGGAACCATAATCGTAGTCAGCCTGCTCGTTCACCCACATGTTAACTGCTTCAACACCTGACATGTCACCACTGCTCCAGGCGATGTTCTCTCCATAGGGCCCACTCGAGTGTTCCAAGGCGCAGTCACCTCTACGCTGGTTTGCGTAGTCCTGAGCATATGCAGCCACCGTCTCGTCCCATGCTAAAGGATCCACCCCAACCGCTGCTCGTGCTTGGTTGTGAGCGTCCAAAAAGTCTTGTGGGCTGTCTTGGGCTCTTAGGGGAACAATGAAAACAAGGAAAATGGTTGTGGCTAGGATTAGGTTTCGAGATGGGTTAAAGATTTTCATCTTGTTTTTTTTTTGACGATTAGATTGGATGAGTAATTAAGTTTTGTGGATTAGAAGTAAAGATTGAAGCGAAGTTATATAGTAGTTGGCATGCATGGTTACTTGTTGAACGTTTTTAATTTCCAAATTAATCACTTGTAATTTATATTGTTAACTGATTTACCACTAAACATAAATAACTTACAAACTAGTAACTAGAGAAGTATGCGCCCCCGGTTTATTATAGTTGGCAATTGATTAAGAATATATATTAGAAACTTCAGAGTAATTGGACATAAATCATTCTAGAACATATGATAGCTAGTGAAATTTGAATTCAAACATGTGTTGATGTTTCTTTGCATTTCCAGATGATTCGTTGAATACTATATGTCACTTGTTCTGTAGGACACTCAAGTCTAAACTATACATATATTGTGTGTTTTTGGGATTTTGTTGTAGATGATTTGCTATTTGTGTTTACGATGTTAATGGCGAGACAACAAACGAGAAGAATGATGTAAAATTATCGAGCATAAACATGGAACGGTACGTAGCATATGTTAATCATTCGATTTTCTTATTAATAATTAAGAGGACTGAGGAAACCCCTATAAATTAGATGCATAGTTGTTCGAGTTTCTATTCTCTTACTTTGTATCTTAAGATCTATATGTATAATGGCCAACACATTTAGACATATATACAGACAAATGATGTCAGGTATATGAGATAATGAACACCCTTCCTCACAAATTAGTTTAAAAATATTCGTGATGGCTGTAGAAATTGTCTCTGGCCATCATAAATCGGAAGATTCAAAGTCAGAGAAGTCGATACTCCAACAACTATACATCCAATTTAAGAGTTTCATCATTTCTCCTAAGTGTTAATAAAAAAAATCGAATGATCAAAATTAATATGCTACCTAGGCGGCTAGGCCTAATGCTACCGTTTCATGTTTCTCCTCGATATTTTTGCGTCATTTTCTAATTTTATTAATTGCTGCCCAAGGTAACAAACAACATCTAAGACCCAATGTTGTCTTCAAAAGCATTTTCTTTCAGTCAGCATTCTCAACTTCTATAGAATCAAAGATAACAATAACTCTCTCTCTTTAAACGAAATACAGATATAAAATTTTGTGAATGACTTCTCAAACCTTGACAGATAGAGAATATAATGCCTTAAAACGATATAGAAGAGGATCAAGAGTCATAACAACATTGGACGAAAGAACGGTACCCCATATGTCATCGTCTCCTCCGCCTCCGCCTCCGGTGGTGCGCCTCTCCAAGGAAATCTCAGCACACCAAATCTCCAAAGTCTCAAAACCCCCAACAAGCACGTCCCAGTAGAGCACAATGTTGCGGCCAGAGTTGCACAGTTTGAACCCGGGGACTTGGTCTTCAAACTCATTGCTGAAACCAAGGGTGGGCGAATTGTATCCCCACACATGGTGGACCATCCTGGAAGAAGACAGTTGGTTTTGCAGAGACTCCAAACCTTTCACCTCCTTCCACGTGAATGGATTGCTCTTTTCCAAATCCTTTGGCTCACACCACAATACTGTCCCGCTGACTTGACAAGAGTATAACAGTTTACCTACCACACACCAACCCCGTTTTACTCCTCCAGCTAGATCCCGGCTCCCTTGTTCCCACTTATCATTACCGGGCGAGTAGCAGATGGTTTCACTAAACTGGCTCTCCGCGTAAATTTTGTCATCCATCACCATGCAATGTCGGGTCAAACAAAATGTGAAAACACACATCCTCCGGCACTGACAGGGGTTCCCACGTTTGCATCTTTGGGTCGAACACCTCTGCCCACTCCGAGGAATACTTGTGTCCGCAGCCTCCCACCACATAAATCTTCCCGTTTACAAGGGGATCTGGACCAGTCTCGTCGTTGGTGTGTGGACGAACCAGCGCGGAGTTGGCTCAGGAGGGGTGCCTAAGCATACATAGAGCAAGTTTTCGGTTCGACCCATCGACGACGATCGTAGATCATAGAGCTCAGATGAAACCATCAGAGAACGGTATCTCTTGGAGACCATAGATAAGGCTGGGTGATCCAACTTCGAGACGCGAGCCAAGCAGCTCAGAGCCACCGCATCTGGCAACGATGATAGTCCACAACTCGGATAGGCTGCTGCCTCTTTCTTATTTTTATACGGTGCCTCTTCGGTGCCCGAATTGCACTTGGACAGCAGCTTCATGTGTTGTTCGGTCATGTGGCAGATAGAATTCTCTGTCATCTGTTATCTTTCAATTTTAAAGTCAAACAATGGCACATCTATTGTACAAAATTATTTTTTAGTTTCAATAAATTTAACATTCAATCAAAAAAGGAAAAAAAAAATCATAGAAAATTAGAAATCTCATCTCCCAAACCTATTTGGAAAACTCGTCGTTTGGATTAAAAAGTATTGTAATTCATTCTCGAAAAGGAAACGCTCCAGCTTATATTCAAACTTTCCAAATAAGTAGTCAAAAAAAATAACTGATTATATTCCTTTCAATAAAAATCAAAAGAGTAAAAAACACTAATACAAATACAATCTATATTATTAAAACTGAAGTACATTTGAGAGTTGTTTTGAAACTTGGATAATAGTATAAATGAGAATTGTTTGGAAACATGGATAGCAGTACAAAATAATACTTGCTTATCTTAATTGATTTTTTAAAAGATTTTTATTCCATTGTTAATCAATTCTAACCCTTCATCTATTATATTTACTAAATAAGTTAATATCATTTATTACAGAAGTACAAAACAAAATTTATTTGTTTTCAATTTTTATTTTATCTTTTACATTCATTTTCTCAATTTTAATTATTTCTATACAAAATTCAAATCAAAATAATAATTTAAAATTAATTTATATAAATAATTGATTCAAATATATATATACATATATTTTTTTAAAAAGTTTACTAAAATATTTTCCAATAACCATTTAAAAAATATATTTTCACTATATATAAGAAAAATACAATACATAACTTAATTAAAAACACCAACTTAAATTATGGTTTTTATATTTCATATTAAGTTTATAAATATAATATATGTGATTCTTTATATGATGGTACGTATAAAATAACATTAATTATATGATTACGTATATTATGGTACATATAAAATATGATTAATTATATGATGACGTATATATGATATATAATAGTGACATGAAAAACAAAACTTATTTGTTTTCAATTTTTTTATTTTATCTTTTATATTCATTTTCTCACTTTTTAACTATCTCATTAATTATATTTACTATAATATTTTGCCAGGATTATTTACATATTAACTATAATAATTCGACATATTTGAATGAAACCACTCTATTTGTGATAAGAATTCAAAATGGTTAACAAATATTTTTTTTATTTACTTATGTATCGGTTAGACATGGACATTCGGATAACTATTCAGCTACGAGTTATTTCTTTGGGTTATTATGCTTTTTGAGTTTTAGAACTAAACTTCATTTCGGTATTATAAATTTTCATGTGTGTTTCGAATCGGATCTAGATGAATTCAGTCTTAATATATACAAACCTACAAATATCCAAAAACTAATGTATTTGACGCCTGTACGGATATTTGTATGAACAGTAAGAATATTAACCGATTCAATTCGGGTATGTTGAATTCAAATTAAACTAAAAATAACCAAATAACCAAAAGTAATCATATTACTCTATTTGATTCAGGTTCGATTATGATGTATAGAAATCTAAAAGTACTTATGCAATTAATTATATTATGACACATAAAATATATAATACTAAACATAAAAATAAAAATAAAATATCAATTTATAAGAAAGTAAAAATTAACACCCGCACGGGTGTGCGGGTCAATCTCTAGTGTGCTTTTATTTTCCTGACTAAAGAATAGCTTATCTTCAGATATTACCTTGCAATTTTAAAAGAAAATTAAGGAGAAAGATAGCTTAACTGATAAAAAAAAAAAGATAGCTTAACTTATAAAGAGTTACTAGATTTTGACCCGCGCTTCAAAAGTGCGGATTTTTTTTTCAAGTAATAATAATGTTTGATATGAATTATTATTTTGGTTTTGATGTTTCAAAGTATATTATTAAGTTACAAAATTATATAATTTATCAAACAGTTTATTTTAGAATATATACATACATTCTTATGTTACAACGTCATCATTGCATTTTGTGTGTATTTTGTAAGATTTATACTTGTTAAGTTGATGAGACAAAAAAATTACTTGGCAGATTTTGAGCTAATCTAATAGTATATATTTGTAGAATTTTTAATATTTATAGCAGTGTTTTCATACGTGACCCAAACAAGTCTCAGAAGTAAATCAGGTGATTCATATATAATCCGGTATGAATTTTGTTAAAACCTTATATATAAAAATATGATAAAACTCGGTGAAAACGTAAAAATCTATCATTAATCCCCTATCCAATATTGGTTAAACCGATAAAAAGTATAATTTTAAAAATAATTTATATGTTTTAACATTTCCTATGATTTATTTTTAAATTTGTGTATTTAATTTATTTTGCTATTTTAATTGAACTATAATTTTAGGGATTTTGGATAATTTTGACTCGTATTATGAGTCTCTTTGTTTAACCTATTTTAGCTAGTTAACAATTTATTTTTATCAAACAAAATACATTAATTTTATTTATAAATATTCTGACTTGCAATATTTTTAAACAATAAATAAAAATTGATGATTTCACCTTTAATATTTTGAAATTTTATATTTTAAAAGTAAAGTATATTAAAATATATGAATATGTGTTATGATGTATGTATAATTATTTTACAATAGATCACAAATGATATATATTATGTACAACCGTTTACACACGTTGAAAACCAGAATATAGAAATTACATTAATTTTTACAAAATTTTAATAAATTATATTCATATTTTAGATTATAAGATACTGTATAACAATATAAGTATGTGTTGTCAAATAAAGAAACTTATATAATCAGCGATATGGGCAACAATTCAACCATGTATATAATTTTTAAGGGAATATATATATATATAATTTTAGTAAATTTAATTACGTAAAAAATGCATGTATGAGTACCAATAGGGTGATACAATTCAGAATATTTTCCTTACCTAAAATCTCTTCAAAATCTATTCTAATATATAGTATTTATGATTGATATAAATTTGACTATTTAAATTCTTAATGTTGGTAGGATATATTTATTAACAGTAAATAGATATATTTGGTAAGTGGCTAGACAGAAGAATAATTGTGTAAATCTCGTCTAAATTTTAAAATATTTTGCGTGAACCATATCAACATGATACAAAATCAATTTGGTAGATTAATTGTAAAAAAAAGCTAATAGTCACGAAAATATATGTTTTTGCATTTATTTATATATTTTTATTTTAAATTAAAATTCATTTGGAAGAATTTAATAATTTGTGAGAACTATTAAATATATCCTATAATATTTCATGAATCTGACAATATATAGATTTATTAAGTTTAAAAAATTATAGTTTTGAGTTAACATATAATCTATATAGGGTTTAGGTATTTTTGGTATTGGGGTTAGTTTTTATTTAAAACTTAAGAAGATGGTGAGATAAAAATAGTAATGAAAACAGTGTTCAGTTATCTATTCATGTAGCCTACTAAAATACAAAGTGAACCAAAATATTGATTTAATTCTTATAGTCCAAAATGAATCTTGAGTTAGTTGTGGACCTTGTGGTATGTATCGAAAGTAATAATAGTCGATGTGCTATGTAACACTAATGGTTTTTATGTGAATAAGTCAAATTTGAATAAGAGTATTGACATCATATATGGATGCATTCTCATTGTCCATAGTCAATGAGAAGCCTTTACAAACACCTTAGGCAAACATGTGACATAGCAGAAACATTTTCATATTTTCGTGTATTATAAGGTCTACCAAATAAAGTATAGATGTAGTTAGGATCTGATATCAACGTGTATAAAAATATGGGCCTAATAAATAATAAGTAGTGATTAAATTATTGTTAGAGAAAAATATGGTAATATATTGGTAGTATAATTTTAAAGTAAAACCAAAATATTAGTAGTCTAATGAAAGAGTCTAAACAACTTTTATATGTAGATTTTTTAAGACTCTTTCCCTTTAAATAGTATAGATATTTGAATAAAAATCATTCCTTCATAAGTATTGTCAGCAAATTGCAAACATGTATCGCAAATTTGAAGTAAACCAAGACAGGAACAGATGCAAACTCCGGGAACAGGTAAGAGGTAACCAGCTTGAAGTTTGGGCATGTTTGAATTCCGTGACACATTTATCTTCTATTCTACAAACATCAAAACAAAAACAAGTAAGACATAAACCATTAGCAAAACAACAAATCAGTACAGCAAAAACAATATAGAGCTATGTTTTCCAAAAGACCAAGAACAAGAAGAGTTACCGATCTTATCTTGCGGAGTAGCAACGCATTTGGATGTATTTACCCGTTTTGACATAGCCGGTAAGCAAGCATTTCGAGTTCTGAAGCAAAAAAAAAAAAAAAAAAGAGATAACAAACCAGAAAACTGGAGAGAAACACAAGAGAAATTATCACAATGTTATATCATTGCAAGCAAATGCATTGTTCAGTGTCAAGAAACCAGAAATAGATTCAAGAAGAGTGAGTTCTAAGTTCTAACTCATCCTCCTAGACTAGTGTTTATAAGCAGCAAACATAGAGTAAAGAAACGAAAGTAGACGCACCTGTGATTAAAACTTGAAGGTGCTAAGAAAATGGATGAGGAAGAAGAGATCATCGAAAAGATAGTTGATGAGACGACATTTTCACGCTAAGCTTAATGATTTCCTGGAAATGAGACTAGAAACGTGCTTTAAGCTTTAATCATTTATTTTTCGAGTGTGTGTTCACAGAAGCAGTATGGACTAATTTAACAAGAGGGCTTCTAGGAACGCATTTCAGTACAAACTGGGATAGCATTCTTTCTCTGCTTATAAGCAACACTTTGGACTGCAGGGTCCGATTTCTGCTTCGAGTTGTCTTTCAAACCTCCCTACACTCGCTCTGGCGGAAAAGGAATGAGAGACGTCATGGCTCAACCCCTACTCCTACTGCTTCCCTGGTCAAATTCATTGATCGTCAAGTAAAGAACAAGTGTCTGTCTATCTCCGGAAATCAAAGACTCGGAGCGCTTCTGCAGCTCTGGTTTGCTTCACAAGCATAAACTCCCAAGGTTTTGGGTTGTTCTGTTTTCAGCTATAAGGGTGTTTTCTTTTCCAGTTTTAAAAAAGTTTTTTTTTTAAATAAATTTAACAATATATTCACAAAAAAAGAAACTAGGGCTCTTCCCCGGTTTATTCCAATACGTCCCTCTATTGAACCAAACCGAAATACTTTCCCGGTCCGGTTGGGTTTACCAGGTGATTTTCGAATTCAATTGGTCTTTGCCTGATTTAAAACGTAACGTAAATTTGATTTGGCTCTGCTGGAAAACTAGGGGCTGATCTACAATAGATTTTCAGTCTTGTTAGTGTTGTAGGAAAAATAAACCTTTCATGGTTTTATTTTTTTGTGTCTTTAACCTCTTTGTTATTGTCTTTTACAATGTCAGAGATCTTGATCGTATTTCATAAAAATGGTATGATATTGATAATGAAGTTCGGAAATACGGCTGAAAATAGATAAAAGTGGTTGCTCATGCCTATATTGTTTATATTCATTTTTTTATCAACTATTGTTTATATTCATATTCATAAAAGAATCTAGTCTGTACTGCATGTGTTGTCCAAAAAAAAAAAAGAAAGTCTGTACTGCATGTTATATCTGAAGCCAATATACCCTCAAATTCTTTTCTTTTTATCTCCAATTCTTCTTCGTTTTAAAGAACCACCCACTCATATACATCAACTTCTTCATCTTCCCATTCTCCCTCTTAAAAAAACTCTAATTCCACAATTTACAAGAAGTCAAGAGATTGTTCATTTGTCACTTCCAATAGTAAAGAGTAATACTATTTGGACAAACTTAACCAGAAAGAACATTTGAACGTCCAAATCACTAAGGGTCACATACCAGATTTTGACTCTTTGCAGAATGGCATTTAGGAGCCTCTTCTCACTCTTTGATGTACCTTTACTCTCCAGTAATTCTTCAACTACATTTGGAGGCTCCACAATATTCTAGTGAATGATGAACCAAACCACCAGATTTTTATTGCATCTAGCCGTTTGAAGATAGCTGAAGAATAGAAGGTTGGATTAAATACTATAGACAACTTAGAACAAAAATATAGTGTTAAATTTCAATAAGACTACAAATGAATTGTATGTTTCCGTTTGAATTTAACTCAACCTCCTTTCTTCTTTTCAGCTACCTGAAAATTGTTATTTGCATTAAAAAAATTGGTGGTCTTGTTTGTGATTCATTAGAATATTGTGAATTGACAAAATTTATATATGAAATGTTAGAGGGAAAATATATATCAGAGAATGAGAGGGAGAGACTCCTACATGGTCTTATGCATACAGTGCATATATAGTACTTGATTCCATTGGGATCTTGGATGTTCAAAGCTCATTTATGGTTAACTTTATTCGAAAAAACTCTTCATTACTGAAAGGGACAAAGAATCTATTGGTTCCTTTAAGGGTCCAATTTTTTTAAGAAATACATGTATTTTTATATTAAAAATAAGAAAAGGGGTCCAAATTTTTTTATATAAAAGTATTTTTTTATTTCCATAGATTTATTTTTAAAAATACTTTTGGTATTTTGAAAAAAACATACATCTATCAGATTTTTTAAAGAAAAATAATAGTAAATTTTTTTTGCCCAACGGCCAATGACATCATTGAGCCGGCCCTGACTAAAAAAGGAAAGAAAGACAATTAAACACTGATCAGGTTAGACCAACAATTAGAAACCGTTTTCACGATTTCACCTCTATTATAATAAGCAACTAGGTTAAGATCTGCGCCTTGCGTAGAATGAACATTATATATATTATTTTTATATATGTATTGTAAGTTTTCTTACATATTTATGAAATAATAAATATATATTGAATAATGAAAAAATCAGTAATTATTACATATACAATTAAATTGGTGAGAACACATAAATAAATTTCTTTAATCTTTTTTTTCTTTAATCCAAACAATCACTTTTTTTTCTATTTTGTATGGTATATATTTAAATTTAAATGACATTAACATATATAGTCTATTCTTAATATTGATATATATATTAAAGGGGTTTTTGCCAAAACTAACCCACAACTTGATTTTAATTCCAAACCTATACCCAAACTTGAATCAAATACAAAACTAACCTAAAAGCCTAGTGAAATTACAGCTCAGCCCCTTGTGACCAAACAAAAAAACAGAAGCCATTTTTACGAATATAGCCCCAGTAAATCGTCTGAGTCGTCTGAGATGTTGGAAGTCGTCTGGACGACTGAAGTGTAAGTCGTCTGGACGACTGAAGTGTAAGTCGTCTGGTACCAGTTTATTTTAAAAATAATTTATAAATCTTGTAAAAAAATATTTTGATGCGTAAAAAATAAAAATCAAGTAATTATAAACAGTTTTAACTGATATAAATTAAGATATGATAAAATTGATTTGTTTTGAAGATATATGAGTGGAAGTAGTGAATCATGAAATACTTTGGTTTAGGAGTTTGGCAAACATATGTTGTAGTATTGTATGTATTGTTAGGGTTAGATTTTGGAAAACTAAAATGTTTTTTTCAAAAATTAGTTTTCACCTATATGTGTTTATTTCTGTGTATAGTAAACACTTTTCAAGTTTGATTTGGTTTTATGAAGTGTTTAATTAGATAATTAAGTTTAGGGGTTATGTTTAGGGTGTGGACGACTTATATTTCAGTCGTCTGTTAAATAATTTACTCGGACGACGTATATTTCAGTCGTCTAGACGACTTACTTGTAAGTCGTCTGGAAAGTCTTCTATTTTAGTTTCCCGCTAAAAATATTTAATTTCCCGCTAAAAATATTAAACTCTTCTGGACGACTTACATGTAAGTCGTCTGTTTTAATTTCTTCACCAGACGACTGAAATGTAAGTCGTCCAGGAAGTCGTCTGAGTCAAAAATATTTAATCTAATTGGATTTTTTGTCTCCCTATATAAAGAAAAATTTACACATTCTCTCTCCTCCTCTCAAATGGCTGCAACAAAAATGTAATGTTCATCATTCTAAAACTCTCCAACCTCTCTCTAATCTCTTTGACTTGAAAACACCAAACTTTATATGAATTTTTCAGTTTTGTCTCATGTATTTCTTACTAATCTATCTCTTTTGCAGGTTTTTAATCAAATGGTACTCATCTTCCACTAATTTAGAGGTAGATCTATTAATTTTAGATATGTATTTTTGTGTGTTCTATAAATGTAGATTTATCTAATCTTCCACTCATTTTCTCTATTTTTAAGTCATTTGAACGTTTTTGAATATGCAGGTTTTTCAGATCTGGATTTGATGTGCAGGTTTTTCAGATCTGGAAGACTTCTGGGACGACTTACCTGTTAGTCGTCTGGAAGTCGTCTGGAAGTCATCTGGAAGTCTTCTGACAAAGTCGTCTGGACTTCCAGGAAGTCGTCTGGACTTCCTGGATGTCGTCTGGACTTCCAGGAAGTCGTCTGGACTTCCTGGAAGTCGTCTGGACTTCCAGGAAGTCGTCTGGACTTCCAGGAAGTCGTCTGGACTTCTAGGAAGTCGTCTGGATTTTTCTGAGCGTTTTGGTAAGTTCTTATGTCTGATTTTTCTTCATTTGGTAACTTCTTGTTGTATAAAGTTCTTACTTTTTTCCCAAACTAAAACTCTCCAAACCCACTCTAATCTCTTTGACTTAAAAACACCAAACTTTATATGAATTTTTCAATTTTGTCTCATGTCTTTGTTACTAATCTATTTTTTTTTTTGCAGGTTTTTAATTATTTGGTACTCATCTTCCACTAATTTAAAGGTAGATCTATTATTTTTAGATATGTATTTTTGTGTGTTCTGTAAAGGTAGATTTATATAATCTTCCACTCATTTTTTTCTGTTTTTAAGCCATTTGAACGTTTTTGAATATGCAGGTTTTTCAGATCTGGATTTAATATGCAGGTTTTTCAGATCTGGAAAACTTCTGGGACGACTTACTTGTTAGTCGTCTGGAAGTCATCTGGAAGTCGTCTGGAAGTCGTCTGGACTTCCTAAAAGTCGTCTGGACTTCCTGTAAAGTCGTCTGGACTTCCTGTAAAGTCGTCTGGAAGTCGTCTGAACTTCCTAAAAGTCTTCTGGCAAAGTCGTCTGAACTTCCTGGAAGTCGTCTGGACTTCTTAGAAGTCGTCTGAACTTCTTAAAAGTTGTCTGGTCTTGTCTACTCAAGTGGAATCCAAGCTTGTCTTTGTAGATGAATGATCTATAATAGTTTTGTTTGTGATCTGTTTTATGAATTGCATGTATACTCTTTTAGTTGTGAATTTTTTGTAAAATCAGTAATAATGTTTTCCAAGATGTATTAAATGTGCTAACAATGTGTTTACACATTTACAAATCAATGAAATAATAGACTTCAGTAGCCTTTTTCTTATCTTTGGATCTCTCATATGCAATAATAAACTCCAATGGCCTTTTTCTCATCTTAATAAACAAGAATGTTGGTAAGAGATGGAAACAAACAATAGTAACTAGTCAAAGCATATCATATTTTTTATAAGTTTGCATTGAAAAACTTAGTCAAATTTAGTAAAACTAAGGGAGAGAACATATTTTGTAAATATGAGTTTTACATATCTTGAAGTTACTTATCACTCTTAAAAATACAAGTTATTCAAAAACTAACGTAGAAGACTTAAAAACTAGTGGAGAAGACGCGGACGACTTCAATCTAAGTTGTCTAGACGACTAAACTATATGTCGTCTGGTCAACGCAGAGGTTATTTTTGCAATTGACTTTGAAATCTGTTATTTCGGACGACTGAAAGTTAAGTCGTCTACTATTGTTTGGTTAAAAAAAAAACTCCAAAAAAGCTAGACGACTTACATTTCAGTCGTCAGAGGTTAGTTTTGCATTTGACTGGATTATTTCAGAAGTTTGACTTTTTGGACGACTTACGTTTCAGTCGTCTAGTGAAAATTAAAATAATAATATTTTTTTAAAAGTAGACGACTTAAAGTTAAGTCGTCATAGGTTAGTTTTGCAATTGAAAAAAAAAACTTCAAGATTTAATTATATACAGACGACTTATAATTCAGTCGTCCACGAGACGACTGAAATGTAAGTCGTCCAGGATTTACGAGGTTTGACCAGAATCTCGGAAACAAATCCTAGACGACTTACAATTAAGTCGTCTGGTGGACGACTGAATTATAAGTCGTCTGTGTATAATTAAATCTTGAAATTTTTTTTTCAATTGCAAAACTAACCTATGACTACTTAATTGTACGTCGTTTACTTTAAAAAAAATATTATTATTTTAATTTTCGCCAGACGACTGAAATGTAAGTCGTCTGGGGAAGTCAAACTTCTGAAATTATCCAGTCAAATATAAAACTAACCTATGACGACTGAAATGTAAGTCGTCTAGGTTCTTTGGAATTTTTTTTGAAACCAAACAATAGTAGACGACTTAACTTTCAGTCGTCTCAGGTTACAGATTTCAAAGTCAATTGCAAAAATAACCTTTGCGTTGACCAGACGACTTCCAGGTAAGTCGTCTACAGCCAGACGACTGAAAGGTAAGTCGTCTACAGCCAGACGACTTCCCAAGTAAGTCGTCTGACGAACAGATCTGGAAAAAAACTCGATGTCATACCTTAAATTAGTGAGATAAGTTCCTTAGCATACATAAGGCTTCTCCAAGCACACAGAATCACAAACGGAAGTCACCCACCCATAATCGTTAGCTTCTATGACTCTATGAACCATGAAAATTTTAGAATCAAAATCTTGAGTTTTTTTAGCTCATTGTGGAGAGAAAGTGAGAGATATGTTGTGTTTAGGTCACAAGAATGGAAAAAGAAGAAGGGTAAATCGATTTTAGGAGCATTAAGAGCTTCAAATTGGTTGTTCATGGTGGTTGTGGTATTGATGACAATGGCAATCTTGTAATTACTTGAAGATGATGAGGGTGAGAGAGTAAAAATGTCATTTTCGAAAAAAAAAATTAAAAAAAAATGGATGGCATTTTCGTAAATTATATGAACTTGTGGGGTGAATAGGGCAAAACCAATTTTCAAAAAAAAGGAGGTTAGTTTTGTGTTTGACTTTAAGTTATAGGTCAATTTTGCAAAAATCCCTATATTAAATGATATTTTCTACTCATATAATTTTTTGATCATTTGTATATTTTTATAATAAAAACTTTAAATCATTGATAACAAAATTTTCATTGTGAGATTAATAGTTTTAGTAATTTATATTTTTTTAAAACATTAAGGCTAAGTTTAAAATTTAAATATTAAGTTGTCAATATTTGTTCAAAGCTTTTACCAAAATATCTTTTGTTTAAAGAAAATTTTAAAATTAAAATATTTATGTATTTTATATGGTATATATTTTAATTTAAATGATATATATATATATATTAGCTTAATATTAATTAAATGAGACTGTTTACTTATATGATTTTGTAATAATTTGTATCTTATCATAACAAAAACATTTTAACTAAGAATCACAAAATATTGAATGTGAAACATTTAACAGTTTTAGTAATTTGTAGTCATTTAAAAAAATCAAAATATAACATATACAGAAAAATCTAAATTTTATTATATGGTTAATGTAGTTGTTTAATTTATTTTATTAATTTAAAATTAAACAAATATGATAGAGAATACACTAACTTTTATCAAATATTTATTATTCAAAATCATTAATTTTCATAGATATGCTTTAGCTACATTAGGTAATTCTGTAATTTTTATTTAAGGAAATAAGGAAAGACAATAATAATGAATTTATGGTTAGTTTAATAAAAAGCTTATTATATATTTAGATGAACCAATATCTCTAAGGACTTTAAGACTCATTGTGGTGATGACACATGGCTATCTCAAATGTTATAATTTTTTTTTTAATATATAGGGGATTAACATCATCTCCATCCATTCACCAGACCTGGTAAAAGTCATAGTAATTAACAAGCATAAAACATAGAAGTTATCTAGAGTATAAAATATACATCAAGGAACGTAAAGTATTATAATGATTTTTATATCATGTGTTTCGAAGTTTCTACTAGATAATAGTATTTTTAAAACATTCAAAATTATATGGAAAGATTTGAAGAAATTGTCTTGCATTTTTAATACTTCTAAAATTGTGCAGCCAAATCAATAGTCTTAAATTTACTTACAAATGGACATTTTTGTTAATTTACGGCTCTATGTTCTGACCCTTTCGCCAAATTGACTTTGTAAAACAGATTAAAATAAAATTACTACAAACAAGTGTGTATTCGTTTGCCAAAAACTATTTTCCAAGTGTTAACACTTGCCCATAAAATAACTCCAATGTAAACAGTAAAGTGTACTATATATATCCTCGTTTGGAACCTACAAAATCATATCCAACCAAGAAAAAAAAAGAATATGAAGATCTCTTCTCAAACCTTAGTATTCGTGACAATAGCACTTGTTTTAGCTTTTGCAGTTCCTCTGAAAGCCCAAGACAGTCAACAAGATTACCTTGATGTGCACAATCGTGCTCGCCGTGATGTTGGTGTGGGTCCGATAAGATGGCATGCTGATGTGGCGGACTACGCCCGACGATATGCTCAGCAAAGGCGACGAGACTGTCGTCTCACTAAATCAGGCGGGCGTTACGGCGAAAACTTGGCACGAAGCAGTGGTAATCTTTCCGGAGCTGACGCAGTGAGGATGTGGGTCAACGAGAAGAACGACTACTTCTACAATTCGAACACTTGTCGTTCCGGAAAAGCATGTGATCACTATAAGCAAGTTGTGTGGAGAAACTCGGTGCGGGTTGGATGTGCCAAAGCCAGGTGTGACAATGGTGGGACTTTCATCATTTGCTGCTATGATCCTCCTGGTAATATCGGGGGCCGTAGGCCTTTCTAAGAATATATGTACGCAGATGAATAAAACATGTCCATAAAGGACGTACTTGTGTGTGTTTTTATCTTTCAAATAATGATTATCATCTACCAGAATATGGTGATTACTTAACGTTCGGGTGTTTATGGTTTGTATAATATATATTTTGTAATGGAATAATACATTTATATATAGTTGTTTTATACGTACAATTACAAAGAAATACATTGCATGCGGACATGCACGGTCACGTGAGTCTATGACCTTCTTTCTGCCTTTTCAATTAAATAGACCTCGTCAAAATTTCATAAGACACAGACAATGAATATTGATGTAGCATTTACAACTACTAGAACTAATGCTGTCTAGAAAACATGAGATACCAAGTCTCGAATGTTTATCTGTACTAGGGGTATAGCCCCCGCAAAAGCGCGAAGCTGAAGATGTTCTTAATGCGTTGTGTAATTTTTGTGTACTGGATTTTGTCATCTGTTTTCTAATATTTTTTGTTGTCTAACTATAATGGTGATGAATGAAACATTGAAAATTAATTATACTTCTTAATTAAATTGATATAAGGATAATCATCAAAATCATATATGTTGATATTTTCATATCTTATCTTTGTAATGATTTTATCGATCATTAGTATTATTAACGTTTTCATGTTCAAAAGTTGAAGTTTTTTGGGGTTGGTTAATGTGAAATGAGTTAGTTGGTAGTTATATAAAATATGAGTTTAATATTTTTTGTAAATTATATAAAAAAATAATTTAATGGAGATAAGACAAAAAGATATGTGTTTATTAGTGTAACTTTCATTCTGAAATTATTTTATATATATATTGTTGTAATTGAAATGTATATGAGATTCATGGTAGAACGGAATGGTTAGGGATAAATTTTTATTAGTGAAAAAATGTTATGTTTTTATTTTGTCTGATGATTATAATTTATAACTAAAGTTTTAAGTAGTATTGAAATGATATTTTTTTTTGATGAAATTTTAAATTTATTGATCATCAGTGAAAAAGAATAGTTATGTACAAATGACTAACGATTTAAAAAGATGAACAAGAATCTTAAGCCCTATGTATGTGTTTTGTACCACTCTTGCATAAGATCTCTCAACCGTTGCTTCTCCCAATATCTGGTAGCTAAAAGCCGATTACGAACAGTTTTATCAATGATCTTTGCCAGTTGGTGATGCTGTCTAGGTTTCTTGAGATGCCTTCTATCATTTCTTTCCCTCCAGACCATATATATTGTAGCTTGAAACACTAACCTCAGTAGAATGTAGCCAAGATAGCCGAAACTATGGGTTGTTAAGTGTTCGAGCGTGCTTCCCCAGTCAGGGTCAGGAGGTCTCCCCAACAACGTACCCACCACTTCAATCCAAAACGTATAGGTGTAAGGACAGGCGAAGAACAGATGGTCCCTAGTCTCGTTTGGCTCTCCACAAAACAAACATCCTTGCACCTGTCCCCAAGAGTATAAGTATTGAAATGATATTGGATAACTTATATTTGTACGAAACTATTGATCAATGCAAAAAATTGAAATTATGGCCGCATGTGATCCCTAGAATAGTAAATCTTCTGTAGGAAGTGAGAAAGTATATATATATATATATATATATATATATATATATTATTTTTTAATCTCGGTGTGATTTGTATTCAAAATAGTAGGAACTTCCAAAGTAATGGTCTCTAAAGCAAGACCGCAAAGATATAAAAGGAAGGACCCCATCGAGACCAAACTAAAGCTTAAATGAAAAGAAAAAGATCATAAGATCCCATGCTTAAGTAGGAAGAGATGTAGGTGCAGGTCCTCCAAGTAAAGAGCACTGCAGGTACTCATAAGGATCAAGGAAATGGCAAGTATTCAGTCACGCAAGATAGGTGTCTCTTCATGGAGCCATTGGTTGAGCCAAAACGGTGGTCCTCTAGCTACATAACACTGCTCTGGCGCATCTATTGCACTTTGGAGACAGTGTACGGAATGATCCAAAGGTTTAGCTTCGAGAGGTGTTCCTGAAATACTGAAATAATAATGTTTCAAACATTTGTTTATATGAAAAATATAACAAATTCTTTTCATTTAAAACTTATTAGCTTCTGTTGTTTTGAATCTAGTACATAATTGCTAGGATACTGAAGCAAGAGTATGTAAGTTCAGAGCCACGAACCCTCTCTTATCTCTGATTACTGTTTGTATATGAGCACCGATCCTTATGATAAACTCAATCCCACTTTGATTCATGAAATAGAAAGATCCAAACAGCGATAACGTTTACAAACGAAAAGGATAAAAGGAAAAGCTGAATAAGTGAATATCAGATCATGATCTCATGGCGATCCGTGTCTGAAGATTCAATCACCATCTCATGGCGTCTCACACTTACAACATCATTCTACGTTATTTATTGTTGCTGATGACTTACGCAAAGCCTCTGCCCTCTTCAGAGTCTCTGCTCTCCTTTAATATTTTAATCTGCCACTGAAAGCCTCTGTCCCCTTCAGAGTCTCAGGCAATTTGAACCTCTTCCGCTTTTAGAACCTTTCCCATCTGTCTTCTGAACTTCTTTCTCAACCAAGTGACTGAGGAACCTATCAGTATCAGTATGACAACTTCATAGGCAAGACCATTGACTGAACCTTGTGCCAGCTTACAATCATGTACAATAAATGAATTTTACCTGCCATCAGTTAGGAAGTGATAATCAATACATGCTGTAATGATCACCACAAATGGAATATTCCAAAAACTGAAGGCATGTGACAAGAAATTTTGTACCTGAGACCAAAAGAAGACTATACTCAGAACCAAATTATATATTAAAAGAGCCAAATAATTTTTTAGATAATCGCTAATTAAGTAGTTCGCATGCAAAATTGAAGTACTTTTGGATGACTTAGCCAGTGGAGGTTCCTGACCTGAAAAAAGGAGATTAAGAACTACCAAACTTATCAACAGCCAAGTTTAAAAAATAAACATGGAAGTCACTCAGGTAACAGAAGCATGTACTCATTAATACAAAGAGGAAACATGTGTGATGATTACCTCCTGAAGAACCTTGCTTATCAATCAGTTGACGACACTTTTTCAGGGGAGATACTCGATCGACTTCTTTTTCCTACACTATTTGTGGTATGATGGTACTTATATATATGATTAGACTGCAGTTTCTGAAACGATTTGAGTGGAACTGATTAGTAAACTTAGTAATTAATAGAATTGAATATGTGGATTGAATATTTTGATATGTGACACGGTAGATGAGATTTGGATTGTTGGACTTTCATTAACAACTGATTAGAGAAGGTGATGGGATTGAGGAGGGAGGAAAAGTGAGATGGAATTTCATCATAAGAAACTGAACGACATTGTTTATATGGGCCTTTTTAAGTTTTATCAATAGATAATAATTTCGTTGACCCATTTACATTAAAAAAATTGCTGACATGCTAAATATGGCGAGGCCCAATTAAAAATAGAACAGAGATCTAATGTAGAAGTTCACTCGTTTAAAAAAATATATATATGGGGTCTCCAAAAATGCATACACGTGGATCCTCTCAGGAAAGTGGAAAGAAAATTCGAAGCCCATAACACAACACAAACTCGAAGTCCATAACAGAACACATAAAAAAAAAAATTAATAGCGGTAAGGCCCACGGACCTGCTGACGTGTCACTTCAGAAAAACTTCAACTGACTTATTATATTATAGATTTATATTTGCGGTTGCTTTTATAAAAAAGTCTATATGTTCATCTAATTTGAACTATAACTTTCACACATATTAAGCAAAAAAAAATGTTAATTGTGGACGAAAATGAAAGTTGTGTAGAACCGTTTCAGAAATTTCTATAGATTTTAAGACTTATGTATGAGATTACCATTAACCCAATAACTCTTTATATATTACAAGGAATCGACAAAAAGATTTAACCCCAAACAAGGAGACTTCATGATTAACCCCGGTCTCTTAGCCGGTATTCTTAACTTATGATTTAACATTTTTTTTTTACACTTTTCAGCTAAGATACGGCTCTTTTATCTCTTATTTAAGAGATTGTTCTTAACTTTTCTTAGTTAAAATCTAAGAAAAGCTATGAACTGTTTCTTAGCCGAAGCTAAAAATCCCACTTAAAAAACTAGGGTTAATGATGGTCTAAAGACATAAACCTTTCTCAATACTCTTACAAAAAACACAATACTAAAAGGCACATATACTGAGCAATTAGGCTATCTACATCAGCAATTATAATCAACCAATCACAACATTTCATTTTTTTTTCGCTTAAAATTTACGTTTGGGCTTTATTTGTTTGTATCACAATACTAAAAGGCATATATACTGAGCAATTAGGCTATCCACATCAGCAATTATAATCAACCAATCACAACATTTCGTTTTTTTGGGCTTAAAGTTTACGTTTGGGCTTTATTTGTTTGTATTTGGGCTTTCTTTTCACTTAACCTAGAAACCTAAAACTAAGACCCAAACCTAAATCTACAACGCAGAGATGCTGAGGTTCTTCTCCACTGCCACTTCGTCTTCTCTCTTCTCCTCTACCACTTCGTCTTCTCCCTGTGAAACCAATTCGAGTCACTTTTGATCGATCCATCAGTACTCGACAATCAATTTCTTCTTTATGGCTTCGTTTCAGCTCCCTTTTATTCCTCCTTCTTTATATACTGCTATCTTTCCTGTTTACAAATCAAAACCCTAAAAACGCTTAAATCTCGATCCATGGCGATGAAACCAATTGGGAAATCAATTGTCTCCTCCGATTACGACGACAAAGTCATGTTCTTCAAAGATGTCTCACTGGTTCACCACAAATCTCAGTTGCGGTTTCGGCTCATCCATTTCTGGGAGGCTTGGAACCCAGTGAAGAACACGCTTATTGGCCTCGAGATGCTGCTCATCGACGAACAGGTACAGTGATCTTCCCGATTATTTACTTGAAGACGTTCCTTGCCTAATTATTTATGTTGTGTTTATGTTATTCTTCGCAGGGAACCGTTATTTAAGGATTCATCTCCCCAGGACGTATTGAATAGTATTTGCCTGAGATGAAGCGAGGATCTGTTTACAAACTCAACAACTTTTATGGATCCAGAAACAAATCGGTGTTCCGGGTTTCTGATCGTACCGCGACCGTGTCATTCTCATGGAACTCGGAACTGTCCGTTCTTCAAGGCTGTCACACTCCTTTTGATGAAGACAGTTTCCGGTTTCATTCGTATGAAGAGTTTCAAGCTAAGTGTGATCTCAAAGGCGACCTCTACGGTAATCTCTGTAACTCGCCACATGTTTTCTTAGTTGCGGTGCATGATGATTAGATGTAGTATTTAGCATTTCCTAATGAATGAAGTTAACGTTTTAAGAGTTTTTGGTTTTGCTTAGTCGTTCTCTGAAGTGGGTCTTGAAAGAATCACATTTTTATGTAGAGGTCTTAGTCATTCTCTAAAGTCAAGTCAGTCTTGAAAGAATAAAATTTTGATGAATGAAATTCATTTGTTCGGTTTGTAGCGTTAGGTATCAGAACTTACTACCCTTGGCTCTTAGATTTTATTGATCTGTTTAGTACGTTAAACTATTTATTTGGGTTATGTATTTAGTATGAGTTTTTAGAGTTTTTTGTTTGTTTTGAACATCCTCTGAAGTGAATTGTAAATATTATTGCAGATTCGGTTTGTTAAGTTACATGTTACATTCCATGAATTTTTATTAACCATATAACTCTCTTCATGGACATTGTAATAGATGTTGTTGGCCACATGAAGTTGGTTAATGGTCAGAGTATCATTGAGACCCCCGTTCTTGACGAAGTGGAGATAGCAAAGGCGAGGCGTGTTCTGGTTCATGTCCAATCACATGAGTAGGTTTTCATTATTTCTTAAACACAACTTCTCTTTACTCTTCTTAACCATTCATGATCGTTTTTTCAATGGACCTGTTATGAAGTTATATCTTTGGGACCAGGCTGCAAGAGACTTCTGCATAAAGTTTAAGTCGTATGGAAAAACACCCACCGTGTTACTGGTCACGACCGTTAATGCAAAGACTCTCGGAGGTTAAGATTTTGTATCTTTAATATATGTTTCTTGCAGTTAGATACTACTGCAGCATGTGGTTTTTTTTTGGTACAATAGGTACTCTTGCCCTGACTTCAATGTCCTCCTCGCGTGTGTTTATGACTACGATGTCCAACCTACAATAGATTACTTCGGTAAATATTCTTCTGTTTTGCATTTGCTCTTTGACTAAATGAAGTGCCCGTGTTACCCATTGCAGTGACTAATTGAATCAATGATTTCTACTCTGTCTCAGGTTGGGCTCTAATCCAGCTATTGATGAGCAGGTTAATGCATAAGTGGTAACTAAACGTAAGACAATGACTATAGGGAAAATATTTTCCTACATCAAGCAGGAACATGCTAAGGTAAAACTCAATCTATATATCACTAAAAACTCAATCTATATATCTCTAATTGCTGAGAGAAGCTTATATGCATATACACTCTTGCAGGATGCCTTCTTTGAGTGCACGGCTACAATCGATGACGTCGTGCATGGCTCTGCTTGGTACTACATTGCATGCAGTGGGTGCCATACTAAAAGTTACCAAAGGCCCAACTTCTATGATTTGTACAAACAGCAAGTGTGGGAAGGTCAACGTGTCTGGAGTTGTGCAGTAAGAACTCTCGACTGAATATTCAATTATGCTTTATCGGTATTAGCTTCTAATTCATTCATACCAGGTACCGTTCAAAGATATCTGTTTATGACAACAGTGAGCAAGCTTTTTTGTACTACTTGGTTGATGCTGGGAGTGAGTTAACTGGGAAGCCCGCATCAGAGTTAGTTAGAAACTATTTTGAGGTAAATTTTCATACGACATTGTTCTGTAACGTATTGGCATGACACTGTTGTATTTGAATTTCAGAGTAACGCAGACCAAGAAGGTAACCATGAGGCGCCTGTCCCGGAAGATTTGATCAGCACCATCGGCCAAAGACATAAGTTTTGTGTCAAAGTGACAGAGCTCAACTTATCAGGCAAGACCCGGTCTCTTACTGTGACCAAGAACCTCCCTCTAGACATCCCACCAGCAACAAAATCCTTGGAAGGAAACCACACTACTGCAACTTCGGAGGAAACATTCAAAAACTCTGGATTCTGCAGAGGGGAGTAAGAGGACTTGTGACATTGATGACACAGAGAAAGCGAAACGCTATAAGTGTGGGAACTAGATCTTCCGTACGTTACTAAGACTTGCATGGTTCGTTGCTGTTTAAGTGTTTGTTTTTTAGTTTCATTACTCACTCTATCTTTCCTTTCAGTTTGACTTTTCAGAGCTTTATTTCTTTCCAACATGTTACTGCTTTCAATGATTATGAGTTACTAAACATGTGTTATGCAGTATTACTCTGCTTTTAGCATTACTCTACTTAGTTAATTATTTAGAAATATATGCTGATTACAATTACATAGGTTTGAGGAACATATATGAACGGTAAGGCTTATAGTCTGCATAGTGTAAATTAAAGTTGTGATCAACAAGTAATCCTTTTCATATTTTAACGTGATTGGCAATGCATGATTTCGAGAGAGAGTAATATTTTAATATGCATGATACTTTCAGTAAATGGTCAGAGTATATAAGGCAATAAATCATGCAAAGAAGGGAAATGTTTGCATGATTTCGATATTTGCATGACTTTAACTTAATTCAATAAATGGGAAATATCTAAGTATCTAAGTCAATAAATGGGAAATATTCCCCTCAAGCGTTAAGGTAAGATTATCACAGAGCCTTCCCTTTTTCTTCTACAATCCGTTCTCTACATAGAAACCGACCGAAAAAAAAAACCCAAATAGTAGATTCCCAATTCAAAATCAATACTGAAACCACCATAGGAACTGTCTACGAAACTCAAGCCGACGCAATACACCGAAAGCCTGCGTAAGTGTTAAAAATTCTTTTACAATCCAACAAAATACAAAACTTAATCCAGCTATTAAATTGACAATCGTTTTTTTGTAGGATTGAAATACAGAAAAAATGGAGAACCCACCTCCTACACCCCCTTTGGAAACTGCAGCTACAAAAATATTTACATCTGTAGAAGTAATGTCTTTTATAAATGGAGTTGAAAATAGTTCATATATTATGAGTAACCATACTTAATTCCACCCACACAACACTTATAATACAAATGGCTGTCACCCAATTTTTTTTTTCCAGCAAAAAATTGGTCAACGATGATCAACTTAACAGTTTTTTTTAAGACAAATTAAGGTGTTCTACATTTTTAAAAACCTATAAAGAGTTTTAGAGATTCCGACATTACCGGTAATCCAAGGTAGATGGTGTTTCACAGATGGATCCTGGAAAGAGAATGATGATTTCTCTGGACAGGGATGGTTCAGTACTTTAGCAGGTTTTGAAGGGCTGATGGGGGCAAGAAATGTTCGAGCTAGTCTATCTCCTCTCCATGCGGAGATGGAAGCACTACTTTGGGCAATGGAATGTATGAGGAACTTACGTCAATTTCAGGTTACGTTTGCAACGGATTGTTTTCAATTGGTGAAGATGGTTTCGGAACCAGAAGAATGGCCAGCTTTTGCAAGTTATTTAGAAGATTTTAAAGTCCTGAAGGAAAGTTTTTCACGATCAGAGATTATCCATGTACCAAGAACGCAAAATACAAAGGCGGATACCCTAGCACGTCGTGCCAGGAAACAGCCGTCTTTCGTCGTTCACATGGATCAACATCCTCCAGTTTGGTTTACAGAGTCTGTATGAGTCTGTTTATATTGATGACAAAAAAATAAAAATAAAGAGTTTTGGGGATTTTGGGGAGTATTGTTAGACGGTTCTACTAAAACCATATAAATGATGCAAATATTTTCAAAATTTAAAACTCATATATGGTTTTACTAAACTAATAAAACGGAGTTCAACGATATTGTACTATAAATACATGTAACTATAAAATTGAGAACTGCATTATAGATGGGATGACACTGGTCTCCACAAATCTAATAAAACTAAAAAATGTTTGCAATCATATATTAAAAAATCATAAATTATTTCGTGGAATAATTTGTATACTATAGAGAGAACTGTATGCCAGTATCCTTTTAGTAACTACATATAATAGAAACTGGAATTCCCATATAAAATTATTATTTAAATTTATATAAGAGATACTGTTAATAAGGAAAAAAAAACATGTATATGGTTTGCTAAACATAAGATAATTCTCTTTTTAATATAAACGTGGTTAGAAAACTTAGAATATCTATCTATATACTATAAATATGAACTTCTTCTTATTTTTATAAATGATAAGTGTTTCTCCCGTACTTGCGAGCTTAACAATTTAACAGAAAATAATATATAGATATATAATCAATTCAAAAACCATTAGAATAATTTATTTTATTATGACATATTTAATAATTAACTAAATATTAACTTTTAATATATGATAAACTTTTGCATATTAAATATAAATACATTATTTAATAGCAATCTACAAATATTTTTACTTGATAAACATATAACAATAAGAATCTCCGTATTTCTAAAAATACTTTAAGGATATTATTAGACATTTTTATAGAACAAAAATACTGTAATTTAATTTTATATGCAATTTTTATTAGATTAAAATTAAAATTATTTATTTAAAATTTATAAATAAATAAATAAAAAATACAGTTACTACCAGAATATGAATTTTGGTCACCCCAATTTATAAGTTACTCAAATATTTTAAAATTTAAACGTGAATTGGTTTGGATTAGGTTATTTCTTAATAAAACAAATAGCCTAAGAATTTGCAAAGCAGGACTAAGAATCATCAAAGGCGAAGACTCACACAAACAAAAAGTGAAGAACATAGTCTAATCTTCAACCGTCTTCGTTCCCATGAGAATAAGTAAAATAAAAAATTCAGAATCTCATTGAAGATTTCTAAAGTGGTTATCTATCTAATAATTCACATGTATCTGCTATTCAGTATTCGAGCTATCAACAGAAATTAATCAGAGTTAAAACTCCTTCCTGTATGGTGGATACCTCACTACTTCCAAGTACGTCTCCCTACTCTATTAATTAAGTAAATTGATTCCTAATGCAAAGTTATGTTCACTGATTTATTTCAAAATAAATTTCAGGCTCTCCAACTCAAGAAAATCCCATCATATCTACCACCCTCTTCGTCAAAAATTCCACCATCTTATTTATGATTTCTACTCCTCTGTTTTGAGACTTTAGCGTTTGCAAACGAGACCAGCCAATTGTTTGTAAACTTACATTATTGCTTCCAATGTCAATTAATATAATCATTGTATCAGTAAGAAACAATAGCCATCGATAATACTTCTCCTCTTTTTTTTTACATTCAACGAGTACTTTAACCCTGACCAAAATTTAACATTAAACATAATTTAGACAAAAATATATTGATCTACTATGATATTCTCCTTTAAAATTTTCATACAAAATAACCCGGGGGAACAGACCTAGTAAATAATAGTAATCACACTGTAAATCCTTTGGTTACAAATTAATGATTTACTAGGATAAGACCCGCGCCTTGCGCGGGATTAAGTTATTATTTTTATTATATTTTGGAGAATGAAACAATAGTTTGGCTTCATTTGGATTAGGGGTGTTCAATCCGGATATCGGGTTGGTTTCAGTTCGGTTCGGTTTTTTTCGGTATTTCGGTTAGTAAAATATAACTACTATTCTAAATCCATATTTACTTTGACTTGAGTCTTTCACGTACTTTTGAAAGATTTCAACTGGACGACTAAATTGATCAGCCAATCTTGTTGCTTTAAATCATTAGTATTTATATTTATATATATATATATATATATATATATATATATATTATTTAGTTTGAATATTTATTAAATAAAAATTCATATGCGTTATATTTTATGATCATTTGTAACTTATTATAACAAAAAAATAATCTATTGATCACAAAATTTTCAGAGTGGGAATATTCGAATTTCTAATAATATATAGACGTTTTGAAAAATTCAAAATATAACATATAAGAAAAAATATAAATGTTTTTATTATATATTTAATGTGATTTTTAATATCTTTCAATAATATAAAATTAAAAAAAAGAACTAAGATACAAAAATTGTTATCAAATATTTATTATTCATAATAATTAATTTTCATATATACGTTAATCATATTAGGTAATTTTGTAGCTTCTAATTAAGGAAAGTGCAAAAAAATATTTGGTAGATTATTTATGAATTCGATAGTTAGTTTAATAAAAAATATAATGTAAGTTAAGATGGACCAACCTATTTTTCTAAGAATAGTATATTTTATATAGTCATTTATTAAATGAAAATTTATAATCATACAGTTCTATGATCATTCATATCATTTTATAACTGAATATTTAAATCATCGATAACAAAATTTTCAATGTGAAATCTTTAATAAGTTTATAATTTATAAATGTTTTTGAAAATTCATTGAAAGTTTTAATATTAAAATATTTATGTAATCTTATGGTATATAGTATAATCTATATATATATGTTTTATTATTAAATTATTTTTTTTACTCATATGGTTTTAAAATCATGTGTATCTTATTATAATATTAAATAAAAGTTTATATTAATACAATTTTATGATCATTTGTAACTTATTATGACAAAAAAATAATCTATTGATCACAAAATTTTCAGAGTGGGAATCTTCAAATTTCTAATAATTTATAGACGTTTTGAAAAATTCAAAATATAACATATAAGAAAAAATATAAATGTTTTTATTATATATTTAGTGTGATTTTTAAATATATTTTAATAATATAAAATTTAGAAAAAAATAACTAAGATACAAAAATTGTTATCAAATATTTATTATTCATAATAATTAATTTTCACATATACGTTAATCATATTAGGTAATTTCGTAGCTTTTATTTAAGGAAAGTGCAAAACATTTTTTGGTACGTTATTTATCAATTCGATAGTTAGTTTAATAAAAAGTGTAATATAAGTTAAGATGGAGCAACCTATTTTTTTTAAGAATAGTATATTTTGTATATTTATTTATTAAATAAGAATTTATAATCATACGGTTCTATGATCATTCATATCGTTTTATAACAAAATATTTAAATTATCGATAACAAAATTTTCAATCTGAAATCTTTAATAAGTTTATAATTTATAAATGTTCTTGAAAATTCATTGAAAGTTTTGATATTAAAATATTTATGTAATCTTATGGTATATAGTGTTTAATCTATATATATATATATTTATTTTATTATTAAATGATATTTTTTACTCATTATGGTTTTAAAATCATGTGTATCTTCTTATAATAAAAATGTTAAACCATTGATCATTAATTTTTAACATGATAATTTTAATAGTTTTAGTCATTTATTGTCGTTTTTAAAAATTCAAAATATAACATATACGAAAAAATCTAAATTTTATTTTTATAGCTAATTTGATTGTTTAATTTATTTTAATAATATAAAATTAAACAAAAAATGATGGAGGAGATATAGACTGTTATCAAATCTTTATTATTAAAATCATTAATTGTCATATATATATTAGTCATTTATGGTAATTCTGTAGGTTTTATTTAAGGAAAGAAAATATCATATCATATCATTATATCATATAGTTTGACCAACGTATGTATCTAACAACATATAAAAATCGAATGTGGACCTACTTATTTTTCAATTGAATGTAATTGACTACCTAATTGAGTGCCACCTATGCATTGGAGCCTCTTTTAATTAATATAAAATTGAGATTATATCTTTTCAAATGTTCCTCAATTAATATATAGGGGATATTGGTACCAGTCATGAATCGGAGGGAAGCGCCGATGTGTCCTCCTTCGTTTGGGCTGGTTTTCTTAACCGATTCTTACGAATTGACGTAACTTTGTAACCGTTGATTAAGATGACTTCAAACTATACTAAAGTGAAAGCTAACAGTCTAACACAATGATATATCTTGTAACAAAATTTCAGTTTAATCCAATAACTAGTAGTCTACTTAATACAACAATATAAATTGTAAGGTATAAACCCTAACTATATTTGCTCTAAGCATACGTATAAATACAAAAAAGAAAAAAAAAAGAGATTCTCATATATCACACAAAGCAAGTGCAAGCCGTAGCATTGCATTTTTCTTACTCCATTATAAAAATCCACACATATATATGGTACAAAAGAGGCCTTAACCGGACAAACCAATCATTATTAGCTGATGATGAAGATTGGTATAATTGAACAATATATATAGAAACATAAAGTCATGCATGTATAACATATATTTTTTGAAACATTCACATGTGGGTTCTCTTTTCAGTAAGGCCACTGGCCCACAAAATTACCTTGAGGATCATAGTTGCAAGTGATGAAGGTTTGACCATTGTCGCAGCTCACTTTTGCACATCCCAACCTCACCGTGTTTTTCCACACAATCTGAGTATAGTGGCCGCACTGTTTTCCTGAGGCACATGTGTTGGAACCATAATCGTAGTCAGCCTGCTCGTTCACCCACATGTTAACTGCTTCAACACCTGACATGTCACCACTGCTCCAGGCGATGTTCTCTCCATAGGGCCCACTCGAGTGTTCCAAGGCGCAGTCACCTCTACGCTGGTTTGCGTAGTCCTGAGCATATGCAGCCACCGTCTCGTCCCACGCTAAAGGATCCACCCCAACTGCTGCTCGTGCTTGGTTGTGAGCGTCCAAAAAGTCTTGTGGGTTGTCTTGGGCTCTTAGGAGAACAATGAAAACAAGGAAAATGGTTGTGGCTACGACTAGGTTTCGAGATGGGTTAAAGATTTTCATCTTGTTTTTTTTTTGACGGTTAGATTGGATGAGTAATTAGGTTTTGTGGATTAGAAGTGAAGATTGAAGAGAAGTTATATAGTAGTTGGCATGGTTACTTGTTGAACGTTTTTAATTTCCAAATTAATCACTTGTAATTTATATTGGTAACTGATTTACCACGAAATATAAATAATTTACAATTAAACTAGTAACAAGAAAAGTATGCGCCCCCGGTTTATTATAGTTGGCAATTGATTAAGAATATATATTAGAAACTTCAGAGTAATTGGACATAAATCATTCTAGAACATATGATAGCTAGTGAAATTTGAATTCAAACATGTGTTGATGTTGCTTTGCATTTCCAGATTGTTCGTTGAATACTATATATCACTTGTTATGTAGGAGTGTAGGACATTCAAGTCTTAACTCTAAACAATACATATAATGTATTCTTGTGTTTTTGGGGATTTTGGTGATATACGTTCTAGATGATAGCTATTTGTGTTTACGATGTAAATGGCGAGACAAATTAACAAACTAGAAAATGTTGTAAAATTATCGAGTTAAACATGGAACGGTACGTAGCATCTGTTGATCATTCGATTTTTTTTTTATTAATAATTAGGAGGACTGAAGAAACTCTTATAAATTTTTTTTTTTTTGTAAGCTAACTCTTATAAATTAGATGCATAGTTGTTCGAGTTTCACTTCTCTTACTTTGTATCTTAAGATCTATATGTATAATGGCCAAAATATTCAGACATATATACAGACAAATGATTTCAGGTATATGAGATAATGAACACCCTTCCTCACAAATTAGATAAAATTTATTCGTGATGGCTGTAGAAATTGTCTCTGGCCATCATAAATCGGAAGAAACAAAGTCAGAGAAGTGATACTCCAACAACTATACATCTAATTTAAGAGTTTCCTCATTTCTCCTAAGTATTAATAAAAAAAAATCGAATGATCAAAATATGCTTTAAGAGTTTCCTCATTTCTCCTAAGTATTAATAAAAAGTCGAATGATCAAAATATGCTACCGTTTCATGTTTCCCCTCGATATTTTTGCGTCATTTTCTAGTTTTATTAATTTGACTCGCCAACATCGTAAACATAAAAAAAGTTTTCATAACGTATATAGAACCAGAATCTCCAAAAATATATTTTTTTCTGATACAGTAATCTCCAAAAATATAAGAATATACATTATTAGTAAATTATAAACGAATTTCATGCATAAGTAGTGATATATAGAATTTAACGAATCATCTGAAAATACAAAGCATCATAAACACATGTTTAAATTCGAAATTAACTAGCTAAATTTTCTATGGAGATCTGAACTTCCTGCCATATATTTTTTTAATCAATTGGCCAACTATAATAAGACCGAAGGCGCATACTTTTCTAATTCATAGCTTTTAAATTATTTATATTTCGTGGTAAATCAGTTACCAATATAAAAATTACAAGTGATTAATTGGGAAAACTAAAAAACGTTCAACAAGTAACCATGCCAGCTACTATAAACTTCGCTTCAATCTTCACTTC
Source organism: Brassica rapa (assembly GCF_000309985.2). Lineage (NCBI taxonomy): Eukaryota > Viridiplantae > Streptophyta > Magnoliopsida > Brassicales > Brassicaceae > Brassica > Brassica rapa. The sequence continues at coordinate 30,590,017 of NC_024797.2, forward strand.
TAATCCACAAAACTTAATTACTCATATAATCTAATCGTCAAAAAGAGACAAGATGAAAATCTTTAACCCATCTCGAAACCTAATCCTAGCCACAACCATTTTCCTTGTTTTCATTGTTCCCCTAAGAGCCCAAGACAGCCCACAAGATTTTTTGGACGCTCATAACCAAGCACGAGCAGCGGTTGGGGTGGATCCTTTAGCGTGGGACGAGACGGTGGCTGCATATGCTCACGACTACGCAAACCAGCGTAGAGGTGACTGCGCCTTGGAACACTCGAGTGGGCCCTATGGAGAGAACATCGCCTGGAGCAGTGGTGACATGTCAGGTGTTGAAGCAGTTAACATGTGGGTGAGCGAGCAGGCTGACTACGATTATGGTTCCAACACATGTGCCTCAGGAAAACAGTGCGGCCACTATACTCAGATTGTGTGGAAAAACTCGGCGAGGTTGGGATGTGCAAAAGTGAGCTGCGACAATGGTCAAACCTTCATCACTTGCAACTATGATCCTCAAGGTAATTTTGTGGGCCAGTGGCCTTACTGAAAAGAGAACCCACGTGTGAATGTTTCAAAAAATATATGTTATACATGCATGACTTTATGTTTCTATATATATTGTTCAATTATACCAATCTTCATCATCACCTAATAATGATCGCCTTGTCCGGTTCAGTCATATTTTGTACCATATATATGTGTGGATTTTTATAATGGAATAAGAAAAATGCAATGCTATACGGCTTGCACTTGCTTTGTGTGATATGTGAGAATCTCTTTTTTTTTTCGTATTTATACGTATGCATATAGTTAGGGTTTATACCTTACAATTTATATTGTTGTATTAATTAGACTACTAGTTATTGGATTAAACTGAAATTTTGTATACAAGACATAACATTCTCTTTCTCAGAGTTAGGGATTTAGGTCTGAAAAGAAAGCAATTGGGGTTTACAGTTTTAATAAAATTGTAAGTAGTCAAGTGGTTTAGCATTGATGCCATTGTAGCGTTGGTCATGGGTTCGAATCCGTTGAAGAACACCTCCTAAATTATTAAAATGACGTTATTTAGTTTAATAGAAATTAGTATCTACACTACTTAATAAAATCTTAAGTAGCCTAGTGGTTTGGCTTTGTTGTATTTGTACCTCTGGTCATGAGTTTGAATCCGTGTGGTTCTTAAAATAGCTTAGTCAAAATATATTAGAGATTTAAATGGAAAGTCAAGATAAGTTGAGGTTTTAAATGGTATATGCAAAAATTCATTTTTTTTCAAAGTTGGTGATTTAAACGATCTTTATCTTTAACCCATCTCAAAACCTAGTCACAACCACTTTCCTATTCCTTTAAGAGATAAGACTTATAGACAGCCCACAAGGCAGCTCACAACCAAGCACGAGCAGCGGTTGGGGTGGATCCTTTAAGGTGCGACTAGAGGGCGGCTGCATATGCTCGCGACTACGCAAACCAGCGTAGAGGTGACTGCGCCTTGGAACACTCGAGTGGGTGAGTCTGGTGACATGTCAGGCTTTGAAGCAGTTAACATGTGGGTGAACGAGCAGGCTGACTACGATTATAGTTCCAACGCATGTGCCTCGGGAAAACAGTGTGGTCACTATACTCAGATTGTGTGGAAAAACTCGGTGAGAAAGGGATGTGCAAAAGTGAGATGCGACTATGATCCTCAAGGTAATTTTGTGGGCGAGTGGCCTTACTAAAAATAGTACCTAAGTCTGAATGTTTCGATAAGTATACGTCAGTTATATACATGTGTGTATTATTTGTTTCTATGTTGTTCAGTTACACCAATCTTCATCATCAGCTAATAATGTTTCGTCTGGGTCAGTTCGATTTTGTACCATATATGTGTGAATTTTTATAATGGAATAAGAAAAATGCAATGCTACGGCTTGCACTTGCTTTATGTGACATGAAAATATTTGTTTTGTTTGTATACATACGTGTGGTAGAGGCTTAGAGCACATATAGTTAGGGTTTTATAACTCACATTTAATATTTTGTATTTAATTAGAAAATAACAATGCATATTTCTTTTTCTTTTTTTTCAAAATCCCTTGTATACGTGAAATTTAGGAAAGTGCCCTTATTAGTGCCTTCGATCCTTTCATGTTGAACGGAAAGACTCTTAACTCATCATATACAATCTTCATTTCAAATTAAGATTCTTATTAAAATGGAAACTATTGAAGTTTAAAGTATTGGTTTTAGAATCATTTAACACTCATTTTGAGATTTGATTTACATGATATAGATATCGTACCTATATAGTTCTACACTTGATTTACGTACTGTAGACTTTTTTTTTTATCCTTGAAATAACCTCAAATGTTTGGTCTCCAAACACATTGTCGGAGGAAAGAAAATACAGAAAACGAAAACAGATCAAAGCATACACCAATAGGTGCTTGAAAGATAAATACCCTATAAAAGGTGAAATGTGTAGAAACCATGGCTTCCTACTTCCTTAAGAGAGACAGTTGCAGTCTTATCTTGGATATGTAGATGGAGAATTAGAAGCATCTTCAAGAATGGTATCATTGAGCCAACTTGGACCTCCACGAGCTATATAAGATTAAAACCGTCCATCTTTGGTAACACTGACAGCGATCTTCTCAGATACTCTATTTGTAGTAACATTCACAACTTCCACATAGCAATTTTGGAAGCAATTTAGTGCTTGTCTAGTCTAAGCAATTCATAGCAACTTCTACGTACTGTAGACTATACATGCTATAATATATTTTTAGACTCTACATACTTTTCTCGTTCTCTATTTCTTTTTTTTCTTTCTAAATATTTAGTTTAGGCCGAACCATAATTATCCCATAATTCTTAGAGCATGATTAACCCATATACCAATTTGCTCTCTTATTCATTATTTTAGTAATTCATGACAATTAAAAACTTTACTTAAGAAACCTTCTGATTTTGGGTCTCCAATGGTAGTCTCTTGTTTAGGAGTTCACAATTAAAAAAATATTAAAATTTGAAAAAATTGTATCCCAAACCCAAACATTCAAAAGCTTACAAGAACAGCTTCTGCTCCGAGTGCCAGAGCTTTGAAAACATCTGTTCCTCGTCTTACTCCTCCATCAAACAAAACCGGAATCCTCCCTCGAACAACCTGAACAACCTGCAGTTTCAGAAATAAAGAAAAAAATCAGTATTGGACTTCAGTTGGTAATCTTTCAGTTTACATGAAACTTTAAATTCAAAACTCTACTCACAGGTTGGACTTCAGTTGGAAAAAAACCACCAAAATTCTTCAGTTGCGGAGATATCATTCCACAGAACAAAAATTTGAAACATGATTTGACAAACTTCTTTTATTATTTGGTAAGGTCCAGAGTGTTATTTGTTCTTTATATCTGCTTCTCTTTTACCAATTCTAGGAGCATTAGTCAGAACAATGGCCTTGAATCCAGCTTTCTCAGCTCTTATCACCCATCTGAGCTATCTCGTGTTTCTTGAACACCTATACCAAGATATCCTAAAGTCCACACCAAACAAGTACATACAAGGATAATAAAAGCTACTAAAATTACTATGTACTTACATATATTTGAAGAAACCGAACAGCGTTACAACTTGAAGCAACCTCCTCAATAGTGCATATGATACAATCTGAATATTCACAGAGAAAAAATATGAATATCATCATCACCTTATAGAAACTCAAACAGTGCAAAACACTCTAGTACCATGATCATGTTACACGCAGCTGCAGCTCTAGCTGTGGCTATTTATCCTATCACAGAAGTCAAAATCTGACAAGAATGCAATTTTCGTGATGATAAGTGGTGTTTCTAAGCAAACTTCTTTTGTTCAGATGATTTATCTATCAGTTACAGAGTGATGGACACTAGTATAAAATGATGTGAACAATCTTTGTCATGCTTGAGATGCTTTACCTTGATGCTGGAAGAATCTGTGTAAAAACAAAAAGAACAAGCTTAGCACACAAGTTCACAAGCAAAGACTGGTGGCTACCATCAGAGCTTACCATGGTGGAGTAGAATATCAGCAGAGAAGTGATTGTTCCAGAGACTCTGCTGCTCTTTGATGCATTTTCTCTTTTTTTCTCAGCAGAGAGAGAGATTGTTAGAGATTAAGAAACTGGAACCTGCATCAACTCGGGAGCTTCATAGACTCGATAACAAGAGGGGTGCAGTATTCATCATAAGAACCAAATCCAAGATAGTTGTAAGATCCCAAGTTAAGGCACCTTGTGCTCTTTGTTGTCCTCCTGCAACCAACCAATGGTTTATTCTGTGAACACTTGAAAAAGGATAATTGTGTTTCAAATGAGATCAAGCGGGACCAATTCTAAAGAGCTAAAGTGTCAACCTTTACATATATATGATGTTATTGTAAACAATAGAAGGAGAGACTGACTTGAGAGTCTTGTTGTTGTCATTAGAGAACCTCTCAACCACATCAACCCAAGCATCAGGTGCACTGAGATGGGACGTCATCTTCATCACCTCTCAAGCTTCCTTGCTCCGCCACAAGAGAATTCGTCTCGCCGGCTGAAGAATCGACCTTTCGGTAGTATTCATTCGCGGCGTCGTGGTTGCGAGTGAGGGAGAGATCACCAGAAGAACAAAACACTTTCTATAAGTAGCATCACAAAACACAGGAAACTCATCTTGTTCCCATACATACTTTACGAAACAAAGAACAAAGTCATTGAAAATGTTTCGTAAGGTCTCTATAGAATCCTTGCTTCTCTTACTTCTCATCAACTACTTGACTCAAATAGATGTTTCTTTCGCACAATATTCTCAGTATTCGCAGTCCCATGACTCTCCTGACAACTACCTCAGACCACACAACGTAGCCCGTGTTAAGCTAGATGGGCTTCCAACCTAAAACCAATTGGTGCTAAGTGGAGTGACCCATCTATCTTATATATTGCTTAGGATCCCTTCCAATATCCGATGTGGGACATTTATCCTAATACGCCCCCTCGAGATGATGGCTCTTTGAGCGTCAATCTCGGAATGCTCGGGCAAGGATCGATGGGCCGACTTTGGGCTGGATCGATAATGGATCGGATTGGACTGCGTGGATCGGGCTCTGATACCATGTTAAGCTAGATGGACTTCCAACCTAAAACCAATTGGTGCTAAGTGGAGTGACCCATCTATCTTATATATTGCTTAGGATCCCTTCCAATATCCGATGTGGGACATTTATCCTAATACGCCCCCTCGAGATGATGGCTCTTTGAGCGTCAATCTCGGAATGCTCGGGCAAGGATCGATGGGCCGACTTTGGGCTGGATCGATAATGGATCGGATTGGACTGCGTGGATCGGGCTCTGATACCATGTTAAGCTAGATGGACTTCCAACCTAAAACCAATTGGTGCTAAGTGGAGTGACCCATCTATCTTATATATTGCTTAGGATCCCTTCCAATATCCGATGTGGGACATTTATCCCTAATAGCCCGAGCCTTGGTCAGAGTCAAGCCTCTAAGATGGGACTTCAGCCTAGCCACTGTGGCTCAGGACTACGCAAACCAATTAGCAGTCGGTTCATGCAGCCTCGAGCCTTCATCTGGACCATATGGAGAGAACCTTGCAATGGGAGCGGAGACATGTCAGCAGCTCAGGCTGTTGCGATGTGGATAGATGAAAAGTCGTATTATGATTATTACTAAAACTCGTGCCACGGTTCAGCTTGTGGGCACTACACGCAGGTCGTGTGGCGTGGCTCTGCTCGGGTCGGTTGTGGTAAGGGTATGTGTGCCAATGGTGCAAGTATTATTGTGTGTAACTATGACCCTGTGGGCAATTATATTGGAACTAAACCATATTGATTTCAAATTGAACTGATGAATGTGTGAAAGGAATCTCGTGTTACTTTATTTTGTCTAAATCTCAGTACATGAGAAAAATTACTTGTTTTTCAATGAAATTATCTAAATTCAAAGTGTTAAACGACTTAGAGCATCATTATCCCAAAGCTCTAAAATGACTTAAGAGACATAGCTAAGAAATTTTAATATTTACCATCTCCAATGCAAGTCTCTTAGTTAAAAGTTCTTACATAAATTAAACATTTTATGAAAAACATGTCTACAAGATGATCTTGGTTGGTTGAGAATGAGAGAATATGAGTGTGTAATCAAAAGTGACTGAAAACTACAAGACTTACTCCACGACAGAAAACTACAAGCTTACTCCCAATGCTACAAGACAACAAGACAGAAAACTACAAGACTTCCTCCACTCCGTGGCACAAGAAAACTCCCAATGCTCCATTCTTTGACTCTGTCTTGACGTGAAAGACGAAGATGAATCAATAACCAGATGCAATAACATGAAACATAAGAACAAGAACATGAAACATAAGATCAGAACAACAAACAACAAACACAGCAACAGAACTAGCATGAAACAACTCGTCAAACCTTAAACAAAAACACTTAAACACCCGTGATTTCACTACTAATGAAAGATCCTTACAAGAAACATTATAACATTGAAGTTTAGTACTAAAGCCATTGCCCCTAAAACTAGTCTTTTGAAACTCTTTCCGACAAAATTCTTAAAAAGTTTTGAACTTTGCTGAAAAGTTAACTACTTTGATTGAAACCAACTTGAATTACCAAGTAGAAAGGTTAAGCAAGCAACTTACAGGATGCCAAGATTAGTCGTTCTCAACATGTCCACGGTTCTGGTGGTGAGCTCCGTGGCTAATTCTCCTGCAGATCAATCAAAGGCCATATACTTAAACATGTAGAAGACAAAAATAATCAGCAAGTTGCTTCCCAGAGATAGGTTTGAAAGCAAAACGAACCAGCCATGGTAAGGGACAAGAATAGAGGCCAAGAACAAAGAGAGCCCAGAACATGGTTCCTTGAGCAAACCAATAGAGAGGCCAAACAAGCCAATTGTTGAGATAAGCAGCTCCAACAGCCAACGCAAACACGATCGTGACATCTCTCACGACGTAACAGAAGAAGGGCGTCTGGGTCGATTGGAGGAGAGGAGTCGACTGTTAGAGCTCTGTTAAGCCCAGGTTCGCTATTATCAGAGCTCTGTTCCTCTCTCTCTCTCGCAAAAGAAAGAAAAAAAGACTCTTTTTTTTTTCTTTTATTAATCTATGGATTCGCATCCAATTTCATAGTTTTGTTCATCGAACCACGATTGATTTTACAGAAAATGGAGGAACGTAGAAGAGAGGGAGATGGAAGCGGAGGAGATGACAGGTGGGTTACAAGAGGCGTCCCTTGTGTAGCCTAATTAAGAGGTGTCTCTTATGTTTATTGCCATTTTTTTTTTAATTTATAATTAAACTAAGAGGCTTACTAAGAGACCCCAATAATGATGGTCTTATATTTGAGTGCATGATCGAATGATGATAAGCTTACCATATATTCAAACAATGTATAAGAATGTTTTTTTATAGAAAAATAGGTAGAGAAATCTTGTCGTGGATATTTTCTAATTCTTGGTTTTTGGTTGGCCGATCCAAGATAGGTTTGATTTGAGAAGGAAGTGGTGTAATTCCATCTCATCCGACTCCGACACAACCGGTTTTATAGAGCTTTTTGGATCAAAATAGAGCTTTTATCTTAGAATTTTGCTTGTTACAAAAAAAAATAAAAAAGAAAAAAAATCTCGAATTTTGCTAAAATATTTATAGAAAATGTAAAATATTATGGATATCAATAGGCCCAATAATTCAAATTAAGAGAACTAAATTCAAATAAGCCCAATTATGAGTCCAAAACAGCATAGCTTAGGAAGCAATGAATATGATGCCCAACCAACAACCCAATTGAAGGGAAGTATTTTCAGTGTCTCTAAAATCAGTTTTATTTTATATTTTCAAAAGTTAAAAGTTTATCATATTAGATATTCAAGTTTTAATTTTCCATTTTCTATATTTATTATATTGATTAATTTTTTAGTTACAATTTTTATTTATCTATCAAGTATTTTATTTATAAAGTATTTTTTCAAAATAAATTAAAACGGAAAACTTAATAAATTACTATCTAAAAATGTTTAATTTTCATCTAAGATCTTTATAATACATAAATATTTATTATCTTTTATTTTTTAACATACTCGACATAAATTGTGGGAAATTAGATTTAGTGAAAACGAAAACACATATCGATATTGAAAATAAAATGTAAAAACTTACATTTCATAAGTACTGTAACCTACATAAATAATGCAGATCCAAGAAAATTTTAAACTCAAATAAGGCAAAATAATTTCTGATTTACAAAAATACAAAACAAATTAATTTGGTGATCTTAGAAAAGCATTATATACCTTATAGCGTTGGATTTTCAATTAGGCGAAAAAGGGATAACTTTCTTTTGGATTATAACCATCATTAGTATACGTTCACTATTTGTTTGAAGAAAGCCATTGAGCCTCTCCCTCTCACTATTTACATGAAACAATATTCTTTAAGCTTCACGATTTGCAGATCTACAATATTGTAGTACTTCAAGAAAGTTACCACCAGATCTTTGTATGCAGAAAACTGTTTGAAAGTACCTGACAAGATAAGTTGGATTAAATAACGGTTTTAAAAAAAGTATTATATTAAATTATAACTGAACCATACATTTCAGCTTGGTCTACAGAAGTTATAGGTCTGACTCTGTAAAAAAGAACTGACATGGTTCCTTCACATGTGTTTTTTTCTCTTGCTGCCACAAAATCACATGTGAAATAACAACAAAAGAGTAAAAACTAGTGTTCCTTTCTATCTCCAAGAACAAATAACTTACCAATCTGTACATAAACTTCTGCTAGTGCTTTCAAAAACAATGCTATTGATACTGAGGGCTCTGGGGATCCAGTACATGGAAAAAAGTCAAAATAGAATCAAAGCTTACCGGAGGTTATGAGAATCTGTTCTTCCATGTTCCAGTTTGATTAGAAAAATACCATATTGATAGAATGAGTCTCCACATTCCACTGCGTCTCTACCAAAATATACAGTCCTACACGTATAGCAAAAAAAAAAATCAAGGTTATAACACACTAAAAAAGGCTTGATTGAAGATCTTTATAATATTTAAATATTAATTATTTTTTAAATTTCTTAACATACTCAAACATAATACATGGAAAATTAGATTTAGTGATGAAAGCTAAAACATGTATCAATATTGAAATTATAATGTGAAATATTATTTTTCATAAGTAATATAACCTACAAATATTGAAAAATCCACGAAGATTCTAAACTCAAATAAGGAAAAACATTATCTGTTCAACAAAAATATGAAACAAATTAATTTGGTGATCTTAGAAAAACATTAGTATGCCTTATAACCAGCTTTGAACTTCCATGTTGGGAATGACAATCTTATGCCAATTAATTACATTGTATAAAACTTTAGACTTAACCTCTTTAATGCATCTCACCTACATTCTTTAAGCAATGGTTTTATTGGTGCATATTTGCAAATTGAAACATCATATACTCCAACTAATGAATCATAATAGACATTAAACTATGGTTGAATGGCTTGAAGTAGACTAATTCTCTTTGTAAAGCAAAGTGGATTTTTCATTTTCTATAAAATTCCAAGGAAAACTTATAGTTGTGGAAAAGATAAGCAATCGTTTAATTTTCATTTGAGAATTCATAAGATATAGCAGTATTAAGTATGTAAACTTGGTTTCATTAATTGGAATAAGAAACATACCTGTTAAAAAAGAGCATGTTGAATATTTAAAAAATGAGGGAGCACATATTAGATCATCAAGTGTGTAGTTGTTCAACCAACATATGTTTATTTCTTAGACTAAATGTGGTCTTAATCCGTTCTATAGTCCACTTTGACAACTTGAAGAATGATTCATACACATTAAGTTTTTAAATGCTAGAAACATTTTTCTTACAAACCATCTTAGTCAGATTAATTCGAAATAATCATATACTTTAGTTTATTTTAATATTTTCAGTTTCATGATTAGAATAATTTATTTTTATTCTTATTTTCAGTTTGATGATTATAACGAGCTATCTTAGTCAGATTAATTCAAAATAATCATATACTTCAGTTTATTTTAATATATTTTCAGCTTCATGATTAGAATAGTTTATTTTTATTATTATTTTCAGTTTCATGATTAGAACGAGCTATGAAAATTGAGCAAAGAAATAAACTAAGATGACTTAATTATTGCAATAATCTGTTTGATATGAATATAAAAAGTGTGAATAATTGAAAATAATTCCCCAAGAATAATTAAAAATGAGGAAATAGACAATAGTCATCGCTTCACCCTCTTTGCGTTGTCTGGGCCTTTTACCTCTCTCTGTCTGTCGTTCACACTCTTTCCTTCTTCAAAGTTTCTCTCTCTGATCCCTTACTATAAACTCTCTCTGTAGATTTGTCGAAGCTCAAACTCTTTCCTCTGTCTCCTTCTCTCAGGTAACTATCTCTCAAACTGCAGTTTTCTTTTTTGCTGCCTCCGAATCTGATTCTTTCCCTGCATTATATGTTCAAACTCAAACTCTTTTCTAGGTTCTTGTTTTGGTTATATAAAAGTTAAGCTCTTTTTAAGAAATGGGTTCTTGATTTGACTCCTAAAGATCGAACCTTTAGTTGGTGTTTCTTTGATTTGTCTACAAATTTTAGGGGTTTTAGGTTCTCAGTTTCAATTTGTATAGTTTGGTTTAGTTCTCTTCAAATCTCTACTTACTTTGCATTATGGTTGCAATAAATTTGATCTTTTTACCTTTTTGCATGTCACAGGTTCTGTTTTTTCACCACTAGTTCTTGAGGTGGTGGTTACTTGTCTTATTCTGTAAAAGCTGTACCTTTATGTTGTCACAGGTTAAAGAACTATTTGTATAGCTGTGAGAAGATTTAAGAGTGTTTGTTGAAGATGAAGAAAACATCAAGCAGAAGCCAAAGAGGGAGCAGAGGTATCAAAGGGAAGCATGTCCTACAGATATGTGTTCTGCTTGGAGTCTGCATCTGGCTAATCTACCAAGTGAAGTATTCTCATGATAAGAAGAAGGAATTCTATGAGACTGATGACAAGAAGTTGTCAGAGAAGGAAGATGGATTGGTGAAGCTTGGGAGAAAAGATCTTCTTCCCGGTTATCATAAGAATGTGGAGGAGAAGCATGTGGAAGATGACGAGGATGAAGACCATGGAGAAGAAGGGAAAGAGAGCAAGAGTGAAGTAGAGAATGGTACTCATGAGGAGGAGGAAGAAGAAGTAGCTGAGGAGGATGAAGAAGATAAGAGCAAGGTAGGAGAGGAAGTAGTTGAAGAGGATGAGGAAGAGAACAAACATGAGGAAGATGATATCGATGAACAAGATCAAAGCAAAACGGCTGGAGATGCTGATAAGGATGATGAATCGCTTGAAGAAGAGAAGGAAAAAGAGACTGATCATGCAGATGAGGTTGATATGACTGTTGACGAGGCGCGCGAGGAGCATTACAAGGCTGATGATGCTTCCAGTGCGGTGTCTCATGAGTCTCGGATACTGAACACTGAGAAGCTTAAAGAAAGCTCTGATAATTCAACAGGAACAGCTCAGGAGAACAATGCAAACGCCACTGTAAGTGAGGTTGAGGAGGTTCAGAAGGAACCTGTCTTGGAGAAAACAACCACAGAAGTGAAAGATGGTGACAGTGAACCATCCAGAGGTGAAGCAACAGTTAATGGGAATTCAACAGAAGCAGTTCTTGAAGCTTCAGGGTTTCTGCAGAATGAAACAAGAATCATGCAAGAACGGAGTCAAGAAGATGGTGCATCGCCTTCAGGGTCCTCTGTTGTCAAACTTGAGCAGACACGTGATGAATCTGCTCCCAACATCACTGTTTCCGCAAACGTTACCAACATAGATCCCATTCAAGATGACTCGAGGAACTCGACTTCAGAGTCTTCTTCTCTAATAGAAAACATCTCAGGCTCAAACACAACTGAGGTGAAGGAGAATACAAGGTCTGAAGGTAGTGATGATGAAACAGTTGAATATAAGGAAAGTTCAAACCAGTTCTCCACAGAGCAAAAGGAGGAAGTAGATGATACTCCTGAAAGCACAATGTTGCAAGAAGAGAGAGAAGCTCTCACTGATCCACAAACCTTGCCGGATATAAGAATAGAAGGGAATGAAGACGATCAAGAAGAAGAAGCCATCTCAGCAGAGTAAAATGAAGCTGCATAAGTTAATGTGAATGTTTTCTATGGAGTTTTCTGCTTTTGCAGCTATGTCTAGTAAAAGCTAAAAATGTATTCAGTGTCTGTCTCTGTTAGTTCCCAAAACTGTATATTAATCTTCTACTTTGGCTATGGATTTGCCTTCACTAGTCTTGAGGAAAAACTAAAGTTCAATATTTAACAGTAGAATAGAAGAGCTCAACAATTAGTCAGCCAAGTGGATTTTGGTCTTTCTTGCATCAACTGTCCGGAACAGCAGCAATCATGTCTTCAAGTAGAAACCCATTTCTTTGTATTTTTAAAAACTCAGAATCACTAATCAAAACTTGTTATCTGATAAAGCTTTCCAAAAGGTGAGAGCTAGTTCTGTACAAAATACATAATTAGTCATTAATTATTCTTTTCCCCCACTGCTCTTACATCAGCTTAATTAAAACCAAACCCTCCTTAGAAGAACATCTGATACATTCTCTCCCAAGTTTTCATTTATAGTGTCTCTTCTTATGTTTGGCTTGCGCCAGATTGTGGAAGAAATCTACAATTACTGGCTCGTAATCTGGCATCTTTCCATAACCTGCAAATGGATTTTCAAAGTTCATTTCTCTGCTTCTCTGACAAAAATCATATTTAAATTACACAGAAGGTTCAAATACAAACCAGGAAAATAATTGATGTCAATAACAGAAAAGACATTCTTGCTCCCATGTTCTCTGATCATGTCTATGTTGAAAAGCCGAAGTCCCTATCAAAATACAAAGCAGCAAAAGATTAAAAACAAAACAAAAGAAACAGACTTGCAGGGGAGAAATGTGAGGAAGCGGCAAATTTTTATACCAATAAGGTTCGCAGCTCTTTCACAAGTGCCTCAAGGAAAGGCTTTGGAGGCAGCTCAGCAACGCTAGGTTCCAAGTCTGCATTATCCGCTGAAGCAGCAGCAGATGAAACCCTCGGGAATTTGAAGACGCCATTAGCTTTGGCTTTTTCGCAGTTACTACTCACGTTTGGTAGAGAGAACCGTCTCACCACTTTTATAATATCACCCACCACAAAGACCTTGAACATTACTCCACCTTCATGCACCAAAACAAATGAATAAAGGATACATTCTGTATTTTACTAAAAGTGTTAAGGTAAAACCACAAATAGTACCATGATTAACAAACTCTTGCAGGACTAAAGGCGGTTCAAGTTCCGCCAGTGAGTGCTTGTCATAAGCTAAGAACAACTGATGTGACTTTGCAGTTCCATCGATCCAGAGTGGCTTTGCAACTGGGACAAAAATGAAATAAGTTTAAGATCCCAATCATATTATTTGCTCACAATCATCATTTAATGTGAAGTTGTTGTACCTAGTGGAAATTTAAGACCAGCTTCCACAACTCTATCTGCACTAGATGCTGAATCTTTCAAGACAACCAATTGTTTTGGAACATAAATGCTGCCTACAAGGGATTTACCAAAGCAAAGGATTACTTATAGAGTAGTAATTAAAGGAAGTTCTTGAATTCATAATGTTAAGAGAATTATTACCACTGCAATCTGACAGATTCAAATCTGCCATACCCTGAAGCATCGATTGTCGATTATATATACGCTTTATTGCACTTGGAGGATCAAGCACAATCACTTCCGGGTGTTTCTGCTGGTAATCCTACAAACATAGTAAAGCAAATATTGAGTTTGATGATATAATATTAATCTAAGTGTATGTAAGGAATAAAAAAATTCTCAAAAGTCCAAACCTCAATAACGTCTTGCCACTCTTTTCCCAGTAGCTGCAAGTGCACAATCATATAATTCATAAGATTTCCAGCAAATAAAGAAAAGGTTCATCTGAAAGCATTCTTGGTTCCCACAAACCTTATGCAAAACGACATCAAAAGGCCCTTGTTCAGAAAGTGGACGGTTCAAATCAATGGGGACAAAGCAGATGCCTTTTCTCCTAAAATAGACACACAAGTAGTATTGTTAGCGCTTTGTCAAAAAAAAAAACTCCACAAGAATAAGAAAAAAGGATGAAAGCTATGGTTTGATTAGGAAGAAGCAAAAGAAACCTAACTACAAAAACCCTTTGCTTGAGGGATTCTAGAACACAATATTATAAGCAGAATCAGTCATTGTTTAATTTAAAACACCCATGTGGCTGAAGAAGATCTCCAAGCAATAGAAAAAAGGCAAAACATCAAAAGTTAATTATTTTTTCTGTAGAAGGCTTAAAGTCAAACTTCAACAGAGACTAATCCAAAAGGAATATTCCCCATAGAAACAAGGTTCCAGATACCTCAAGTATACTAATAAGTGCATGTCTAAGCAAGGACTCATAAAGGACAAAAGACAGTAGCTAGTGGCTATGGTCCTCCACAACAGAATCATGCTATACCAAAACAAGAGCAAGGAAACAAGAACCAAATCTAGTTAAAATTTGAAAATGAAGAGTGGTCTCAGGAAAAGAAACACACACACACACTTGATTATCAGACAAGCCACTTGTGTTATGTTTCATTACCTAGCCATGAATTCAAGCTTGGGCTGCAAGAAACTCTTCTTCTTCTTGGAAGTCAGAGCGTACCCCACAACGAGTTTCTGCGTCTGCTGAAACAGAGGCCGCTCGACCTGAAACGGCGCCGTTTCGGCCACCACTTCTCGGTTTTCCTCAGCGCCGCGTGGCACCAAGTTCTCGCCTTCCAATCTCATACCGATGTCCTCAAATCCGCCGCAGGAGAACCCTAGATTGCACGTAATCCTCAAATCACGCCTCAATCTGGCGGGTTCGATATCTCCAGAAGCGAGAGTCCCAAACATTTTCTAGAGAGAGAGAGAGAGAGATGGGTAAGAAGAAAGGTAGATCCTTTTTTAAGATCCTAGGCTCTGCTCTACAGTTTCAGGCTGCTGATAAACGAGAAGAGAGCGAGAGAGTAAGAGAGAGAGAGAGATGCGCTCGACACTATACGTGTTCGGTCACAAGTTCAGAGGCGAGACAAATGAGATTTGTGAGAATGTTGAGGGAGAGATTAGACTCGGAATCATGTATTTATAGAAGAAGAAAGAGAGATTGAATGAATTTTGCAAGAATAAAGATATGTTAACAGTGCAGTTCAAAAAAAAGATATGTTAACAGTGAAAATGGTCGTTCCCTAACGCTTTGCTGATATTTTTTTTTTGTTTTCTAAAACATAAAGACACTGTAGCTGCCAGAGTTTCTCCAAAACGACAATACTTTAATTCTATCTTTAGTTCTTTACTAACCTTTTTTCGAATTCCACCTAATTTGTTGTGAATGAATTCCACGTAGTCTCTACATCAATCCGTATTATAAAAGTATGAAACAAATATTTTCATACAGTATGTGTGTGACAAATCATATCATTATCCCATCACTTCTACCAATAACAATGAATCGCTTACTGTTTTCTTTTCTAATAAAACGAACTGGATACTGTTTTGGTGATGAACAATTACAAAAGTACGTGTTAACATATGGCTATAGACCACTATGACATAGCTAACATCTTGATATGTATATGTATCACTAGTATTTGAGTTTCATGCACTTCCCTTTAAAATAACTAACTTAGACCATCCGCAACGGTAGAAATGGGGTTATCTTAGCGCGAATTCTTAGGCAAAACCTAATATAATAATCGTTATATTTTAACTTTAGGTAAGAAAGAGTCCTTAGGGAAGGAGGTTTAAGGATTAATCCTTAAGTGCGTGGCATCACGTGATAGGCTAGCGGAAGGGGTGTGTTTCGCGTGGGGGAAAAAAGAATCATTTGGTTTCTCGATAACGAAAAAAAAAAAACGCTCTCGCGATATCAAAGGCGATTCGGCGACTGGAGAAGGGTGAAGGTAAATCGGAGGTTTCACGGTTTTTTTTGGCATTTGGAGTTGTTGCATGTTGATTCATCTGGTATTAGGGTTCTATCGAGGGGTTTTAATTGATTTCGGTTCTCAAATCGAGTTGGGGATTTTTCGAATTAGGGTTTTCTTCAAGATTTGTTCACCGCGCGTCGGTTAGTTGTTGTTTTCGTCGTTATTAAGGGTCGGGATTGAGTTATTAAGGAGTGGATTGAGTTCTTTATCGATTTAAGTCTTGGGTTTAGTTTCTAAATCGATTAGTTTTTGTTGTTGCAGGTGTTGAAATGGAGGAAGAATTAAGAGATATGAAAGCCCGCAAAGATTACTACAACATGCTTCATGCCGTTTCAGATGCGCAACAAGGTATTCCTCAATTCTGCCCCTGTGGATCACTGACGAAGGAAGTCGTTGATGAAGACGACACATATGACTACCTCCCTGGGAAGAGATACTTCATCTGCCGTGAGTTCGAGGTATTAAGTTTTCTCTCTTACTAAATCTCTTCTTCTTTGAAATGAATGTGCAGTTTGATAATGGTAATTATTTTGGCAGAATGACGGGATGCATTTCAGGCAACCATGGGTTACGGGTATGCAACAAGAGGTTGAGAGGTTCAAAAAAATATTCAACGAGCAGGAAAAGTTGAAGAGAGAATGCGAGGCGCTTAAGGTGAGTGGAAATATAAATTGTAACATGTTTGTGCCTGTTTGTAACGCAACCTGTGTAACAAAAAGATTGGTTTGTCTGATATATGTTCAGGAGCAGGTGAAGATGATGCATTTGCGTCTGAATGAACTTGAGAGCAGCCATTCGAAGGTTAGTCTGTAAACGTATTTGCGTAACTTTAGCTAGATAGTTTAGCTAGATAGTTTTTAAAACTCTAGGTAGATAGTTTTTCAAACTTTATTGTTGAACTTTATAGTTGAAACTTTATAGTTCAACTTTAGTGTTCAAACTAGTATAACTTGTTGTTGTGATTTCGAAAGTGATTTGATATGTTATAAATGAAAAGTAAACCCGTCTTTAATTGTGCCTAACTGCATTTAGGCGTCTTTACCTGTAATGAGAAGACACTTTCCTACTAGAAGTAAATTCATTTATGTAGAACAGAAAGGCCTTGCGTTCTGGAAGAGGATACTAGACAACTACAACTCCAGCCCTTTACTGGTTGGTACAATCCCCCGCGAACTTGGGCAAGTGAAGCAACGATGGGCCAGGATCAACGATGTGGTGTGTAAGTTTTGTGGTAGCTACGAGATGGCACATAGGGAGCAGAGAAGCGGGCAAAATGACAACGATGTGATGAAGGCTGCATTGGAGATCTTCTTCAATGACAAGGGCTTTAAGTTCAACTTGGAACATGCCTGGAGAGAGCTTAGGCATGATGTCAAATGGTGCTCCACCTCTCTCGGGAAGGACAATGGGAAAGACAAGCGCAAAGGTGCTTCAGATGCGGGAGGGTCAGTGACAGAGCCACAAGAGAGACCCATAGGAGTGAAGGCAGCTAAGGCTGCTGGTAAGAGGAAGAAATTAGGAAAAGAAGAAGAATTAGGACAACTTAAAGATTTGATGGAGACCAAAAAGCAAATCTCAGATCAGAGTTTGCTTGCAAGCTTGTTTGCTAAAACCGACCCACTGACTGAGATGGAAATAGCTTTGAAAATGAAATTAATGTCTCAGATGTTGTGATGGTTTTTTAACGCTTACTTACTGTTGTTTACTTGTCTTTTTACTCATGCTTACGAATCTCTTTTTACGTGTTTCAGGTGAAGAACAAGCCCATGTGAGCGAAGTCACGGGTTGTCTGGAAAGCTGCTGTGTGTTTTGTTTGTTTCTGCGACTCTTATCATGTGAACCAAGTCACGGGTTGTTTGTAACCCTTGGCTTTATAACTATGTTGTCTCGGCTTTGTTATAACTCTACTACTCTTCTTCTCAAAAAACTTGTATCTCTCTGCTTTCAGTTTGTTGTCTTTGCACTTGATCATCTACTTTTGTAAGCTCTCTGTTTCTTGAAGTAGATGTTGTTTATCGCATCACTTGTTTTTTATCGCATCACTTGGTCGCATCACTTGGTTTTTTATCGCATCACTTGTTTTTTTATAGCATCACTTGGTCGTTTTCTTATAGCATCACGTTAATGAACTTGATCATCACTTTAATGAACTTGATCATCACGTTAAAGAACTCCAATTTATATTCTAACTCCAATTTATATTCTAACTCCATTTATCTAAGCTCCAATTTATGTTCATCTAAGAACTAGATAATCACTTGGTCGGTTTTTCCATCAGTTGTTTTGGATTGTTTCATCACTTGTGTCAATTTTTCTAGTTTGTGTCAATTTTTTCTAATAAGGCAGATACAAAAAAATGAATTTAATAATTTAATTAATTATGGATTGTTTCATCACTTGATTTTTTTTAAAGGGATTACCAAATATGGAAGATGAAGTCGATCGCAGATTGAATGCGGCTTTGGATGAAGCTGTCGATGAATATTTTGAAGATACATACAACAACATTGCGAACAACCAAACTAAGAAACAGAGCAAACGTGCATATGTCGAACGCAATCGCGAAGAGGGCCATACCCAACTATGGAACGACTACTTTAGTGAAAATCCGACATTTCCCCCAAATTTTTTCAGACGGCGTTTCCGCATGAACAAGGCAGTTTTCATGCGTATCGTCGATCGCCTCTCGGAAAATTTTCAATTCTTTCAACAAAGAAGAGATGCTACAGGAAGGTTAGGTCTATCTCCACTAGTCCTGGGCATTCGGATCCTCGGTTCGGGTCGGGTCGGGTTATTCGGTTTTCGGATTTTTCGGGTTATGTCAAATGTAACCCGATTAAGAACCGGTTAAATTACGGATCGGATCGGTTCGGTTTATATCGGATCCGGTTCGGATTTCTATTTTTTTTTGGAATCCGAATGAGAACCGAATTAACACCGGTTCGGATTTTAACCCGAAAAAATCGTTTCGGTTCGGATTTTAACCCGAAAAACCCGAAAATACAACATAAAAAAAAACATTCTAGAATCAAACTATCAAAGTATCAAACTGAAACAATATCATAGAAACTGAAACAACATCCTCAAAGGCTCAAACAAACTGAAACAAACTGAAGCAACATCCTTAAAACAGAAACAACATCATGAAAGCAGAAGTAACATCCTCAAACAAACAGAAGCAACATCCTTGAAACAGAAATAACATCCTCAAACAAACTGAAACATAATAAAACCAGATAAAATGTTCTTCAAGACACTTCTAAGCAATGCAAACAGAAGAGACCTACAAAAGAGAGCAGAGGATTAAAACTTGAACTCGTCAACAAGCAATGCAGCTGAGACTCAAACTCTATCAGTAAATAAGAACATGTACCTTGCTTAGAACTTGATTCGCATGACACATTCTCAGCCTAAGACTCTCAGGTTTGGAAGTGCAGCTGCGGCTCAAACTCTACACAAAATGAAAAAGAGAAGATTAAAAGCTGAACTGGAATACTCAAAACTTAATACAACTTAAGAACTAAGAACATACCTCTTTGTAGTTCATCTTGTAATTCAATCTCAGCAATCAGTTGCTGAGTTGAAACCACGTTTCTTTCATTGATTCGAATCTCACACTTAAGCCATTGTTCTGTGCACATGAGAACCTCAATCATGTAGTGGGTCAAGCAACTTCTCGATGGATCAAGGATTCGATTACTTGTGCTAAAGGCAGACTCTGATGCAACAGAAGAGACTTGCATAGCTAGAACATCCTTAGCTATGGCAGCTAAGGTCGGGTACTTTGAACTGTTGATCCTCCACCAACCTAAAACATCAAATGGAATTCCTAGAGGATTGGGTTTAGGAATTTCTACCTTCTCCTTCAAGTATAGCTCTAACTCAGTGCTTGCATCTTGAAATCCCAACTCGTTCACCATTTCCTTGTACAAGGAATCCATTCTTTCATACCCATACTCATTCTCATCAGAAGAATCCATCGCAGCCTCATCTTGTGACTCTTGGACACTCTGACTCTGAGACGATGAACCAAATGCTGGAGCAGTGTGTGATGCTGCAGAGGCGTTGTACTCATCAAAAAGCCTTTCCATGACATCAGTGACTGAGTCGTAGAGCACCTTACTTTGTGGACTATCTTTCCCATAAAGCTTTTCAAAGCAAAGACCAGCAAACTTCATCTTGTTCCTCGGGTCAAAGACACTTGCAACAATCAACAGCCTATTAATGTCTTTTAGACCATCCCAATACTTATTAAACTTTGCCCTCATAACCATAGCCTTTGTCCTAAGCTTCTCATCCGTACTAGTACTCAATGTAATCAGATTCCTTTCTATGGTGACAATCTCATTGTAACACTTGTAGGAACTAGGCGAGTTAGAAGCAGAGACAACTAAAGTGGAGTTGTAGAATATTACCAGGAACTTAACCAAACCCTCCACTTTATCCCAATCCTCTGAAGTTGGTGGTCCAACCCTCTTCTTGCCCTCCACAGTCTCTTGAAAGTGATCATTGTAAAGCTTGTCCTCAACTTCCATTCTATCAAACGCTGCTCTAAACTTCAAGGCCCTTGACAACATCAGGTAGGTTGAATTCCATCGTGTCTTGCAGTCCAAAGATAAGCTACCTCTTGTCATCCTTGCTGACTCAACCTTCTGATCAAATGATTCGACTCTCTTAGAAGAAGCTCTGATATATTGTATGGCGTTCCTTATTGCACACACACTCGCATCCACCTCTAGCATACCATCTCGCACAACCAAGTTGATGATATGAGCACAACAACGTAGATGCAGAAGCTCACCTCCCAGCACTAAGCACTCAGGTCCTAAAGCGTTGAATGCATCCCTGAACAACTTCAGAGCATTAGTGTTCGCAGTGGCATTGTCTACTGTTATTGTAAACACTTTCTTTATCCCCCATTCAGCCATACACTCCAGCAAGACAGAGCATATTGTCGCCCCTTTATGATCCGCTACATGCTTGAAACCAATGATGAACTTCCTAAGTTTCCATCTATCATCGATGAAGTGTGCCGTGATGACCATGTAGCTAGCTGCTGTACTTGGTGCAACCCAAATGTCTGTTGTTAAAGAAACCCTTTGCTTGTTGCCACTGATCAGCTGCATCAAATCTGATTTCCTCTTTGCATACAACTCAACAATATCCCTTGTTGCTGTTCTTCGTGAATGTGGCTTAGGAAGATTCACCTTGTTGCAGAAGTGCTTCCATCCCAAACCATCAACAAAGGATAGTGGCAACTCCGATATGACAAGCATCTCATTAGTAGCTTCCCTTACAACTTCATTAGAAACCCTCGCCAGCTTCAACTGAACACCATCTTCATCATCACTTTCGGCATTCAGAGTATGTTGAGTCTGAGACTGACTTTGTACCCATGTCTGATGTTCCTTGCAGATACCAAGATGCTTCTTGAGACATGAAGTGCCATTGGACGTTGCACAACGCATAACTCTACCGCAATAGTTGCAGCTGCATTTGTTCCGATTATCCTTCAGTCTTGTGTAATGATTCCAAACTGTTGACCTTGTACTTGTATTCTTCTTCTTCTTAACAGCTGCAGCTGACTTGGTCTTCCTTTTGTTTCCACTTGCAGTAACAGGACTAGTTGTCCCAAACTCATCATCGTTTCCCTGAGTTTCATCATCATCTCTGATAGCTTCACGTTGAGGTGATGAAGAATCCATCTGCAAAACAAAAACGAGATATCAACTTGAGTTCTGAATACATCAAAATCACAAAATATAAACTGCAAAGTGATTTACTCTAACTCTATTATGGAACTAGAGCACAATCTAAAGTTATCAACTTGATAAAGAACACACTTCTCAAATTTCATTCTCAAGTTTTAAAACATCACAATCACAAACATCATTATCGGCTTATCACTTTAACATAAAAAAAAATTAAAGAAGTAACAAGTTCAAGTTCATACCTTCGATTGATTCGTTGAAAAAGCTGAGAGAGGATATGTTTCAATTGGAGAGGGAGATGGTGAAATATAAGGGAAGGGAGAAGGGACAACATCCTTAAAGGATTCCAGTTTCTCAAGATGCATTCGAAATCGCAATCGTTGCTTAGGACTCTACGGTTTCGTTTGTTCGAGAGTCGAGAAGAAAAGTTAGAAAACATCGAGTCCCAAGAGACACGCCTAACCTAAGAACAATAATGACAGGTTGTTGGTTTGTTATTCGGTTTTCGGGTAAACCGAACGGTTCCGGGTTTTAATCCGAACCGAACCGAAATCCGAATCACAGAAATTTCAAAACCGATCGGGTTATTAGGCAAAACCGAAGCCGAACATTTTCGGGTTTTTCGGATCGGGTCGGGTCGGGTTTTGCGGATCCGGTTTATATGCCCAGGACTAATCTCCACTACAAAAGTGTACGGCGGCAATTCGCATGCTTGCTTATGGCTGTGCTGCTGACGCCGTTGACGAATATCTCCGACTTGGAGAAAGCACAGCACTTTCATGTTTAAGCAATTTCACAGAAGGCGTAATATCTTTATTTGGAGATGAGTATCTACGGAGGCCCACTCCAGAGGATCTCCAACGACTACTCGATATTGGAGAGATTCGTGGCTTTCCGGGAATGGTAGGAAGCATCTACTGCATGCATTGGGAGTGAAAAAATTGCCCAACCGCCTGGAAAGGACAGTACACATGTGGATCAGGAAAGCCAACAATTGTCTTGGAGGCCGTAGCTTCACAAGATCTTTGGATATGGCATGCTTTTTTTGGTCCTCCAGGTACATTAAACGATATTAACGTTCTCGATCGGTCTCCTGTTTTTGATGATATTTTACAAGGTCGAGCTCCAAGGGTACAATATGAGGTCAACGGACACCAGTATGATTTGGCATACTACCTCACAGATGGCATATATCCAAAATGGGCAACATTTATCCAATCTATATCAAACCCTCAAGGGCCTGAAGCCGAGTTATTTGCAAAAGTTCAGGAATCAACCAGAAAAGATGTGGAGCGTGCCTTCGGAGTATTGCAAGCTCGATTTGCAATAGTGAAAAACCCGGCTATTTTGTGGGATAAGACACAAATAGGGATGGTAATGCGAACATGTATCATATTACACAATATGATAGTAGAAAATGAACGCAATGGATATACTCAGTATGATACATCAGAGTTTGAAGAAGGAGCCTCGAGTAGAAGTTCACAGGTGGATATGTCATTTTCTCCCGCGGCTTCAAATCTCCGTACTATGCTTGACATACGGCGACGTGTTCGTGACCCGCACATACATGCACAATTGAAATATGATTTGATTCAAAACATTTGGAACAAGTTTGGTAATGATGAAGATGTTTAGTTATTGTATGTTTACATTTAGTCTTTCAATAAATGAAAAATTTTATTTTATTTTAAATAAATTTAAAATATTTTAAAGATTCAAAAAAAAAAAAAAAAAATCTAAGGATTCCATTTCGGATAACACCATTGGACCTACATTAATGCTTAGAGTCCTTAACTATTTTAAAAAAAATATATATATTATTTTAATGCTAAGGATTCCAATGGTGATATCACCATTGGAGTTGCTCTTAGATATCATCGTACAAGTTGTAATACTAAATTCGTTATAGTAGCGAGTTTTTGGTTGAACCTGGTGGTCCGAAGAACCATGTATACGGATGATGTCTTAATGTCATCTGTAATATCTTCAAAATTCGTAAATATGTTATTTGCAAGATTTGA
Source organism: Brassica rapa (assembly GCF_000309985.2). Lineage (NCBI taxonomy): Eukaryota > Viridiplantae > Streptophyta > Magnoliopsida > Brassicales > Brassicaceae > Brassica > Brassica rapa. Next base: position 30,613,812 of record NC_024797.2, read on the forward strand.
AGGGGGGAAATCAAACATGAAGAATGATAGTTTAAATATAATTTTTTTTTTTTGTATAATTTAACAATACATGAAACGTCTAGAGAGAAAAGCTTTGCCCACCTTTTTTGGTATGAAAGCTTTCCCCACCTGATGTTGAGCAATGGTGTGTGTTTGAGTAAGTCTTTTTCTAAAATGTTTTCTGCGTTTATTTGTCGCAATGATAGATAATTAATTGTTCTTTTTATATAATAAATCGCTGACTTTTTAGGTGAAAAAAGAGTTGCCATAAGTTCCAGAGGGACTGTGGTGGCCTCTTGAGCAGGCTCGAAGCCTAGAGTTGGAGGCTATTATAGGGTTCTACGGTACTCGATCTGACTAGTTTATTTTTCTTTGATTTTTGAAGACGCTGAAGCTCTGGATAAGCTTGTTTGTTAATATAATTGTTCACACCCGCATGCATATTTGATAGTAATCAATCATACGTGCCCACTACTGAAATTATTTTAAGAACTTTGATATCTATCGATTTGTTTATTGGTAGTTTGATACACACAAAAGTTGAGATAAAGCAATTAATATTTTATGATATGGAAAAGCAAATGTTGCAAAATGTCTAACAGGTAACTTGAAGATCTTTTTCTGGTGAGTCAGGTCTTAGATCACATTTAATTAAAAATACTAAATTGTAAAGGTTAAGTCTATTGATTTCCAACTTATATCATATTTTAACATAGTATAATAAGTTGTTGATAAATGTAATTTACTTTACAGGAATATATATCTATACACAACATGCGAGGGATCGGAATATGCTCTCTTTATTAGGCAGTAGAGTCTCTTGTTTCTCGCAGAGTTTAGATAGATTAACCAAATATTAAATTACATAATCATTGCTTCATTAGTAGTAAACCTTGGTCATGTTTACAATAAGCTATTTAGCTATCATTCACAATAGTTAAATATTCATGTTTCATATCTTGAACTATTAATAACCATTATATATAGGTATTTTGTATAAAAGATTATAACTCTAGCATGATATTTTATTACTAGGTATTATTTTGATTTCATATACCAGTCATTTTCTGTTTTGTGTTTAGATTACAATAATACAACTCCGAATATGTTGTTTTGACCTAATACTTTAGATAGATTAGGTTTTGTTTTCAACTGAGATGTAAAACATGTGATTCTGTAATTCATTTGCATATGGTGCAGATAGAATACGATACTTGATGCTATAGATATACATACAGTGGCATGACTTCTCAGGTGCTGACGATTAACTAATTGTCGAATCATATACCGAGTTGACTATCTCTCTGGTCGGACATATATATGTGATCGTTGCTAACAAAGTAATGCATATGCTTTTATTCTACTACATCTGACAGTTGACTTCCATATAAGAGTCTAGTTCTCTATTGTTGGTGAATGGAATATTTGTATACGTCAAGGTGAGGAAAAAATAAAACTTATCTGTACATGGAGATTATGCAGTTATACTTATTCGACTGATCGTTACGTACAAAGCAATGCATAGGCGAGATGTTCATCTAACATGAGTGTTCTTTCACCTAACATATTTGTTTTTTTTTTTTCAATTGGTCATAGGGAAGAAATCCGCAATGTTAAAAATGTATGTAACTTTCACATTAAGGTGAACTACTATAAATCGTGTGTATCTTCTCTAATATTGTTTTTTGACTGATGTATCTTCTAATCATGTACTAAATTATTTTTATAAGAGTCTGGATTTGGGATCCAAATCAATACTAAAGTTGACGATGCTGCCCGACATATATTTCTTTTTATTCTTACAAGCCGATGCGTATATCATTTTTATTATTACTAAAATGTGTTTATTTATTTTGAAAATAGAATATATATATATAGACAAATTGTATGCAGCACCTGGTATGTATAATACTATGCATGGTGTTGTGTTGTCTCTGTGTATATATGTGTACCACTAAGTGCGAATAAAAGGTACATAAGAACATCAAACTTAAAAATGCATCTTAGTGGAATTTCATTCACCCACTAATCTTTTGGCATTATTGTCGACTTTTAGCCTTTTGTGGGTGTTTAGTTGGTTTTTGTTTTAGGTGCAATAAATGCTTATGTATCTTCATTTGTAAATGCATTAGGGCATCTCTATCCCTATTCCATTTTTTTCTCTAAAATGGAATAAAAGTGAATATAGAGTAATAAATGCTCCAACCCAACTCCATATCTTACTCCATAATGAAATTTACTCCATAAATAGAGTAATCTCTTTTTTTGTTGTTCATCACTCCATTATGGAGTGGAAAATTGAGTAGGGTTAGAGCAATTTTACTTCATTTTCACTTTTAATGGAGTTATACATTGGAGATGCTCTTAGAACATATCCTCCGCTTTTAATATCAACTTTATAAACTTCTCTTCTCTATATATTGTCAATATATTCTTTAACAATAAGTAATAACAAAACAAAATGTTTTATAACTGATCTCCCTTATGAGGTCTCTCGTTTCAAATTCCATTCCTGAATACATTATGATTATGAGTGAGTTAATAACATGATTACATTTATATTATATTAAGCTAACAACAAATCCAATAGAAGGCAAAGATTTGTAGTCTTGGGAGCTGGCATATAAGGTGGGCAAGATGATCCTTTTTTTCTTTTCGGTCTCGGTGTTCTCAGCCATTTTTAGAATCTGGTTGTAGATAACTTTCTCAAAGTTAAAGCCTTTCCGATGATAGAGCATGTAGATGAATCGGAGACGTTCTGCATTCATGGCTGTGTAGCTCATCGTTGGGATCCAGTTTGAGCACACTAGTTTGTACAACACCTGATTTGTGACTGTCAAGTACTTCGAGCTCATGTCTTCCCAACGTTTGATTCTGTTCCCAAAGAGGAGGGTGCATACTTTATCAAGATTCTCATTCCCCCAGCTTGAATCTTCCTCAAAGTGTGGGATGCAGTACATTGTGTTGATTAAACTCGGAGAGAATTCTACCAACGATCCTCGTACATAGACAGCAATCCCATCTCCTCGAGGTTCAGCATCCCCTAAATTAGCCACAAATTCTCGAACTATAGACGGCTGAAATGAATCAGAGTCACAGACTGTGTAGAGTGGCCCGGCGTCAGCAACTACCTTCTTGACATCTTGGAGGTTTTTATCCGAGAGAGAGTGACGTTACTGGTGAATGAACTGCCTCGGTTTGAGACTGACATACCTTTCTCTAGCCCCTTGGGTCATGAATCAGGCTGACACAGGTTTCTTTGATGGTCGCAGTAGATCTGGTTTTTCTTGATACAGAACCTGAAACGCAGTTCGGCTGTTCTCATACCGTGTTTCTTTGGGAAGGATCTCTTCCTGCATGTCTTCTTCCTCTTCCGATGAGTTCTCTTCAGACAGAGACTCCACTTCAGGTTCAGAGTCCTCCGGTGGTGGAGTGCATCTGATTTGGCGTTGGGAGGATTTGCGTGGGTTTTTCCGGGAGCTGGAGACGGCAGTTTCAGGCACCGGTGTCGACAGGTTTGCTGAGTTGGTGTTGCGAGTTAATCGCGAGCTTCTCCTTAACGGTTACAGGTTGTGGAGATGTGGAATCGCCGACTTGGTGTGTTACACTTGAGGGGGGGTCAAGGTTTACCTAAAAACAAACGCTACCACACCACAAAGACATATTACTTGGCCCAAGATAAATTGGCCCATTAAGCATTGACATAATCGTGAAGAACAAGTTAGGCTTAATGATTCGTGTTTTTGATGGGTTACACTACCCATTATGTGTGTCACACACTTTCTTCGCATGACACATTCGTGAGAAACCTGGTGAGCAATCATCAATAGGTCATGAAGCTAAGCAGCCTGAGGTTCCGATTACAAGGATTTATGTACATGACTCCTTACATAGAGTCTGTCACGGTGAGCCAGTCATGGAAGTTCAAAATCATGCACAAATCTAACCACACATCAAGTCACCAGCAAAACCATCTTAGTATCATTCTGAGCATACCTGCCTCCCACTTCATGTTCATCGGGAGGATTATTTAACTTCTTATTTCTCCAGAAGTCAGACCATGTTTGTGCTCAATCAGAACAGTGATCGATGCCAGTTGAGAGTGTGGTAACACCCTGATCCAGACCGAGTGTTCGTCACACTGAGCCATTGTTCAGACATCTGCCCAATCAAGACAGTGATCGGCTCCAGAAGCACGAGCATGGTGATACCCTGTTCTAGGACGAATGTCTATCACACTGGGCCTTGCTTCCTTTTTTTTTTTTTTTTGGTGGGCACTCCACCGTTTATTACCTTCAGTTGTTTTCAGGTGTTTCTTGATCCACTCCAGACAGTGATCATAGCTCATAACTAAAATGGGGTGACATCCTGGTCCGAGAAGAGTGTCTTTCTTCATGGGATATGTGTCAGCAACGTGTTCCTCAGGTCTGGTGTTTGTCTTTCAGCTAGTTGAATTTGTACGCTCAGGTTTCGCTTGGTGTGGACTCGATATGTGTTTATTTTTGTACATACAGACCTTCCTAGCTGACCTCATGATGCTCTGTTCAGAGATCTACGATTCCCAGGGCCTTTCGGAGCCCCAGGAAAGTGTTGAAATCCAGCGGTTTTGTGAAGATATCTGCAAGCTGATTCTCAGATGGTACATGTTCAATGACTACCAATTTTTGCTCAACCAGTTCTCTTACAAAGTGGTGTCTGAGATCGACATGCTTAGTACGAGAGTGCTGCACTGGGTTCTTAGATAAGTTAATGGCACTCATGTTATCACAATGAACAAGCATAGAGTCAGAGAGGTACCCGTAGTCCACCAGCATTTGCCTCATCCAGAGTAGTTGAGTGCAACAACTCCCCAAGGCGATGTACTCAGCTTCAGCTGTGGATAGTGACACACAATTCTGTTTTTTGCTGTGCCAAGACACTAAGTTGTTTCCAAGGAAGAAACACCCTCCAGACGTGCTTCTTCTGTTGTCGACGCATCCTGCCCAATCAGCGTCGCAATACCCTGCTAGATTCGCATTAGTATCAAATGTATAATGTAGATATACTCTAGTGTACCTTTCACGTATTTGGTAATTCGTTTGATAGCGTTCATGTGGGATTCTTTAGGCGAGGCCTGGTATCGAGCACATATGCCCACGCTGAGACATATGTCTTGTCAGCTTGCAGTGAGGTACAAAAGGCTGCCGATCATGGCTCGATATAGTTTTTCGTCCAAACTAGTACCTCCTTCATCTTTAGACAGTTTGGTCGTTGTACTCATGGGGGTTCTGGCAGTCTTGCTGGTTTGCAGACCAAATCTCTTCACCAAGTTCTTAGCATAGGTGCTTTGGGTGACGAAAACTCCATCATCCATCTGTTTGACTTGAAGCCCAAGAAAGTAACTCAGTTCACCCACCATGCTCATCTCAAATTCTCTTGTCATTGTGTTCACAAATTCGTCAACTAGGGTCTTTGAGGTGCTTCTAAAGATGATGTCATCGACATAAACTTGTATCACCAGAATGTGTGAGTCAATCTCTTGAATGAACAGTGTCTTGTCCACGCCTCCTCTCTTGAACCCAGAGGTGATGAGAAACTGAGTCAATCTCTCATACCAGGCTCTAGGGGCCTGTTTCAGTCCATAGAGTGCTTTCCTCAGCTTGTATACATGATCGGGGAAATGTGGATCTTCAAATCCCTTTGGCTGGCTCACGTAGACTTCTTCTTGGAGCAGTCCATTTAGGAAAGCGCTCTTGACGTCCATCTGATACAGTTTGATTCTCAGCTTACACGCAATTCTAAATAGCAGACGTATTGACTCTAAACGAGCAACCGGAGCGAAAGTCTCATCGAAGTCGACGCCTTCTATTTGTGAATAGCCTTGCGCAACTAGTCGAGACTTGTTTCTGACCACATTGCCGTTCTCGTCAGTTTTGTTCTTGTGTAACCACTTGGTTCCAATGATGTTCACTCCTTCAAGTTTCGGAACTAAGTCCCACACGTGTAGTCTTGTGAATTGTTCCATCTCCTCATGCATTGATGCAGTCCAGAACTCATCCTCCAGTGCCTCTTGTAAGTTCTTTGGTTCCGATAGAGAGATGAAGCATTCCACTTTTGTTAGCTCTGTGAGAAAGCATGCTAGCTTGACCATATCTTTGAAGTTTATCTGCTTCTTCCGAGTTAGACGTTCATCATACACTCCTCCAATAATGTCGTCAGGTGAGTGGTTTTTATGCACATTGACTTCAGAAGGGATAATCTGGTCATCAATCTCAGAGATCTCTTCATGAGGAGAAGGTATATCAGTATCTCTAGTTATTTCTTGTGTGACACTCACGTTTCTTCGAGTTACACCTTGTTGATAGAAGCCAACTCTATCGTCAAAGACTACATTCACTTTGTCATCAATCAGTTTAGTTCTTGAATTGAAGACACGATAGGCTGAGCTATTGGTAGAGTAACCAAGGAACATCCCCACATCACTTTTAGCATCGAACTTCCCCAAATGATCCTTATCATTCAGAATGTAGCAGAGACATCCAAAGACGTGACAGTAGCTGAGGTTCGGTGTCTTTCCTTTGAGGATCTCATATGGTGTGGTCTTGATCTTAGGCTTGACATACATTCTGTTGATGATGTAGCACGCTGTATTCACAGCTTCTGCCCAGAATCCAGATGAAACCTGATTACCAGCTAGCATAGCTCAGGCCATTTCTTGAAGAGTTATGTTCTTTCGCTCAACGATTCCATTTTGCTGAGGTGTTCGTAGTGCAGCATACTGATGTTGTATGCCTTGATCTTCACAGAACTTGTCAAACAGGTTGTTCTCAAACTCTCCCCCGTGGTCGCTACGAATTTGGACAATTCCTCCTCCTCTCTCTTGCTTGAGTTGCAGAGCTAGGATACGAAAGCTTTCAAGGGCATCTGATTTATGTCCCAGAAATCTTACCCAAGTGAACCTGGAAAAATCATCAACTAACACAAAGATGTATCGCTTTCCAGCAACACTTTCAGGTGAGATTGGACCCATAAGGTCTATATGAATTAATTCAAGGACACGTTTTGAGTTAATTTGAGATACCTGTTTATGCTGAACTTTGATCTGCTTACCTTTGCAGCAGGCACCACATATGCTATCTGTCTGATCTGAGAGGACTGGAACTCCTCTCACTACCTCAGCCTTCACGAGTCTTGAAAGACCATTGGTGTTCATGTGTCCAAGTTTCTTGTGCCAAAGTTCTGTCTGTGATTGTTTAGCAGTTAGACATTGGCTTGATGGTTTCCACATGTAGCAGTTATTGCCCGAGCGATATCCACACAGTATGATGTCTCCTATGTCGTTTACTGCTCGGCACTCCTTTTTGTCAAAGATGACCTGGAGTCCTTCGTCACAGAGTTGACTCACACTGATGAGATTGGCTTTCAAACCTTCTGACATAGAACACATTTATGAGATGTGGAAGGTCAGCTATATCCGTCAAGCCAACACCAAGTATCTTTCCTTGATCTCCATCTCCGAAGGTTACTTTTCCACCTTGAATTTCTTCTACATTCTCCAGGCATTCCAGGGTTCCAGTCATGTGTCTTGAACAGCCACTATCAAAGTACCAAGGAAGATCAGTCTGCTTAGCGCTGTCAGTTGATGTGTATGCCATGTTTCCCACGATCATCTCATTGCTCATGTCTTTACGTAGAGGATCATAGTTCTGAGGGAGTGACATTTCATCTTTGTGGTGTGACACTGACGCTTCATCAGATGGTTCCCAGTCTCGAATGAATGCAAGATTGCACATTATAGCTTTTCCTTCTCTCTGAGCACTGATAGGAGAGAGTTCAGGTTCTGACCCTGTCGTTGTATCAGTGTTGATCCTTAGTGATGAGACTCTGTTTCCATATTTTGGATACAGATCCGTCTTAGCAATCCACACATGTCCCACTTTGCTAGGTTCCATGAAACATCTGCTGGTTCTCCACGCGCGTTGAAGTTGATTTCTCATGAAATAGCAGTTAGATGCCTTATGACCTGCTTTGCAGCAAAACATGCATCCATTCTTACGTTTTGTGGAAGATATACGTGTGCTCTTTGTGACCGTTGAATTGTCAGAACCAACTGTCTGAGGTGTGCTTGTACTAGTCTGTTGAGAGCCTTTCACAAATGTTACTCCTTGGGCCAGGTCCTTTGACTGTGAACAATAACCTTGATATCCAAGTCCACGGTAGGTGACTGGTGATTGTCCGACACTCAAAATATGATCAAGTTTGTCAGATCCAGTGTTAAGCATCCTCACCTTCTTGTAGTTCTCACTGAGCTCGTACTGCAACAGTCGACTCTTTTCCAACTCCTCATTCAGCAACAGCTTGGTTTGATCATATCTGGTCTCCAGGCTTTTCAGGCTGTGTGCTTGATCTGAGATGGTTTTCTCAAAAGACTCTCGTTTTTCTTTTTCTCTGTTTTCAGTATCCACTGGAGTGATTTCATCATCTTTGGCAGGTTGTTCCAGTTCAAGAATGTTTACCTGAGCCTTCAGCATTGCTCGATCCTTGATCAGTTGAAGATTCTCAAGGCTTAGCTTAGTGAACTTATCAAACAGAAATCGGTACTCAGATTTGAGATCGGAGTTATCTCCTTCTGGTACTATCTCAGATTCTGAATCTGTCATAGAGAGTGTCTCACATGCATCATCTTGGCCAACCAGAGCTACAAAGTTCATGAGTAGTTCTTCATTGTCGCTGCCCTCCTCAGATTATGTGTCGCTGAAGCAGATGAGTGATTTGTCCTTCTTGAGATTGTTAGGACACTCGCTCCTTGTGTGTCCATACCCCTTGCACTCGATGCATTTCAGTTCCTTTCTTTTGGTCAAAGGACATTCATTTCGATAGTGACCGTAGCCTTCACGTTCATGACATTGTAGTTCCTTTTTACGGTTTCCTCTTCCTGAGTCAGTTCATGCATTCGCGCGATCACTGTCTCTGTTCTGAAATTGGTTGCTAGACCTGCTCTGTCCCTTCTCAACCCGTTTAAGTATTTTGTTGAAGTTCTTGGCCATAAGACTCATGTTGTCCTCAATTCGTTTGACGTGATCAATCTCCTTATTGTCTGCAGTAAAGGCAATTCCTTTTTGCTCTTTAGGAAGTCCTTCAGCTCGTTCCAGGTCATGAACCTTGAGAATCCCGGCCAGTTGATCAAACTTCATCTCATTAGTGTTGATAGCAATCTTCAAGACAGCTTTATATGCCTCAAATCGTGGAGGGAGACATCTCAACACCTTTTTCACAAGTTTCTTCTCATTATATTTCTTTCCAAGAACAGAGGCTTCGTTGGCTATGGAACTGATCTTTGAGATGAAACTCCCAATTGATTCATCATCCTCCATACGTAGATTCTCGAATTTAGAAGCTAGATGATCAATTATTGTGCGTCTTACACTAGTGTTTCCCTCAAAGTGATTGATGAGTGTGTCCCACGCTTCCTTGGCTGATTCACATCCCTAGATGATTTTGAATTGATCGAGATCAACGGCTGAGAAGATCGTCGTGAGAGCCTTAGAGTTGAACTTTGATGCAGCCTTATCAAAGTCAGTCCACCTCTCCTTGGGTAAGGGTCCCATGGACTTGTCATCCATCACCATGGTTGGAGCAGTCCACCCTTGTTCAACAGCAGTCCATGCGTCTTCATCTATCCCTCGAATGATATGTCTTATTCTGGCTTTCCAATGACCAAAGTTCCCCTCATCCAAAATGATTGGTTTTTGTAGTGTAACGAGTTCTTTCATAGTTTCCATGATAGTCGCAGGATCTCAACCTGTGAGTAGAACCACAGAGGTGACCTACTCTGATACCAAATGAAAGATCTAAGATAACTAAAGTAAAGGACTCTCAAATATTTCCAAACACAAATTTGTTTTATTAAGAATCTTTTAGACAATCCAACAGGACTTAGTCTAATCCGAATGATACAACGTCTAACCAGACTTGAGACGAACCAATTCTTAATCTATCCAGTGCACTAGCGATGAAAGCCTCATCGCTTGCCAACCTAAAGAATGCTACTGAACAAACCTCAGAGCACGTAAAAACAGTTCCCAAAAGCGTAACCTAGACACCCTGCATCGTTACACTTTTATATCCTTTTTTCTAAGATATCTAATCTCCCTGATATCTCTCCAACACCCTACCATGTCAACACCTTGTAACGACTTGTCAATCGATATGTCACATACCGGTTCAACCGTGTAGCACTTCCCCTGTTCCACATTGAACCGGCTCCAACCTGGAGCTAACAAAAACTACTTATGCTATTCCTCTTTGACCTAACCAACTTCAAAACAAAGTGATACACTACAATCGCTAATCACTATCAAATGAATCGAAAAAGTTATCATTCTCTTTCCACATATTTACATCTTTATATATTTTTTAAAAAATATTTACTAAAACCATAAATTTAATTTAAAATTCATTAAAAATAAAACATCTGAACCCTGCGCGTAGCGCCGGAATACCATTAGTACTTAAAGAAAACTTTAATGTTATTAATTATTTGGTTCATATACTAATAGTTATTTTTTCTAAAACTATGAACTCTTCTTAGTTATTTGTTTATCAGATTATATGATTTGTAATATAAACAAAAAAATTAATCTCTACAACTCTCGCCGGCGCTTACAAAAATTTTCCCTATTATAAGTGAACAACATAAATATGTTCATAATTTGTATCAAATATATGTGGCCAACTAATGTCTCGCAGGCGAGATTTAAAAGGAATTTGGTAGTAGTGATGTTAATATATCTGGACAGTTTTGTGATTTTGCCCCTCTTGACTGAAGGGGAAAATCGAAAGCATCCATTTATTGCTTCTTCCCTTTCTCATACTTTTGATCTGTAATCTATAATAACAACGAGGCTATTTACAATTAAAAAAAAAAAATTTATCTACTCTGATTCTGCTGTCTCATTTTCTGTCTTGAAATCAAGCAAACACTTTGACCAGAGCAAGAAATCAAGCAAAATCCGATCAAGCAAGAAATCAAGCAAAATCTGCTCCATCGAATTACGGTTGAGTCGTTGGATAGAGGAAATTTTTGGATTAAACCACTTTGATCAGAGCTATGTATACATGGAGAATAACGGATCATCTAAGGTATATAAAGAATTATAAAACATTGTAAATTCATCATATAGTGTGTAACAAGCAAACACTGGTCATCGCGGGAAGAGACATCAAACATATACAAACTTATCTACGGCCCAGTTCTTGAGAGATAATTTACTGATATGATTCATCTAAGACGCTCCTCCTTTTGAAGAGAATTAAAGTCTAAAAAGTTTCATCTTGTGGCATAAACCTTAAAATGTCTTTGGCGTTGGTGAATCTAAGCAAGAACACATGCATTTGCTACTGGTTAGTATCCGTAATGTGATATGGTCAAGCACCATTTACAGCTTTGCTAGTGGAGAATCTCAAGACTCGAAAGAAAACGACCAATATTCACGTACAAGAATTATAAAGAACTCAATTTAATATCATAAGAATTAAAATAAAAACAATGGAGTAAAATAATTCTAATTGAATTTCCATTAATGAATTCTTCAATCTAATAACAACCCCTTAGTGGTCAGAAGCTTCTAATTGAAGCATTTCACTCCTTGGCGGAATAGTGACAGAGTAGAATCAGAATGTAACTCTCTGTGATGAATATACTCCCACAGAAAAACATGCTCAAATCATCTCATCACCTTCGACCATTGCATGAGACTCCCACGTCTTAGTCGTGTGAACTTGATCCATGTACATTGACTAACTTGTAAGCATAAGCAAAACTTCCACTCCAACTCTGTTCATCCGATTTATCTTTGACAAACCAAAACATCACTGACTACACTTTGTAGGACAAACAACTCCTCCCAGATCAAAAAGGTAAGTGTTTGTAACCAGTGGCGGATCTAGCCGAAAAGTTCACCCGGGGGAAACAATTAATAATTATTAATAAAATTTGCATTATATATTTTATAGATATATTTTCTATCAACTATATAAGTGTAGTATACAAGATCCATTGTATGGAAACTAAAAAAAATCTTGTATAAGTAAATTTAAAATTAAAAATAACAGAATTATAAATACAAAAAGTCATGTTTTCATGATATCACAAATACAAGTACAGATATTCAAATCATACAATTTTTTTCCTAAATAATGTTTTATTTCTCACTCATAGTATGGATTAATAATTACATATGAAAAAAAAACAAAAAAATATATATTATTGTCATTGCATATATTACGACAAAGTAAAGAAAACTGCTTATTATAACATATCAAATAAATAGAGATTTATTTTTTTGGCATCAATAGATGATTATTTTTTACTATATGCTACAAGTTGATTTTCTTAAGTTCAAAAAAAAAATTGATTTTATTTATATAAAATGGAAACAATGGTTAATGGTCGCCAATAAAATTTGGAAACATAATAATGCTAACAGAAATATAATAAATGCCTTTGTAAAAAGATGAAAATAATTGAGATTTTGAACTGAGCTTTGAAAACAGATTTTGTTAGGGGGGCAGAAAGTATTTTTCAATGGGGACAACTGAAATATATACTCATCATATAAAGGAAAGTTTTAAATTTCATATGGGGCAACTGCCCCATACTTACCCTAAGTAGATCCGCCCATGTTTGTAACATCACCAACACATCTCTGTATCACTCTCCTTATCCAAACATCTTCACGACATGTCTTCACACCATTCCACTTAGTTAGCTTAGTCAAGACACCACCAGGTTCCCACACTCTAATACTAAGAGACAGACCCGAGAGTCCCTTTACCCATGAGCAAATTTTCAATTATCCAGTGTGAGCCTTGATATCATTGATTCTACGAGCTTTCGTTCAATTTTTTTTATAAACAGTAACACTTTATTTCACCTTCATAAAACGCCAAATCAAAAACATTGAAGTGTGAAGAAGAGAATTCTAGAACAAGATTGAGCAATTTTACCAGAAAATTCATAGGAAAATAAAATATCAGAAAAGAGCAAGAATAATAAGCTAAAAAACTTTTACAATTTTTCTTAGGTTAATCTCAAAGCGAAAGCGTATTCTGCTGTATACTTCTTTGTTACTCTCTCATTAGCTGATGTGTCTCATTGGTAGTATTCCCTTGTATTAGAGCATGTGTATACGAATTCGTATATGTAGCTCATACTGCATGCAACTTGTTTCCTTGACATTGCTGGAATAATGTTGGATTCGTTTGACTAATAGTGTGCCTGTTTCTCGTTTATCTAGGACTCTACCTTCAAGTACCACAAGACTTTTCTGGATCTGTCTCTGTTTATCTGTGTTGGTAAATGCAAGCCTAGAAGATGAGGGACCAGATTACTTGGCTATGGCAGCCTTGAGGGCGTCTTTGCATCATCCAGACGATATTGATTGGACTAGCTCAGATTACTGTACTTGGACTGAACTGGATTGTGACAATAACAGCCGCGTCACAGGCATACGGCTCTCCAACAAAGGATTCGCAGGAAGCCTACCTCCGGAGTTAGTTAACCTGACAGCTCTGCGAGTTTTCGAGGTAACGGGCAATCAGATTTCTGGAATCATTCCTACAGGGTTTACTGAGCTGCAGTCTCTGCAAGTGGTTGCTCTCTCCAGTAATTTGCTTCAGGGACCAACGCCAAAGTTTAACTCGATGGTTCGAGTTGATATGAGTCTAGGCACGAACACTTTTTGTTTAGATTCTCCTGGCTCTCCATGTGACCCCATCGTTCAGACTCTCCTTTCTATTGCTGGGGGATTTAACTATCCCCTAGAATTTGCAAAGAGTTGGAAAGGGAACAACCCGTGTCAGGATTGGTTTGGCATAACCTGTAAAGAGGGTCGAATCGTTAATTTCGCTGTGCAATTCACCCAACTAACAGGTAGTATCTCTCCAAGGTTTGGAGACCTCGACTCTCTTCAGTTGATTGACTTGTCGTATAACCATCTGGCTGGTACTATTCCCGTTGAAATAACCAAGTTGAAGGAACTCAGACTCCTGGACGTTTCCTACAATCAGCTTCATGGCAAGGTGCCAGAATTCAAGATAAAAAACGGGACGCCAGTGATATATACTAAAGGCAATTTGGAGATTGGGACTGACATCAGTCCGGGGGTTCCTTCACGTAAGGGAAACAAGAATATCAAAATCCTCGTGGGAAGTTTGACTGCGAGTTTGGTTGTCATGTTGCTGGTTGTCACGGGGTTCATTGTTTATCTGGTTTATAAAATGAAGAAGGATCTTGTGCAGTCTTCTGAGCACCTCGAGATCGAGATGGCTGAGCACAACGAGATCGAGATGCCTGAGCACAATGAGACCGAGATGCCTGAGCACAGCGAGATCGACATGGCTGAGCACAATGAGATCATCGAGAACAAAGCAATCCCAATGCAGATTCTCAGAGTTGCAACGAACAACTTTGGAGTTGAGAATTTACTCGGAGGAGGCGGCTTTGGATCTGTATACAGAGGTACACTGCAAGATGGAAGGGAGATTGCTGTTAAGAAGATGAACCAAGCGGATTTTGCTGGTAAAGGCCTCAAAGAATTTGAATCCGAGGTCACTGTTCTAACCAAGGTTTATCACCGTAACCTAGTGTCTCTTTATGGGTATTCCATTGAAGGAAACGATAGGCTATTAGTCTATCCGTACATGCCCCAAGGCACATTGAGCAAACATCTGTTTCACTGGAGTGACCACAGTTTGAGACCACTCGACTGGACTGCACGCCTCAGTATTGCGTTGGATGTCGCTCGAGCAGTAGAGTATCTCCATACGCTGGCTCTCCATAGCCAAAGCTTCATCCATAGGGACTTGAAACCGCCAAACATTCTTCTCGGGGATGATTTACGAGCCAAAGTATCTGACTTTGGATTAGTGACTGCTACAGAAGAAGGCAGAGAATCAGTCAAGACCAAGTGTCGTGGGACACCCGGTTACATGGCACCAGAATATTGTATACTTATCTTATTCCTCTGTCAATTATCTATATTTGATTGTTTAATTGATTTTCGAAACTAACAACTAAAATATCTGTAACTGCAGTGGATGGAAGGGTTACGAGAAAGATCGATGTTTACAGTTTCGGAGTCATCCTAATGGAGCTCATAACCGGCAAGAAAGCTACAGACCATAGCCGAGCTGAAGACGATATCCATATCACAACATGGTTCAGGAAGATGCTTCGTGAAGAAGAAACTTTCTCGGAAGCTATTGACGGAAACATTATCGCCAACCAGGAGACTCAGCGGATCATATACGAAGTTGCAAAACTAGCAAGACAATGCTGCACAAGGACACCTGAGCAGAGACCAGACATGGCTCAGGTCGTCAGCTTCCTTTCCTCGCTGATTGAGCGGTGGGAACCCAGTGGCGAAATCCAAGATTTCGATGAAAATACAGTTTCTTCGGATATGCGAGCAGAATGGGAGAATATTGTGAAGGGAAGCAGCAGTATGGTGTGATAATGTAAAGAGTTTTGGAAAAGCTATGCAGCTATACATGGTGTTGTTTTGTAAATTCAAATATGTTTCTCTGTTTAATCTTAGCTTTGTTTCAAATTGTGTTTAGCTTTGGTTATGTTGTGTCTCCCTCCTTCAGAGCTTGGTCTCCAGAAGAACTTAGTTCTTGCTGGCTGTTCTATTTTAAAAACGCATCTCATCTTGTATCCCTCCTTGTTCATATAATCAAACTTGTCTTAGCGTTAAAAAAGAAGCTCAGCCCTATAGTATTATACACATATGAAACCATTTAAGCTCTTCTCACTTGAACCATTTAAGGATTTTAGGTCGCATTCATGCTAATTTAAATTGGATATTTTTATAAATATCTTTAGTTTTATTAATTTTAAATTTTATAACAGGTAGTCATAGATAATATCAATATATCATTGACGAGTAAGACAACAACATTGGTTTTTTTTTTTGACGACTTAAAATGTAAATCATAAATGATAGATCTATCTCATGATCTACATATACTTTTATGCAGTCGTCATCAGTTTTACAATAATCTTGGTACTTCCATTCAGCAGCTGAAAATCATTTAAAACAAGTAATATGAATAATTTTT
This sequence comes from Brassica rapa, assembly GCF_000309985.2. Taxonomy (NCBI): domain Eukaryota; kingdom Viridiplantae; phylum Streptophyta; class Magnoliopsida; order Brassicales; family Brassicaceae; genus Brassica; species Brassica rapa. The sequence goes on from NC_024797.2 coordinate 30,629,913, forward strand.
CAAAAACAAAAAAAACTGATTTAACTTATTTTATCTAGAGTTATTATTTATATGAAAAAGAAGAATAAAATATTAACAAATGATTGAAAAATGATAGGAAGCAATTAAGAAAATGAAGAGTAGAGATGTAAACTGAATCTTTTCCGTTGACATGATTGTCTTTGTAGCTTTTAGTTTGAAGAAGATAAAGTTATATGTTTTTTGGGTTTAGAGCAAACAGTTATCTATACTATACAATACTATACTATATTATACTTATATCTGTTGTTAGATAAGCTTGCGATACAAGTTTCCTTTTCCTATTTTAAGTTGTGATTATCTTTAGGATTAGGAGATATGATAATACTAAGTGATTTAGGATATTTCGAGTCCTATATATATGGATGCAAGGTGTGATGCATAATGTGTGATTTTGAGACTTGTGATTTGTGATTGAGATCTTTGTGATTGAATAAAAGAAGGACTTCTTATTATTGTGATTCTATATTTGGTATCAGAGCAAAGCATAACTTTGAAGTTTCCAATCGACAACAATGGGAGACGAAAAAAGTGATATCGTGTTACACCAAGATGGCAGACCTACTTCTGTCAAATTTCCGATGCTAACTTCATCGAACTATACTGTCTGGGCCATGCGAATGAAGATAGCACTGAAAGTCAGCGAAGTATGGGAAACAATAGACCCTGGAACCAAATACGAGAAGAAAAACAATATGGCTATTGTGTTCTTATTCCAATCTATACCAGAAACTTTGGTCTTACAGGTTGGCGACATTGATACAGCAAAGGCGGTCTGGGAAGCAATAAAAGCGAGACATGTCGGAGCTGAGCGGGTGAAAGAAGCAAGGTTACAAACCTTGATGGTTGAGTTCGATTGAATCAAGATGAAAGATGGAGACACGATTGATATATTCTCTGGAAAACTATCTGAAATAGCTTATAAATCTGCCTCCTTAGGAGAAACAATTGAAGAACCAAAGCTTGTGAAAAAGTTTTTAAAGAGCTTGCCAAGAAAGAAGTACATTCATATGGTTGCTTCACTTGAGCAAGTTCTAGACCTTAAGACCACAAGTTATGAAGATATAGTCGGTCGTTTAAAGGCGTATGAAGAAAGAATAACTGAAGAAGATGAAGAGGATGTCAATGATGAAACAGGGAAGCTAATGTACGCCAATGCAGGTTCAAATCACGAAGTCTATGGTAACAACTACAATAACCGGGGACAAGGACGCAGTGGCAGATAAAATTGGAGAGGATGAGGTCGCGGTCGTGGATCTTTTCAGCAACAAAGAGAAGCCTATAGGCAAGAACGAGGTGGAGGAGATGCCTCACATATCACATGCTTCAACTGTGACAAGCTTGGACATTACGCTACTGACTTCCTGATAAGATGTTAAAGCTTCAAGAGACCGCCGAAGGGAATGAAAAGAAAGACGAAGATACTCAAGAAGCTGATGAGTTGATGATGAACGAGGTCGTTTACTTGAATGAGAAGAATGTAAACCCTAAAACCTTTGACACAGAATCAGATACTAAAGATGTGTGGTATCTAGATAATGGCGCCAGCAACCATATGAGTGGAAACCGTATGTTCTTCTTCGAGCTTGACACTACCGTTACTGGGAAAGTACGTTTTGGAGATGACTCACGAATCAATATAATGGGGAAAGGCTCAATTCGGTTCATTATCAATGGTGGAAAGAAAATTTTGAAAGATGTCTACTATATACCATCGCTGCGAAGCAACATCATTAGTTTGGGACAAGCCACTGAGGCAGGCTGTGAAGTGAATATGAAGAACAACACGCTCAAGCTAGTCGACAAGCATGGTCTACTAATGGTTAAAACAACAAGAACTAAAAACCGTTTATACAAGGTCACGCTACAAGCAGATCACATTGAGTGTTTGAAGGTAACGACCTGTGCAGAGTCTACAATGTGGCACGCACGGTTGGGTCATATCAACAAAGAGACCATGAGGTCAATGGTCAAGAAAGAACTGGTTACAGGCGTGCCTGAAGTCGAGAGCAGTACTGAAGCTTGTGTCTCATGTCTGAAGGGAAAACAAACCAGGAAGCCCTTCCCACAAGCAACCTCGTTCCGAGCTTCAAAAACTCTCGAATTGATTCATGCAGATCTCTGTGGACCCATCACACCACCAACACCAGCCCACAAGAGATACATTATTGTACTCATAAACGACTACTCGCGATACATGTGGACAATACTGATTAAAGAAAAGAGTGAAGCTCTCGAGAAGTTTAAAATATTTAAGCTACGTACGGAGCAAGAAACAAAAACAGAGTTAAGAGCGCTACGAACAGATAGAGGAGGCGTTGTATCTCATGAGTTTCAGTCCTACTGCGACAAGTATGGGATCAATCGACACTTGACTGCGCTGTACTCTCCTCAACAAAACGGCGTAGTAGAGCGACGGAACCGGACGTTATTGGAGATGACAAGAAGTATTTTAAAACATATGAGCGTACCAAATCATCTATGGGGAGAAGCAATAAGGCATGCCACTTACTTGATCAATAGGGTTGCAACAAGATCTCTTGACGGGTTGACTCTGTATGAAGCGTTGAGAAGTCGGAAACAAAACCTGTCACACTTAAAGGTTTTTGGATGTGTGTGCTACACTAGAACAGAGAATGCTGGTAGGAAGAAAGTAGATGACAGGTCCAGAGTTCTTGTCCACTTAGGAACAGAACTGGGATCTAAAGCTTACCGTCTACTCGATCCTCACACCAAACGCATTATTGTGAGCCGTGACATTGTGTTTGATGAAGACAAGCAATGGTGCTGGACAGATGAGACAGTCGATATGGAAGCTGGTGACTTCACGCTCGTGAACAAACGTTGGGATAATGATGTCCCAACTGACGCTGAAGCTTCTGGTCCTGCAAATTCAGCTGAAGACAATGATGAACCGGGGGAAGAAGAAGTTAGCGAAGACGGGGATAGTGATGATGGCTTTCGACCACGACGATCAACAAGAACATCTACGAGACCTACATACCTTGACGACTATGTTCTCATGGCTGAGATAGAGGGAGAACGTTTGTTGATGGCTATTAATGAGGAACCTTGGGACTACAACGAAGCCAAGGAGCTGGAGGTTTGGATTGATGCGTGTAAGGACGAGATTTTTTCAATCGAGAAAAACAATATGTGGGATCTGTTTGAGCTACCTAGAGGTGTTAAACCAATAGGCTTGAAGTGGGTGTTTAAGATTAAACGCAATGCTGATGGTTCGATCAGTAAATACAAAGCTCGCTTAGTAGCTAAAGGATATGTTCAGCGGCATGGCGTGGACTATGATGAAGTGTTTGCTCCGGTGGCTCGTATTGAGACAATAAGATTGATCATCGCTTTGGCTGGAACACATGGCTGGGAGATACACCATCTCGACGCTAAGACTGCGTTCCTTCACGGAGAGCTAAAGGAAGATGTGTTCGTCACTCAACCAGAAGGTTTTGTCGTCGCTGGGAAAGAACACAAGGTTTACAAGTTAAAAAAGTCTCTCTATGGATTACGAAAAGCTCCTAGAGCTTGGAATATAAAGCTTAACCAGATACTTCGAGGCTTGAACTTCAAGCGTTGCTCAAAGGAGCCTTCACTCTATCGCAAAGAAAACGACCAAGAGCTACTTATTGTCGTAATCTACTGATACCACTCAAATTACCCTAAGGAGTGTTACTCTCATCAAAAGAGGTTCAGATGTAGTACTTAGGGATCAAATCCACAAGGAGCTAGGGAACAATGAAATCTAGTGTTTATTAATTCTAAGAGTTGTAAATGTTTAAATGAAATAGCAATAGTAACAAGCGAAGTAAATAGTAAATGTAACTTGATTGGAAATGATATTAGATGCAGGGCCACTATTCAGGTGTTGGAGATTATAATATCTATAAATGCCTATTTGTTGCATGCATGATATGTTAGAGCTCAACCGCTTAACTTAGTGATCAGCTGTCGCATGTTTCACTGGTTAACAAGCTAGATCTCGTGTCTCAACGGTTAGTATGTTGACAATGAAAGAGTGTCGATCGATGGTCCTATTGGGACGTCGACCGATACACCTTTGCCTACGTCGACCGATAGTCAGTTGAGGACATCGATCGACGGGTTCTAGCCAGGCCTATGCGCGAGTATGATATGCCCTATTAAGATATTAAATTGGCGGTTATCCCTCTTTAGCAGTCCTAATATGATAGATAGATGTCAGGATGGGATAACAAGGGTGTTTGAGTATGCAATCCTATGATCATGTTCTAGTTAGCAAGGCTAAAACAAGCAATGAATACAAATCTATCATGAATATCACAACAAGACATATCTATAGTTTGGGGCTAATCCCACAAACCTATCTGAACCCTGGATCTAATAAATGAATTACTCATACATAGCAGAGCAATTCATGACAATAAGGAAATGGGAATTCATAGTATAGATGAAAAGAAATGAAAACAAGGAGTTCCAATCACAAGTGATCTTCTCTCCAAAACTCTCTCTCTCCCTCTCTCAAAGTAAAACTGTAACAAAAAGCTCTCTCTGCCGTCAAAACACTTAGGCAGTATATAATCTACTAGGTTAAAAACTCGTCAGGGCATTTTCGTAATTTGGCTTGGACTTGGGCTTCAAGTCCGCTGGATCCAAAATGTCGCGTGTCCACTGTTTCGACATCGATCGATGGTACTTGTGTACATCGATCGATATTAATCTTCATTTTTCAAGGCATCTCTTGGTGTCGATCGACAGCAGTGATGCACATCGATCGATTGTTCTTTCTCTCGTCGACCTCTACATGGTCAGCTCGGATGAAATGTCCTTTAAGCTCCAAAATGCTCCAAAGTCATAGCTTTACTCCGAAATGCACCTGAACCTGAAAACATACCTAGAAGAGTAGAAAACATAGATATATATATATACATATATATATATATATATATATATATATATATATAGTAAAACACCTATATACCATGGATGAAAACGGGTCAAATCCAAGGTATATCATCTACGTAGACGATCTTCTAGTTACTGGTTCTTCTTTAACCTCTATCCATAATTTTAAACGAGAGATGGCTGCAAAGTTTGAGATGAGCGATCTTGGACTATTGACGTATTGTTTGGGAATAGAAGTGTTGCAAGGTAATGACGGGATCATTCTCAAGCAAGATAGATACGCACAAAGAATTCTAAAAGAAGCTAATATGAGTTCTTGTAACTCTACTCATGTACCTATGGAGTTAAACGCAGCTTTCTCCAAGTAACTTGATGAAATGAAGATTGATGAAAGGGGGTATCGCGTGCCATTGGATGTCTCCGTTACCTGTTACACACGCGACCAGATCTTTCTTTTAGCGTTGGTGTTCTCAGCAGGTATATGCAGGATCCGAGGACGTCCCATGGTGCAGCCCTGAAGCAAGTACTGAGATATCTTCGCGGGACTTGCTCCCTCGGACTGTACTACCCGCGTGACAAAGGTACTGAGCTGTTAGGTTATAGCGATAATTCTCACAATGTCGATAATGATGATGGCAAGAGTACTACTGGACACATATTTTATTTTGGTGAGAGTCCTATAACATGGTGCTCAACTAAACAAGAAATAGTGGCGTTATCATCTTGTGAGGCTGAGTTTATGGCTGCGACTGAAGCGGCTAAACAGGTGATATGGTTGCAAGAACTTCTAAGTGAAGCTGTTGGGAAGAAAAGCAAGAAAGTGGTGATCAAAGTGGATAATAAGTCTGCCATAGCACTTAGTAAAAATCCTGTGTTTTATGGCCGAAGTAAGCATATTCACATGAGGTTTCACTTTATACGTGAGTGTGTGGAAAACGAGTTGGTCGAGGTCGATCACATCCCGGGAAGCAAACAGAAGGCGAATATTCTTACTAAGTTATTTGGAAGAATTAAGTTCAAAGAGATGAGAGAGCTTTTTGGAGTTCAAAATGTGTGTGAAGACAAGTTCAAGCTTAAGGGGAAGAATGTTGTTAGATAACCTTGAGATACAAGTTTCCTTTTCCTATTTTAAGTTGTGATTATTTTTAGGATTAGGAGATATGATAATACTAAGTGATTTAGGATATTTCTGAGTCCTATATATATGGATGCAAGGTGTGATGCATAATGTGTGATTTTGAGACTTGTTATTTGTGATTGAATAAGAGAAGGACTTCTTATTATTGTGATTCTATAATAGCTCTGTTCTTTTACAAGACGCGGACGCAGCGGCTTGCGGCCAAAAACTGAGCATCAAAATAAACAAAAAAATGGTGGAAAATCAATGAAGCTGACGCTGCGATTATTTTTGCGAAGGTTTCCGGTGTCGTTTGTGACGCTGTTAAAAGTAGCGGCAGTTAGATAGTCGCTGCGATTATTTTTGATAGGCAAAAGCACCGCCACCGGTGTTGCTCTCCAGATGCGTGAACAAAAAAAAGGTTATACATTTGGCCCCAAACCGCTGACGCAGCGTCTTGTAAAAGAACAGAGCTAATATCTTCCCATATTGCAAATGTTTTGCCGCAAAAGGCATGAAGTATCATCAGTAGTGCTCGTCTCTTATAAGACAAGTATTACAAGCTTAGCGTGTCAATAGCAGCAAACAAAGTGGAAAGGATGAAAACAGAGAGGTCACACAATCCTTTAATACAAAAACAAACTGATCTCGTCTGTTCAAATGAAGCTACTGTACTTGTGATCACATTCACACATCGTCTCTACTCCGATGCTCCAAGAGCAATTGCTCCAGTTCTTCCCTGCGTCTGTCTATCTCCTGCAACATCAAGGGTCAATGATTTAGAAGCCATCTGAGGAATGGAATGCACATATAGACACTACAATAAACTCAAACTATCACTACTTGCCTCAAGATCCTTGACAGCTTGTTCTTTTGAGATTTCTTTCTGCTGTCTAGCACGTTTCAGAAAACCAATGCATAAAATCTCCTGAAGTTCAGACAAACGATCAAAAGATTAAACCAAATCAAACATAGCAGATCCAAAACTGAAAAGAGATTGATCATATAAGCAAAGATACAACCACTACATCAACCAAAAACTATAATGAAGAAAAAGATTCAACAGTAACGCAAGAGAACATAGGAAATAATAGAACTATGAATGTGACATCTTACTGAAATAAAATAGATAAGACCACACAAGCGAGGAGCATGTAGCTTGCGATGTTCTGAAGAAGCAAGAGATCCTTCCTTTGAGTCATATAGTCAGGGAAAGCTCTTGTCATCACAGCCACACTGATACAAAGCAAACCAATATATATAATCTTTACACCAACCAAACAATTGTCTCTTTCTTGAGCTCCTCAGTTACTTACAAAATCTGAAGCATTCCTCTCCCAGCCCAGTACTCAAGAACCTTTGAAAATTTAAGGATGAACCACAAAACAAGCGATTAAAACACAGCATAGCACCGGAATATTCCATCGAATATCTGCCAAGAAACAATCATAAACATCAATAGAGAGAGACAATAGAGAGAGGGGTTACTATTATTACATCGTGGCTGTCCCGGAAGGAGCGAACGGCATCGAGACATTAACAACAACGCAGAGAATGGCGACAAGAGAAGTAACGAAGCTAAAAACACCTACAAACAACAAGGAAAGGGTCGGCTCTGTTACTGAGCCGAGATCTTATGGCTTCACCGGAAGGCTCGCCGGTTTCTTCATTGTCCTCTGCCCTCCTCTCCATCTCAAAACCTATTTTCTTCTCTCCGGCGAAGATCCACTCTCTCTGCTTAGCTCAAATGTTACAGAATAGGAGAAGATGGAACGTTAATACTGGAAAGCTAGATCCTTTTAGCCCAAATAGATCTTTTAGCAAGAAAAAATATTTTTTTTTTGGGATAAGTAGTACTGTGTTCGTTCATTGGTTGATTTCTTTTTTCAGACATTCGAGTATCCGACAAAAAGTCTGCGTTTTTAGTTTGGTTGTGTAATAATATCACAAGAGAAAAAAAGACAAAAGCCCATATAACATAAAAGCCTCTCCCTTTCACTTTATTTCAATCTCTCTCCGGCGAGCGATGACTTCCTTATCTACTACACCTCCGTCACAAAGCCTCGCCTTCTCCCCCGCCGCCACGTCATCAAGACTCACTCTCGCCAAAAGACCGTTTTACCCTCATCGTCTCTCTGATCCTGCTTCTCTCTGCCGATGTTCCTCCGGCGGCAACCCATCGTTTTCCTCTTCCTCCTCTGATGGTGATAGCCCTAGATGGGACGCTGGTGATAGCTAAACGGTTTGATTCGGTTCTGAGCGAAGACGGCGTCGTTTTGGGTGGCAATATCAAGAAGGAGGAGGAAAGTGAATGGGATTGGGAGCGGTGGAAGAAGCATTTCAAACGTATTGATGATCAATACCGTCTTCTCTCTTTCCTAAAGGTATAAACTTTCTTACACCTAAGAGTCATTTTGGAACAATCATTGTCTAAAGTGGAGATTTTGTGATTTGTATACAGTCGCAATTGAATGGAGCCGCTAAACGAGAAGATTATGAAGATGCTGCGAGGCTCAAGGTGGCCATTGCTGCTGCATCTACAAATGACGCTGTTGGCAGAGTCATGTCCAGCTTCAATGTATAGATTCTGTTTTGTTAGACTGTGAATCATAGTGTCTCTTGTTTCGTTTATTTCTGAAAGATGTTCTTCCTATGTGATAGCGAGCTGTTCTTGAAGAGCGTTACAAGGATGCAGTATACTTACGAGACAAAGCTGGTGCTGGGTTGGTGAGCTTGTTATTTGTTTTTTTTTTTCTATATGAGTGTTAATTGTGGTTTAGTATCTCCTTAGTGTAGAGAGCTTTTGTTACATTCTTCTTGTTTTTGATGTATTATATTGTGTTCTCTATATAGGTAGAGTGGTGGTCGGGTATTTCGGAAGATGTCAAAGATCCTTTTGGTCTTATTGTTCAAATCACCGCTGAACATGGGAGATATGTGGCAAGAAGTTATAATCCTCGGTAATAATCCATCTTCTTAGTTAATCAATTCATCTCTGGCAGTGATGTTTTGTGTATCAAAAAGACTAATTTCTCTAGGCCATTTGTTGTTTTGAAAAACTGCTTTATATGAAAATCCTTTCACTCTCAGGCAGATTAGTACATCTGCTGTGGGTGGTGCTCCTCTTTTGAAATCTTTCTGACACTTGATGGAAAAGGGAACTACAAAAAACAGGTTTTTCCTCAGCTTAATCCTATCTAGTTACTCTCTAGTTTGAGTACTTGTGATATTCATTGGAAGATGACGTTTAAGTAGATACTAGATAGCAAATTGTAATTTGGCTCATGACCTGTTTGATGTTCAAATTGGAGTTACTTTTTTTTTCCTTTTTGGATATATGCTTCTTTCAGGCAGTGTACTTAAAATGGAAGGAGTTTTTTCCATACATTCCAACTATGCCTACCAGAAGTCCGAATACTCCCAGGCTTTTGACACCACCTCTATGGAAGGAAGATGCAGGTAATATTGCCTTCGAGCCTGGTGAAGATGAAGACAGACAACTCAGCCGACGATTCTGATCTTCTTGATGAATCTTCTGGTTTCCAGACTTTCCTGCGAGATATGATTCCTGGTGTTAAAGTCAAGGTGATGAAAGTGAATTCCCCTGGAAAGGTGGACAAAGATTTCATCTCAAAAGTGATTGACCAGATAGCTGATGAAGAAGATGAAGATGAAGAGAATGATTTTGATATAGAAGATATAGTTGTGGAAGAGGAAACTAAGTCTGAAGCCAATGATATAGAGAATTGGAATCTGTGGCTGATGAAGTCAGTGACAGCAAGGGAGGGAAGGAAATAGCAGTTAAGTTTGTGATAAGTGATATTGTTGGTAAACTTTCTGGAAACCAACCTCTTAAAGAGTCACTTAGATCCCCTGCCAATCTGGAATCTGTGGAGAAGTCTTCGTTTTATCTTCGGTTAGAGAAGGATTTAAACGTACCACAAGAGTCCACGGGTGTGGAGGGTGCATTAGTAAAGAAAAGAAAAGAACCTATATTTAAGAAAAGATTTTTTTAGAAAAAAAATGAAAATATAGACCAAAAATTCAGCATGTATATCTTTATATGTTAATACCAGCCTAAAATTATCCCTTTTGTATAACGTTTGCGGAAAACCCAACATAGTGCTTGATTTATCATTTAGAATACAATTTAAAACTAATTTCTATAAATTAAAAACTTAATAAGATTTGCATATATTTTGAGTTGTATTGGAAATAGTAAAACCAACTAAAAGTTAAAATACATTTGGCATATTTAAGACTAATTTTCATATATAAAAATATTTAAAAAAATTATTTCCATGAATCTGCATTTTATTATATTTGTTACAACACTATAGAATAGAACATACTAACAGAGAGCATTGTTGTTCTTCTCCAGTGTAACCCAACATCTGATTTTGGGGTGGTGATGAGTGGCAAAGGTTCTGGAGGAAAAAACAGGGGGAGATGATAGAGTAGTGTAAAAAAATAGTCATGAAGCGAAAAAGATACAATTTGGCGTAAATATATAAACGATAAAACAATTTGAAATTGTTACATGACATTAGGAATCAGAGAAAATCAAGGGATTTACCTACGGTTTAAAGAAATTATAGGTGGTGGAGTTCTTTTTATTTATAGAAAGTTAATTTATTACTTTAATTGCCTTATTATTTATGATGTCGATAAATAATTTGTGATTTATTGTTTCTTAAAAATCATAAATTAGCTGTCATAATTTGATTTGTTAGTTTCAACTTTAGTATATAACGAATATATTAATAATTTCCATAACATGGAAACTAACTTTTTAACAAGTATAAAACAATAATACTGTCATGAATTTTTAAAATTTACAGTAATAAAAGTTAAAAATATTTCTATATTGATTTATATTAATATATTTTAAGCCAATATTTCCATAAGATTTTTTATTTAGATATATCTAATTTTACATTAAAAAATTCTTTAAATATATAATAATTTATAATTAAGAATAAATATATTCAATATATAAATATACTTTTTAAATAATCATAAATTTATCATCAACCAACTCAAAATATAAAAGTTGAAGGTATATAAATTATGTAAAATAATGTTTTCAGATGAAAATAATTTTGGCAGCTAAAACAATCATGCGGTTTGAAAGCTCATATCACAATATAATTACTTTAGAAATATTAACAAATGGCAAACGCATTTGTTTCCATTGTGTGGCAATGCATTGTTTAGAAATGGATTCACATAGTATAATCAATACACATATCAAACCACTTAAGCTCTTCCCACTTGACCATTTAAGGATTTTGGGTCAGATAGTCATGCTAATGTACATTGAATATTGTTATAAATATCTTTAGTTTTTATTAATTTTAAATCTTATAACAGGTAGTGATGGATAATATCGATATATCACAGACTAGTTGTTATAAATACTGCAATGTTTTCATGGGATAATAACGCTAGGGGTTTTTACTTCATTCTTTTTTTGATTTTCTGTTTTGATGTTTATACAAAACAATCTATATCAGGGACCATACCATTGTAGTGTTGGAGCTGACAAGTCTTTTGGAATGGAAGGGACATCGTTGATTCTCACTACAAGGAATGTTTGTATGCCGGAATTAACACCAGTACGGATCAATGGAGAAGTCATGCCTGGTCAGGTATTACTTCAGAAACCAACAATGTATCAATCTTTATATCACCTATGAACCAAAGTTTACAAAAGTTTAGCACGAGCTAATCTTTTGGGTTGAAACAATTGGAGTTTCAAGTCCGCCCATCGGTTGATTTGATGTGCTTTGCTCTGCTTTGCAGCGGATCTAATAAGGGACGCTGAATGATTTTTCTAGATTACACCCAGTTCCGTAACACCGCTTAAGTATCCGTACCAGATGTATGCTGCGTCATTTATCCCTACTACCAGATAAATGTAGCTGTCATTTAGAGAAGAGATTTTTTGGGATTGAATAAATGTTCTGTCTCGATCAACCTGCAATGTAGCTACTCTGATGGGTGAATATACTCATATACCCCAGAATTCAGCTGCATAACATCTTCACCTAGGAACGAGAGATTGTGATTCTCAAGCTATGGTTTCCAAGCCATCTCTCTCTATTCCAAGCTATAATTTATTAATCTTTAATATGTAACGGTGCAATGTCATATATAACTTGATGTCTGAGTTACAAGGGGTGAGTTTTGGCTTTGCTTTTAGATCCAAGAATATGTGAGGGGTAATAGACAATTCTAAAAGGGAGTTTGGAAAACATTATAGGTCTAAGATCAATAAGAAAACTAAGTTGACAAGGAACAAAATATTTGAAAAGAAAGCCGCAAAACGTATTATAGTTTTACACCATTAAATTTCACTTCCTTTTCTATAAGAGCTTTCAACTTTTTCAAAAGATATTAATTAGGATACTGATGCAAAAATTTCGTGCATGAATTAGAAATTCAAAGTCGAGAGTGACTTCATCATATATCTACAGTATATAGATTTGTTTCCAAAGTGAGGAAATGCATTAAAATTACAGGGAATAAGAGTTACCATGCTTATGTGATACTTGACAACTTTATAGCCTATGAAACAATATTTATATGTCACCGTGACAACCTATAAAACATATGTATCTTATGTTACTACTATAAGCCACAACCTATAAAAGTGTACTCATGGTATCTTACGTTACTACTATAAGCCACAACCTGTAAAAGTGTACTCATGGTGTAAATAACACAGTGAAGGTTATCGTAAACCGGACTTTACATATTCAATGAATAAAGATAGATGAAGTCTTTTTTTCTTTGAACACTAAAATATATGAAGTCTAATATCTAATTTCACATGGCACTAAAATCTTTATAACTGTATACTATGAACAACATATACAATATAAAACTACATACAAAAAAAAAACAAAACAAAAAAATACAGACGAAAGAAAAAACAGATTGAATATATAAAATACTTATATATCTAAGATAAGATCCTACAGTAGACACATTAGTCCTATTTCAACTAATGTACAGCGAAAGATAATCAAACTCATACGAAGATAACGATATGGTTCACTCAGCTAAAACTAACAACGAGAAAGAGTATAATTAAATTAGTACAAATGTTAGAAAACACGTGTGATAAAAAATACAAACAAAAACATATAGAAAATTTCAGAAAAAAAACAGATCAAAATATTTAAAATGTCAAAATTAAGCTAAATAAATATAAAACCGTAATTCATTTAAGAATATAGAAATGTAAACTGAATCTTTTTTTGTTGGCATGATTATCTTTGTAACTCTTCGTTTGATGAAGATAAAGTTGTAAGTTTTTGGGTTTAGAGCAAATGGTTATCTACAGTTATATACTTGAAAATTTACTTTACCAAAAATAAAATATATAAACATAGTTAAAATGTAATTGACTATTGCAGTAATATTTTCCCATGAAAATATTGCACCATTTATCACAACTAGATTTTTTGACCAAAAAAATAATTTTAAAATATCGGGGTCCGTGCATAACGCTTGCAAAAAAAAATCTAGTTGTTATAAATACTACAATGTTTTCATGGGATATTATTACTGCAATAGTCAATTATATTTTAAGTGTATATATATCTTATTTCTTGTAAAGTAGATTTGTAAATATAAAATTTTAATTTTATAGTTGAGGGGTTTTAAAACCCTTCAACTATTTTTGAATCGTAAAAAAAAATTTAATTAATTTTAAATCTTTAACCCTTCAATTTACAAAGTGTTAACATTTGTCACTCTCTGTCTATAATTATGTAACAAAAAGTAACATATATTATCAGTTTGTAAATTGAAGTATTAAAACAATAAAAAAAAATTTAAAAATTTTTATTTTGATTGAAAAATAGTTGAGAGTTTTAATCACTGAAACACATTTTGAAATAAATTGGTTTATATAAAGAATATATAAGTTGATTTTTCTCTGATTATCAGATGTTTCTTGTTGACTAATAAAAATTTGGCTTAGACAAAATGATTGTAAACTGTAGTAAGTGGGACTATGGTAGCTGAAGTACAGAAAGAACATAATTGTAAAGTCAGTTAAGGAAAATTTGTTTATCGGATAATGTGGATTCCAAGTAAGAAAAAATTGATTAGCAATCATTGCAGGATTATACAAAAAGAAGATCAGCGGAAACTAGTGAAGAAAAATATTTAGAGAATAACTTAGGCCGTTTGATGGTAACCATCATCATCATCGGCAACCACATCTTCACCATCAAGCATACCCATTTTTGTGTCCATCTCTGCATCACTCGATCGCATCAGCCAAAAGCTCACCATCTTTACCAGCCTTTTCTTCCACAACTTCATCATCAAAACCATCCAACACATTCTTAGTCTTGTTTAATATTCAATTGTAATAAAACCATCGGAATAAAAACTAGTTAAAAGGAGCATCACCTCATGGATCGGTAGAGAGGCCTGTACCATACAACATAAGAAAGTGGACAGCCCATCAACGCATAGATTGTGGAAAGGAAAAAGATCTTCACACCTATATCATTAATATTTTCAAAACCAGCATTAGTTCAACTTTCATCCAAATCAAAACAAAACTTCATAAGAACAGTTAACATTAGAAGATTCATAAAAAAAAACAATAGTATAGTGTCAAGCTCACCTCCGCCTTTAATTCAGCAGACCATGGTTGCAATCACATTGAATACCCAGGCACAGAACGATACCTGAAAACCAGCAGTACAATACAAGCCCCCGTCAAAAACATTTCACGTAAAGAAGGAACAACAACTCGTAGTGAGTGAAATAACATGTCTCTAGGGCATCAAGAAGGAACTGCCTTACATCCATCACCGAGTCTTGTAAGAAAATTAATACTAAAGTAAAGAGCATTCGTTTCGGATTTTCTTGTAAGGACCAAAGTCTCCACCAACCCCAGGACCTGCAATTTCAATCAAAATTTCCATTACACAACCAATTTAAGGATGAATCCCCACTCTGTCTCGGCTAGAACCACAAAACAAGCGATTAACACAGCCAAGAGACGACGAACATCAATGGAGACAATAGAAAGAGAGAGAGAGGGGTTATTATTATTACATCACAAGATAACCCTGAAAATGTAAAACTAGGTTCGTGAACAAGACAAACGTAAGACAAACTTATCTCAAGTATTATATTTCTATTGACCAAAAACAAATTAATTTCATGTTTAAGCGGGAAATTAAAAAAATTTTAGCGGGAATAATTTTTTTTTTTATAAACACGTGAAGACATTTTCCAGAGTTTAAGCGGAAAACTAAAATAGTTTTAGTGGGAATAAATTTTTTTTAATATTATTAACTCTGAAGACTTGAAAGTCGAGTCGCTTGTGACATAGAGTCACTTCAAGTTTTTAATTGGCCAAGTGGGTCGCTGCAAGTTTTTATTGTCGAAACGGGCCGCGAAGGGGGAGAAAAATAAATCGGTGACGAATTTGGCCTTATGACCCGTAATGTTCTGGGCCGTGACCCATGAAACTCTTGAAAGTGACCCAGACCAAACGACCCTAAGACTTAGCGACCCAAGCGGCCCAGAGGTTTTCGCACGTGTGAGTTCGAGATTTATTTATTTTTTTTTTTGGGTGACCGGTAGCAAAGGTTAAAGGTAATATTAACCATTCCTTTTCCCGCCGCTCACTGTTTTCTGATATTTGTGGTAATATTAATTATACTAATATGTTATAAAATGCTAACTGGGTAATGGTGAGAAGCAGCTAAGAACTGGTGTACAACTAAAAGAAGCAACCCTACGATAAGAAGATATTCCCATCCTCTGAGGCCGTCGATGCTTATCCACCGTAACTGAAAAGGATGGAAACAATTAGCGGTGGTCGGAACGTCGGGTCAAGTAGTGGTGGTACAGGCAGTAAGGAAATCAGGACCAACACCGGCGAAGGTACAGAGTTTGAGCTCTAAGTTTCTGTATTTGTTTTTACAATTGTGTGCTTCCTCCATTTGGCAAATGACCCTAACGGGTGCTCGTGCTTGGACGGTAGGTCTGTGTAATTCTTGCGTTGTGGTTATGGCTGGGAGGTGGATAATGTTTGACAATGGAGCTTGGGATTTCAAGATAGACAATGATAGAATGGGTAGAGCAGTCGAGTCGTCCAAAATTAGAGGTGCTGAGGAGTTAAAAACGTGTATTCTAGCTGCGTATGGGCTTTTGGGAAGGGAAGTGTCAGCCGAGATGTCGTATTGGCTAAATGATGGAGAGAGTGAAATGGTGGGCCTAGTGGCTTCTCCCGTCGAGATAGCAACGAACAAAGATTTCAGGATTTTCAAGGCGCTTCACCGGGCAGACAAATCCGTCAATCTCTTCGTAACACTAAGAGAAAGTGTTGGAGGAGAAATGATATTTCTAAGGTCGGAATGAGTAATACGGGTCCAAATGAATGCACCCGTTCGACCTCCTGATGAAGATGTTGCTTTTTTGATGGAAGTGCAGCAAATCGAAGAACGCTACAAACGCAACTCTCAGTCTGGCGGCATGGTTGCGACGTCAAAGGACCAAGACAAAAGCGGAGAAACTCTTGACGACGGGAGTGGGGCTAATTCAGAGAATTGCGAGCAAGAAAAGGGGCATGTTTGTGGAGATGACTTGGCAGTGGATAATAGAGAGAATAAGGAAGGAAAAGTCGAAGAAGGAGACGCAGTAAAAACGGCGTCAGATAATCTGCCTCAACAAATCTGTCTCATAGAAGATATGAGAACGCTAAGTGTTGAACAAGTTTCAGTGGAGAATGGAAATAATGGAGGAGCTCACGAAGATGTTTCTGCAGAAGATGAAGGCGATGATAGCGATTACGACTACAATGGCTGGCATGATTATTGTAGAAACGATTGCGTGACGGACGACGATTTTGTAGAAGGTCCAGGCAAAGGAAGAAGTGGTGGACAGTCTGGTGGGAAGGGTATTCGGCGTCCTGGCGGTATTGGTGGCATAGGGGCTACAAAATCGGCGTGTGGTAAGAAGCAACGATCACGTGGAGGTGGATATATATCCTAAAATAACGATTCTTTTGTGGAAATCACCGATCTAGCAAGAGATCTTGGATCACCCTCCAGATTGGACACAGAAGTAACAGAGACCGAGGTAGGTGTTGATGTTGTTCTTGTGACGCCCCCTCAATCTAAAAACAAACACACCCGGGTGACTGAAGATAATGATGATGATGCTGTTGTTGACACTCCTATTCCCCAGCCGGCCGCATTTCAGGGTGAAGAAGTATTGACGAAAGCTGGAGATAATGTGAGTGGTACTCCTACAGACGTTGGTTGTGCGCCCAATCAAGCAACAGAGACCGTTGAAAGTGGTGACATATGTCCCGAAACTCCCCCAAAACAATATAACACGCACAACCGTGAGCTCGAAGATGAGGACGATGTTGATCCTCCTGTCACCGCAACTAGACAAGTTCAGGGTGGAGAAGCATTCATGAAAGGCATACAAGTACCAGATATGTATGGATATAATGATGTAGATGGTGTGTATAATGAAATGGATGGAAGCAGCTGCAACCCTCTTGACATTGACTTCAGCAAGGAGGACTCTGAGATATATGTGGGAAGGACGTTCAAGCACAAAGCGGAGTGCAAGTTGACGTTGGCTATCTACGCAATTGCGAAGGTGTGCACGTTTAAGCTCAGGCATTGCAAACGCCGACTCACGGCGAAATGCTACGAAAAAGAATGCAAGTGGACAGTAGTGGCTGTTCAACTCGGTGATTCTACAACTTATCTGGTTAAAAAGGCAATTCTGAATCATGTATGCGTAGCCGACGTTAGAGGGAAGTATAAAAAAACATGGTACAGCCAAAGTGCTTGCAGCTCTATTGCGTTCGAAATACGAGAGGCTCTACTCTGGGCCGCGTGCTATGGAACTTCCGGAAATGTTGCGAACGGAATTCAACTATACATGCTCATACTGGAAAGCTTGGAAAGCGAAAGAACTAGCAATTGCATCTGCGCAAGGAACAGAGGAGGATTCATACAAGATGCTACCACAGTACTTCCATGTACTCAAGCTAGCAAATCTTGGAACAATCACCGATATTAAAACAGAAAAAGACAAAGAAGGAAAAACAAGGTTTAAGTATGCGTTCATGTCCCTGAAAGCATGCATCGATGGATGGAAGTACCTGAGGAAGGTGCTAGTGGTGGACGGCACCCACATGTTTGGAAAATACAAATGTGTTTTGCCAAGTGCCAGCAGACAAGATGCTAACAGCCGCGTATTCCCGATTGCTTTCGCAGTAGTGGAAAGCGAGAACACAGAATCTTGGACATGGTTTTTCGAGAGGTTATCTACTATTGTAGAGGATGGTTCTGATTTAAGTATAATATCAGATAGATGCGCAGCAATTTTCGCAGCGAAAGATAAATGGTACCCACGTGCACACCATGGTATTTGTCTCGTACACCTCCAGCGTAACGTTAATGATAAGTATAAGGGGCTGCAACAAAAAGCATTGGTTGGCAGAGCTGGGGAAGCGTTCAGAGTTTCGGAGTTTAAGGAGATAATGAAGCTTATTAACCTGACGGATTGGAGATGCTGGGATTATTTGGAGAAGATCGACAAGAAGCTATGGACACGTTCACATTTCGAAGGGGAGAGATTTAACGTGATGACTTCTAACGCTGCTGAATCGTTGAATAATGCTCTTCTGCCCGCTCGTGATAGTCCTATAATGGCATTGTTCGAGTTTATTCGCCGGAAACTGTGTACATGGTATGTGAGCAGACGCACCGAGATCAGTAAGATGAAGGGAAATGTTCCAGATAATATTCAAAAGATACTGGTCGAACAGCTGGTGCTGTCAACGGGCCTTCTAGTTATGCCATGTTCGACTTGGTTATTCGAAGTTACGCACAGGCCAACTAATTTTGGTTTCACGGTTGATCTGGATAAACGAACTTACACTTGCCTCGAATTCCAAAAGCTTGGTTTGCCATGCCGACATGCCATTGCTGCTGGTTCTTGCCGTAATATGCAGTACACCATGTTTGTTTGCAAACACCATCTCAAAGAGACATGGGCTGAAACAGTTAGGGGTATCATACTTCCGGTTCCGGATCCAAAGGATGTTGAAGTGCCAGCTGAAATACTAACAGTTGATCTTTATCCACCAACGACCAAACGAACGAAGGGAAGACCAGGAATCAAACGTAAACTGTCCGCAGGAGAGATACCGGTAAGACTGTTGTGTTGACTTTGAACAATATTTTCAGTAACGTATAGTAAATTCTCCAATTATACCAGCTTTATTGTTTACATCATGGAGGGAGCAAAAAACATAAGCCGAACAAGTGCTCAAACTGTTTTAAGGAAGGTCACAAGAAGACCACTTGCAAGGAAGTTAAGCCCTGAATAGAGGATGTAGAAAGTCTGTATTTTGATAAAAACGACCAACCTCATTTTGGAATGTATTTTATTGTAGATCACCGATGAATCTGTGTTTGTTTGGATATGGTGTACGGAACTAGTGTTGAGGTGTACGGGCTTTTCGTACTAAATATATTATGGTTGTAGCACATATTTGTTGTACACCTATAGTTGATCAATATATGCATAACATTAATAACAAAAGTAGATATTATATCCGAATAATGTCACAAGAAGACCACTTTCAAGGAAGTTAAGCCCTGAATAGAGGATGTAGAAAGTCTGTATTTTGATAAAAACGACCAACCTTATTTTGGAAGGTATTTTATTGTATATCACCGATGAACCTGTGTTTGTTTGGATATGGTGTACGGAACTAGTGTTGAGGTGTACGGGCTTTTCGTACTAAATATATTATGGTTGTAGCACATATTTTTTGTACACCTATAGTTGATAAATATATGCATAACATTAATAACAAAAGTAGATATTATATCCGAATAAAATAACAACACAGAGGAAAAAAAAGTACTTAGTGTACTAGCCGAAAACAGAACTTGGAGTAGCATAGAGTTTGTCAAAAAACTACAGACAGAAACCGAAGCTATTACATGTAATTATAGTTATCAATCATCAGAATGGATACGACCTCTTCTCCCCCTACGTAGTGAAAGATCCGCCTCGAGTCCGCTAACATTTTGAGGCTGACCAATTAGGGGTTCATCACCTGGAAGAGCCAAAATGTCCCTTTGAAGATTGAGAGTCTGATAGATCAAGTTGGGGAGAACAATTTTCTTGTCCGCATCAGACTGACGAGACATTTCGATGATCTGGTCATAAGCCAATCGACCAAAGTCTATCGGCTTTTCTCTTACAAACGCGAAGAGAAAACGAAGACGCTTTTTAAGCATTGCATCTACATGGAATCCAGGTAGCCAGTTTAACTCACACAGTTTGTAGAGGCAAAGATACTGTGGGAGGAGCTGTGTTAGGGAGAAAGGTTCCCAGTGAGTACAGCGACCACCGGTGAGGAACGCAATTGCCTGCGACAGATCACCATCCTCCCATGTGTGAGGTTGTTCCACAATTGGAGTCATAAATAGTTGATTAATCACAACGGGGTCGAAATCGAAACGGCATCCCCTGATATAAACGCCCGCGTCCGAACCGTATAGGTTAGAGATGCATTCTCTAACTACCCTTGGACAGAAAGGCCGCACATGCAATACAATGTACATCCACTAAACATTTTCTACTATTGAGCGAGCCTCAGCAAATCCCAGATCATCTAACACTAACATCCCCTGGACTAAAAACCCTCGTAAGCAAAGTTGTTGATACTTACGGAAGCTTACTTCAGTTAAATGACGATTATACCATGGGTTTGGCACCGGTGTGCCGGCGATAAAGAACCCCCGACTGGCTTGTAGCCGCGCTTCAAATGTCATAAAACGAGGTTCTTCCTCGGCCAGCCCAGGTGAGGAACTTGAGCGGTAATCTGAACTTGTGGTGCTGTATTCACGACGGCTGAGATGGGTGGAGGCAGATGACGAAGTCGACATTTTTAGGGTTTCAATTTTTTTTCTCAAATTGGATCTAGAAGATGAGTACGAAGGAGAAACAAATACAGTTTCCGAGAGGAGATAGTGGATTTCGAGCAGCGCACCCGTCAAGTCGGTCTGTCTTCCTCATTAATGAAAAAGGTTGATGAAGGGACCACCAACGCAACGAAAACATAATCTTTGGGCCATACGTGTTTAACTCCCAAATTAAGTTAGGCCCAAAACTGAATCCATCAACCGGGGTTGATTAAAGCACCGGTGTACAATGATAAATGGAAAGTAAGATTTTTAGCGTATATAATGATTAAATGTATTTTCATTGGAAAGATGCCGTTGTAACTAAATTGTAAAAGTCAATATACTTGTCAATATAGCCGTTGTTAGTCATTTTAAACGAATATAGCCGTTGTATATGGGTTGGAAAAGATTATAACGATTAGAATTAATTCCTATTTAAGGAGTTGTGCCTCCCTCGCACTCTACTCGCAACTTTCTCAAAAAAATTTTAAAATCCACCAACTAAGTGACCGATTGGTAAATGACGGATATGGCGGATCCTTACTATGCGGAGATGAAGCAACACAAACGGGATGCTGACTGGCTCTTTGCTTGCATGAATGCCAACTACTGCATTCCTAAGAAATGTACGTGCGGTGGTGCTATAACGGTCGAAACTGACGAGAGAGGAAGAAACTACTATGTATGCAAGGTTTATGAGGTTAGAATGTTTGTTACACTAATCAATAGTTCGAAATTATTTAACGGTAATCAATCACATAAATATTATTTTCCTTCTAGGAGGATGGTTTGCACATCCGACATGCCTGCCTTGACGCAATCGAGGAAGAGTTTGATGTGATGAAAAGTAAATTTCGCGAGGAGGTCTCGCTCCACCGTAAGCTGCAATTTGAAGTTGAGGAAATGCGTAAGGATATCCAGGAGCTTAAGAATTTACTGATGAGGGGTCGCTGATCGAATCTTATCTTCAATTTGATGTAATGTTATATAATATCTTTTGTAATGTATGTGGGGTCGTTTATTGGAACAATTGTGTCATTTACGGTGGGTCTTTTGTAATGTATGTGGGATCTAATATACAACGGTTGTATAACACGAAACGGTGCCTAACTATGTTTAACTTATTTCCCACAAACATATAAATAGAACGAATGGTTCGGTTGTTTATGAACACACAACCTTAAAATGAAGCAAGGAGATTCTACAATTAGAGAATACAATACATTGTTCCTAAAATCCGGACTCCTTGAAATACACCAACATGAGACCTGGTAATGATGTATCGAGATGGTTTACGCGAGGAGATACGGGCAGAGCTTGGGTTTCACGTGTTCTCAACCATTGACGACATAATGCAGGCAGCTTTAGATGTTGAAGAGGGTGATGAATCTGATGAATCAGGGAACAATTGATTGTCTCCTTCAGAAATCCAACAATTGATTGTCTTCTGCGTCGCAAAAAATTCCTTTCAAGATCTGTATAGACTCAGATCTACTTGTAAGTCAATGCGTGCGCTGGCAGACACGCATGACGTCTATTCTTCGTTTGATCTGTATAAATACCCTTGGTGGACAGGCTTGCGTGATACGTTGTTGAGAAGATGCTACGATGTCGGAAACCCAAGTACTTTTTACATCTAGGGTGTTGAGTATTTCTACGCCCTACAACGCCACGAAAAAGGTCTTGCTTTGATGAAGAGAGCAGCGGATGCTGGATACGAACGAGCATTGTATACATATGCAATGACTCGCAAACTCTACTGGGAGGATGAGGAATACTTCGCTAGTTTTACAAGAGAAGCAGTTGGTATAATTGGATGGCTTGTTAGAATGGATGATGTTCTGTGGGTGCCGGTCGTTAACGAGGGGTTCTTAACAAAGAAGTTCATGTTCATGTCAACAGATCAACCCTTGTTTTATAATTGCCCCTGTGCACCTATGTTGGATTTCGATTGGGATCTGTGGCAGATGGAGTTAAGCAAGACTGAAGACATGTGTAACCGATGCTTCTGGATAAAAGAGGTTGGTCTTTTCCTCCGGGATTTTCGTTGCGCCACGAGTTTTCCGCCCTTCGACAGTTGGCAGTAATTATTATTTGTTGTAATGCATTTACCACATTAAGCATTGTTCTAATT
This sequence comes from Brassica rapa, assembly GCF_000309985.2. Taxonomy (NCBI): domain Eukaryota; kingdom Viridiplantae; phylum Streptophyta; class Magnoliopsida; order Brassicales; family Brassicaceae; genus Brassica; species Brassica rapa. Next base: position 30,653,065 of record NC_024797.2, read on the forward strand.
CCGTTGTCGAGAATAACATTAGCTGTCATTTTGGAAAGTGACGTATACCATCAAAGCTAAGGAGACAAACTCCAACATCGGTCTATCATTTCTTTACTTATACAATTATCATGAAAAGATAAGACTCGGTGTACAACATTAAAACAACGGTGTACAAGATTTAAAAACCAAACAATGCGTTTTACATTATATAATACAAAAACCGTTACAAGGTCTAAGAAAGTCAATACATATGGTTGATGTGAAATGTCAGACTTGGTGTGCATCATTACGACAATGGTGTACGATGTTTAAAGATCAAACAAAACGTTTCACTTTATATTGTACACCAAACGTTACAAGGTCTACCACCGACAATACATGTAGTTCATTTTGTTCAATGATGTGACTTTATATAATACAATCAAACATCACGAAAAATTCTAATTATAACACAATAACATTCGCAATCATTTTGGTCAATGATGTATACCTTCGAAAGTAAGAAGACAAAATCTAATACTGGTCTATACAGTCTTTACATAAACCATTACCATGAACAGCTATGACTTGGTGTGCAACATTACAACAACGGTGTACGAGGTTTAAAAACCAAACAAAACGTTTCACGTAGTTACAACAACATTACAACAATGGTGTACGAGGTTACAAGGTCTACCAAAGTCAACACATGTAGTTGGTGTGCAGCGTTTTAACTCAGGTGTACATATCTACAAATACCAAAGTCAATACCGATAAACGTTTTTGTTTCTCGATGATCATAAACGCATAATCACACAAACACACCATAAATATACCATTAAGTTCTATTCGGTTCACACAAACATAAGTACCATTGGGTTCGAACAACATTCTGACAAAGAAAACAACTTCAAGTTTACTTATTATTTACTTTAGCATCGCCCACGAATTCTTCATAGCAGTCCATTGCATACTGCTCTCGAAATCTGTCAACTTCTTTGTCGGTAATCCGACTCATTTCCTCCGTTAAGCCGGCAGCATGCATCTCTATGAACTTGGCAGCACATGGCCCACAGTCGCCACCCCTTTTGTTGTGATAAATACCTTCTGCGCGGCTCCAAGAGTAAATTCGAAGACCTTCCTTCACCTTATAGCATTTATGCCCCGTATATTTTTCTAATATATAAGGCAACGACTGTACAACCGAACACATATGTCCTTCCGCAACCTCGATCTCAGTATGAGGAACATAGGAATCAAATACCATCACATGACCTTCAGTCAGCTTAATGCAGAGACCAACCCAGTGATCTCCACCCCAATTCATCGGGGTGTACACGGTGTCGACATCGCGGCCAAGTCCCAACTTCATTTTCTGCCCCTTGCTCTTTCCTGTCACATACTGTGCTACGTTTTTTTCCCATTCGAACTGCAGCTTATCATTGTCTGCGCTAAAGGCACTCCAGTTTGACTGAATGGTTTTTATAAAGTACTGATCCAAGATCACCATCCTCTCCTTCTATAGATAAATCCCGCGACGCCTCCACAACATGTTCATTATCACATGCATGTGCTGTCCCAAAAAAATATGTAACAAATATTAGTTACATAAGGTGACTGTCAAAGGTATAATGTGACGACGTTGCAGAGCTTAATAGTACTTCGTCAGACATCCATTTCCCCGGTTCAGCAATTTCAAGGAAGAAGTGATTACACACAGAGTGACCGGTAGCGATATCCCACATCCTGCAAATTTATCCAACAATCAGGAACTTATGCACGAGTGTATGTATATAACCTTAAAAAGAGTTAGAAACTTACTGTTCGGGGTTTTCCCTCAAAATTTCGGCAAACTTCTTAAACTGTGTTTGATTCGTTTTGGCAATGGGCTTATACTCAACATTCTCCTCGCTCTTAAACAACTTTTTCACCCTTGGGTCAGGGGTGTACACTCCAGAAATCTTGCTGGATCTCATGCGATGACGTTTACCACCACTGCCCACATCTTCAGAGTTCGCATCCGTTTCACCACATAGATCACGTGGGTTCTCTTGTATCTGGCTATCAGTGGACATGTCGTCTTTACAACTGTCATATCTCTCTTCGTCCTCCGTCCCCTGTAATTCAACGTTGATCTCCTTAACACTTGCCTCAACACCCGCCTTGGGAGGAGCAACTTTTCCAACCGCCTCCACAGGCTTTGGAAACTCCATATTTGATGTTTCAACGGAGTCAACAGATTGGGGCTGTTTGTCTGCCGTCCTCGCTTCTTCACCACCGTCAGGATCCTCCTCAACGAACTCACCACCGTTGTCGGCACCCGTTTTCTAGATGGAGTCAGTAACCTATGTCAACAGGTGTACACCAAAAATAAAATGTGGATGTGTACACCAATTATAAAATGCACATCACCTGCGCAAATTCAATCCCGGCCGTTGGTGTCATGCGGGCAGCCACCGACTCGTTTTCTTTTCGCTGTGCACCCTCCCCACCCCTCGTTGCCTTTATTTCCTGAAATTTCAAATCAGTTAATTACGCTCTCTGAGAATTGTCGAACAACAACAGACCTAAACCATTGCCTAAGATATAACTACCTCGTCCGCCCCCGGGATTTCAGAGTTGATCTCCTTCACAAGTGCCTCAACAAACTCCATAGGAGCATAGACTTGTTCAAGCCTCTCTCCATCATTCTGATTTGATGTTTGACCGGACTCACCACCGTTGTATGCACCCGTTTTCTAGATGGAGTCAGTAACCTATGTCAACAGGTGTACACCAAAAATAAAATGTGGATGTGTACACCAATAATAAAATGCACGTCACCTGCGCAAAGTCAATCCCGGCCGTTGGTGTCATGCGGGCAGCCACCGACTCGTTTTCTTTTGGCTGTGCACCCTCCCCACCCCTCGTTGCCGTTATTTCCTGAAATTTCAAATCAGTTAATTACGTTCTCTGAGAATTGTCGAACAACAACAGACCTAAACCATTGCCTAAGATATAACTACCTCGTCCGCCCCCGGGATTTCAGAGTTGATCTCTTTCACAAGTGCCTCAACAAACCCCATAGGAGCAGAGACTTGTTCAAGCCTCTCTCCATCATTCTGATTTGATGTTTGACCGGACTCATAGCCCACCGGTGGAGCACCTACCCATATTTGATGGCCCTCCCCACCTTCTGGAGCACTTCTTTCCTGCATCAAATCCGTTAATAACGCACTTCAAGTAATGTACAACAATAATAGACCAAACTTAATGTGACAGATATAACTAATGTCTATGATATAATCAGTAGCGGACACGTTTCAATTCCGGTGGATGCAACCTTAGATTTCGAGGAGGGGTTTCCATCCCATGAAGGATGAAAGGAGCGTACACTACCAACCGAACTGTAACAGTTCTGCTTTGTTTTCTCCCATGCGACTGGGGAGCCTTGCTCATACCGGTACATTGGGTTTCTTTTCTGCCATGCCCCCGGGGAGGTTACCGCATGCTGGAAGGTAGAAGGAATCCGCAAATATTCACAACTATTGTTATTACCAGTACTTAGCCAAACACTACACAACTAATTAAGATGCAAACGAACCTCTGCTGGTAACACATAGGACTCAGGCTCAACATCTAATACATCTCCAAACAGGACGAGGGCATTCGATTGTGTTTCTTGCTGCTGACCATCCCCCCCAGCGCTGGGTTAGAAGTCTAAGCAATAACACAACAATAAAACTATCTATCACATTACCTGATCGCCTTTGTTTCCGCCGGATGGTGGAAAACGAGCATTGTCAGACTCATTTTCTTTTGCATGATCATCATCATTCTGGTGACCACTTTCTCTCTCTGATGAGGGTGGGTTCTTTCTTCTCACTTCCTGGAAAACGGCAAAGGTGTCAGGACAGTAAATGACTACGAATTTGTATATTATGCGAAAAAATAACTTCGGCGTACAACCTTTGTCACCTCCTTTCCACCTCCAGATTGATGCCGAGGCAACATTTTTTTCCCAACAAGCCGAGTGCCAACCGTTTTCCTTTTTTTCCCCTTCCTGTTTCGCCCCTCGGTTTCACTCACAATACTATCATCAGGAGACGGAGTGCGACGCACCTGCGGATCATCGATCGCTTTCCTCTTCCTAGCGTTGCGTTTGCTCCCCTCGGGCAGACACAAACTCTTGCAAATCAGTGTCCGCAACTCTTCAATATTGTTCTCCATCCCCTCAAACCGCTGGGATATCCAATGTTTTAAATTTTCATGCGTACACCTCTCTGAGCATTGACGATTCCCTTCTCCGCTGTTTCCAGAAGAAGAAATCTCTTCAACTTCAATGGGCACTGTATTACGCGGTCGCAAATTTCTCTGGCGTACGGGAGTGGGACAAGCTCCCTCCTCCTGCGCAGCGTCTGGAACCTTAAACTTGGGGGAAAACGACTGGTCACCACCTGGAAAATCCTCAGGTTTGAATGTTTCCCCACAAAGCAACTTCTGCACCAAAGAAGTTACTTGCCTATCTTCATTCTGGTCCACCAACATCAGCCGTTCCTCATCAGGAATCACGGTGAAGTGGACAGAGAGCTGCAGATAGGCAAAAAGCAATGGAAGACACGTTAACCCCCAAAGCCGTAACCAAACAATGCGTTTTACATTATATAATACAAAAACCGTTACAAGGTCTAAGAAAGTCAATACATATGGTTGATGTGAAATGTCAGACTTGGTGTGCATCATTACGACAATGGTGTACGATGTTTAAAGACCAAACAAAACGTTTCACTTTATATTGTACACCAAACGTTACAAGGTCTACCACCGACAATACATGTAGTTCATTTTGTTCAATGATGTGACTTTATATAATACAATCAAACATCACGAAAAATTCTAATTATAACACAATAACATTCGCAATCATTTTGGTCAATGATGTATACCTTCGAAAGTAAGAAGACAAAATCTAATACTGCTCTATACAGTCTTTACATAAACCATTACCATGAACAGATATGACTTGGTGTGCAACATTACAACAACGGTGTACGAGGTTTAAAAACCAAACAAAACGTTTCACGTAGTTACAACAACATTACAACAATGGTGTACGAGGTTACAAGGTCTACCAAAGTCAACACATGTAGTTGGTGTGCAGCGTTTTAACTCAGGTGTACATATCTACAAATACCAAAGTCAATACCGATAAACGTTTTTGTTTCTCGATGATCATAAACGCATAATCACACAAACACACCATAAATATACCATTAAGTTCCATTCGGTTCACACAAACATAAGTACCATTGGGTTCGAACAACATTCTGACAAAGAAAACAACTTCAAGTTTACTTATTGTTTACTTTAGCATCGCCCACGAATTATTCATAGCAGTCCATTGCATACTGCTCTCGAAATCTGTCAACTTCTTTGTCGGTAATCCGACTCATTTCCTCCGTTAAGCCGGCAGCATGCATCTCTATGAACTTGGCAGCACATGGCCCACAGTCGCCACCCCTTTTGTTGTGATAAATACCTTCTGCGCGGCTCCAAGAGTAAATTCGAAGACCTTCCTTCACCTTATAGCATTTATGCCCCGTATATTTTTCTAATATATAAGGCAACGATTGTACAACCGAACACATATGTCCTTCCGCAACCTTGATCTCAGTATGAGGAACATAGGAATCAAATACCATCACATGACCTTCAGTCAGCTTAATGCAGAGACCAACCCAGTGATCTCCACCCCAATTCATCGGGGTGTACACGGTGTCGACATCGCGGCCAAGTCCCAACTTCATTTTCTGCCCCTTGCTCTTTCCTGTCACATACTGTGCTACGTTTTTTCCCCATTCGAACTGCAGCTTATCATTGTCTGCGCTAAAGGCACTCCAGTTTGACTGAATGGTTTTTATAAAGTACTGATCCAAGATCACCATCCTCTCCTTCTATAGATAAATCCCGCGACGCCTCCACAACATGTTCATTATCACATGCATGTGCTGTCCCAAAAAAATATGTAACAAATATTAGTTACATAAGGTGACTGTCAAAGGTATAATGTGACGACGTTGCAGAGCTTAATAGTACCTCGTCAGACATCCATTTCCCCGGTTCAGCAATTTCAAGGAAGAAGTGATTACACACAGAGTGACCGGTAGCGATATCCCACATCCTGCAAATTTATCCAACAATTAGGAACTTATGCACGAGTGTATGTATATAACCTTAAAAAGAGTTAGAAACTTACTGTTCGGGGTTTTCCCTCAAAATTTCGGCAAACTTCTTAAACTGTGTTTGATTCGTTTTGGCAATGGGCTTATACTCAACATTCTCCTCGCTCTTAAACAACTTTTTCACCCTTGGGTCAGGGATGTACACTCCAGAAATCTTGCTGGATCTCATGCGATGACGTTTACCACCACTGCCCACATCTTCAGAGTTCGCATCCGTTTCACCACATAGATCACGTGAGTTCTCTTGTATCTGGCTATCAGTGGACATGTCGTCTTTACAACTGTCATATCTCTCTTCGTCCTCCGTCCCCTGTAATTCAACGTTGATCTCCTTAACACTTGCCTCAACACCCGCCTTGGGAGGAGCAACTTTTCCAACCGCCTCCACAGGCTTTGGAAACTCCATATTTGATGTTTCAACGGAGTCAACAGATTGGGGCTGTTTGTCTGCCGTCCTCGCTTCTTCACCACCGTCAGGATCCTCCTCAACGAACTCACCACCGTTGTCGGCACCCGTTTTCTAGATGGAGTCAGTAACCTATGTCAACAGGTGTACACCAAAAATAAAATGTGGATGTCTACACCAATTATAAAATGCACATCACCTGCGCAAAGTCAATCCCGGCCGTTGGTGTCATGCGGGCAGCCACCGACTCGTTTTCTTTTGGCTGTGCACCCTCCCAACCCCTCGTTGCCCTTATTTCCTGAAATTTCAAATCAGTTAATTACGCTCTCTGAGAATTGTCGAACAACAACAGACCTAAACCATTGCCTAAGATATAACTACCTCGTCCGCCCCCGGGATTTCAGAGTTGATCTCCTTCACAAGTGCCTCAACAAACTCCATAGGAGCATAGACTTGTTCAAGCCTCTCTCCATCATTCTGATTTGATGTTTGACCGGACTCACCACCGTTGTATGCACCCGTTTTCTAGATGGAGTCAGTAACCTATGTCAACAGGTGTACACCAAAAATAAAAAGTGGATGTGTACACCAATAATAAAATGCACATCACCTGCGCAAAGTCAATCCCGGCCGTTGGTGTCATGCGGGCAGCCACCGACTCGTTTTCTTTTGGCTGTGCACCCTCCCAACCCCTCGTTGCCCTTATTTCCTGAAATTTCAAATCAGTTAATTACGCTCTCTGAGAATTGTCGAACAACAACAGACCTAAACCATTGCCTAAGATATAACTACCTCGTCCGCCCCCGGGATTTCAGAGTTGATCTCCTTCACAAGTGCCTCAACAAACTCCATAGGAGCATAGACTTGTTCAAGCCTCTCTCCATCATTCTGATTTGATGTTTGACCGGACTCACCACCGTTGTATGCACCCGTTTTCTAGATGGAGTCAGTAACCTATGTCAACAGGTGTACACCAAAAATAAAATGTGGATGTGTACACCAATAATAAAATGCACATCACCTGCGCAAAGTCAATCCCGGCCGTTGGTGTCATGCGGGCAGCCACCGACTCGTTTTCTTTTGGCTGTGCACCCTCCCCACCCCTCGTTGCCGTTATTTCCTGAAATTTCAAATCAGTTAATTACGTTCTCTAAGAATTGTCGAACAACAACAGACCTAAACCATTGCCTAAGATATAACTACCTCGTCCGCCCCCGGGATTTCAGAGTTGATCTCTTTCACAAGTGCCTCAACAAACCCCATAGGAGCAGAGACTTGTTCAAGCCTCTCTCCATCATTCTGATTTGATGTTTGACCGGACTCATAGCCCACCGGTGGAGCACCTACCCATATTTGATGGCCCTCCCCACCTTCTGGAGCACTTCTTTCCTGCATCAAATCCGTTAATAACGCACTTCAAGTAATGTACAACAATAATAGACCAAACTTAATGTGACAGATATAACTACTGTCTATGATATAATCAGTAGCGGACACGTTTCAATTCCGGTGGATGCAACCTTAGATTTCGAGGAGGGGTTTCCATCCCATGAAGGATGAAAGGAGCGTACACTACCAACCGAACTGTAACAGTTCGGCTTTGTTTTCTCTCATGCGACTGGGGAGCCTTGCTCATACCGGTACATTGGGTTTCTTTTCTGCCATGCCCCCGGGGAGGTTACCGCATGCTGGAAGGTAGAAGGAATCCGCAAATATTCACAACTATTGTTATTACCAGTACTTAGCCAAACACTACACAACTAATTAAGATGCAAACGAACCTCTGCTGGTAACACATAGGACTCAGGCTCAACATCTAATACATCTCCAAACAGGACGAGGGCATTCGATTGTGTTTCTTGCTGCTGACCATCCCCCCCCCAGCGCTGGGTTAGAAGTCTAAGCAATAACACAACAATAAAACTATCTATCACATTACCTGATCGCCTTTGTTTCCGCCGGATGGTGGAAAACGAGCATTGTCAGACTCATTTTCTTTTGCATGATCATCATCATTCTGGTGACCACTTTCTCTCTCTGATGAGGGTGGGTTCTTTCTTCTCACTTTCTGGAAAACGTCAAAGGTGTCAGGACAGTAAATGACCACGAATTTGTATATTATGCGAAAAAATAACTTCGGCGTACAACCTTTGTCACCTCCTTTCCACCTCCAGATTGATGCCGAGGCAACGTTTTTTTCCCAACAAGCCGAGTGCCAACCGTTTTCCTTTTTTTCCCCTTCCTGTTTCGCCCCTCGGTTTCACTCACAATACTATCATCAGGAGACGGAGTGCGACGCACCTGCGGATCATCGATCGCTTTCCTCTTCCTAGCGTTGCGTTTGCTCCCCTCAGGCAGACCCAAACTCTTGCAAATCAGTGTCTGCAACTCTTCAATATTGTTCTCCATCCCCTCAAACCGCTGGGATATCCAATGTTTTAAATTTTCATGCGTACACCTCTCTGAGCATTGACGATTCCCTTCTCCGCTGTTTCCAGAAGAAGAAATCTCTTCAACTTCAATGGGCACTGTATTACGCGGTCGCAAATTTCTCTGGCGTACGGGAGTGGGACAAGCTCCCTCCTCCTGCGCAGCGTCTGGAACCTTAAACTTGGGGGAAAACGACTGGTCACCATCTGGAAAATCCTCAGGTTTGAATGTTTCCCCACAAAGCAACTTCTGCACCAAAGAAGTTACTTGCCTATCTTCATTCTGGTCCACCAACATCAGCCGTTTCTCATCAGGAATCACGGTGAAGTGGACAGAGAGCTGCAGATAGGCAAAAAGCAATGGAAGACACGTTAACCCCAAAAGCCGTAACCGTTTTACTTCACTGTATTTTTGCATCCGCTGTATTTAAAACAAAGGGAAAACAAACTTACGTCTGGGTCTTCCTCGACAGCGACTATTTCGTTGACTGTGAGAATAGTCGACGGCGAAGAGCAAGCTCCGGGGGAATCAATGAAAGTGGCGGTGTTCCCTGCGTCGGGAATTTTCTCCAATAGCAGAGGCACAACATCAAATAAGAACAACAGCAGAGCAAGTGGAAACCCATAGCAAACTGTTGTCTTTTGCGATAGCCGATCACGCATCACTTGCAGTGGGTTCTCACCTGATGCGACAACAAGGGGAGGCAGGAAATGCGGCACGGTCGTCAAGAACGACTCTCGACCCCACGGATACAAAAAAGCTCTCAATGTCTGACAGCATCTCAACGTACCTGGGCGTTAGTTTAAGATCTTTGCTACTGGGGCAGAGAACACCATCAACCAACGCGATCAGAGCCAAAGGGAGCCGTTTCTCTACAGCTGATATTTATTTCCCAACATGCGCAGTACATTCAGGACTGTTAACTTACCGACAGCCGTATCAAAGAGCTTGTTCCACATCGTCGGAGGAACAGATTTAGATGCTTCCGAATCCTGAACATCGAAAGCTCCGCAGTTCAAACCTATAACGTCTCGGAATTCATCCAGCGAGAAACGGAGTGGATTGGGCCCGAAGGTGAACCAGAACTCGTGTCTGCGAGCCGTAACTAGCTGTCGGCTGAGGAGGCAGCCGATGAGCTTCGTAGAGTTCTGGCAGCGTACAACGGGAAGCTCAAACAGCCCCCAAAACTGGGAAGCCATCAAAGTGTCCATCGCATCCGTCCCCCTTAGAGCAGCAGCAATAGAACCGATGACGTGTGATTTTGAGTAGATGTTTACTCGCAACTTTGTCGGGTACGCACCATATGCGAACAGTCTCCGGGGCAACACAGATGAGGGCACCCCATCAGAGAATTGTCCCCTTGAGGAATCACCACCACCGGGGCCGTCCTCAGATCCAGAATCTACAAATAGAACAAAAATCGATAACTCAAATAAATGGCTTCGAACACAAAACGGTGTCGACTAATCATTACTAAAGAATCTGTCCGATGACATGCAAAGACGGAATCCACATGAACGGAGGTGGATGAAACACATACCCGGATAGCGCTGCTGTTTCGCTGGAGGGCGCTCCAGGAGCTCCTCGCCAGAGGATCTGGTCCGACGACGAACGGTTGTCTCACTTAGCTTGGACTTCGTCATCACTGCAGGCGTCGTCTGGGGTCTAATTATCGCCGGGGAAGATTCTCCAACAGCTGCGACAGGCTAGGGAATACAGGTGGATCTAGGTCGAAAGTCGAACAGTCCTCTCAGATTTTCACAGTAAAAGAATTTACCAGAAGGTCGTTTACCGCCCAGTGTAGGTAAGACAACGAAGTTAATGACCCGGGTTTTTTGGGAACCGGGAAAGTCGCCGAAATTCTCACGTGCGAGAGGGGAGTGACACTTCCGATATTCCGCAGCTGGAGAAAGGATCGTTTCGTCTTTTGCTTTCAAGTTGCATAGGGTCACAAATACACGCGACCCATTTGCCGAATAAAAACTTCACGCGGCCCAAAGCCCGAAAGTGACCCACTTTGCCAACATTTTTCTTGAAAGTCTTCTAACTCTGAAGAGTTTAAGTAAGAATGCTTTCAGTAAATCGCCTAAAAGACTTCATGAAGAGTCGTCTATACCCTAAATATACTCTAAACCCTTGTCCGAAAACTCGCTAGGCGTAACGCGTGCGGTTGGGTAGCGCCTAGCACCAAATCCATTAATCAGAGATTACACGGGGATTAATCGGGAGTAATTTTATGGATTTTATATATGTTTAGGTCTTATATAATTAATATATGTACTAAAATGTTTAATGACATTCAGACTAGTGGTTATGTGCACCCTCAAACTCATGACATGCCTAGGTTCGAGTGGAGGCAAGCTCATTTTGTCAATTTTTTGAATTTTTAAGTTTAATGAACTACGAAAAGACTAATATATCCCTATTTTCTACCTAAATCTCTGCGATTATTTTTACAGAGCAACATCAGCCCTTCATTTTCTATTGCGATTTCATTTTTTAATCGTATTATTCTTGATGATTTCAGTCACAATAGAACATATCTAAGAGATATATGTGATTCGGAACCTAAAACATACAAAAACGATGATTTTGTTTTAAAAATCCGATCAATGCTCTGATTAACACCAACTTGCAACGGTGGTCCTCCGCCTCACCCATTCACGCCAATTAACCGGCCGCGGAGGCTGCATTTTTGAACAAGGCTCTAAACTCAAATAACTAACTAAATAGAAACAAATCTATACTATTAAAACAGAATACTTCTTATGAATCTACCCCTGAATTTTCCTATTAATTACAAAACATTCCAAATCTTTTTTCAATTGTTTTTTCAATTGATTTAAATGTTTTTCGAAAATGAAAAGCCCAACCAATTTACTACTTACATTTTCGTTTTTAAGCCCACTAAGTCGTTTTAAATCTCATTTACTCAGAGATTTACGGAATCAAATCAAATAAAAAAAAATCTCCCAACTTGAGGAACACGCAGAAAAATATTTTAACTGTTTGACATGGTAACTGAATTTTCGGGAAAACGGCTTTTTCGTGCCTGCACCATAGGTCTCTGAGAAATTACATACCTGCACTATTAGGATGTCCAAAAACATACCCGAACTCGTTAAACATTTGAATTACATGCCCAGATTTTAAAAGCCACGCTAATTCCGATTTTGATTTAAACGCTGTTAATTATTTCTTAACGGTGATGATTAGGATGCTTAGCTGGTGGATGAGTCAGCGTAAACACTAAATGGACCAAACAAAATTAAAAACGTAATGGGCCAAGATTGATATTTATTGGACTGTAGCCCTTAAAATTTGGGTTCCTAACAAAACGTCGTCGTTTGTTTGTAGTTGTCTTTTTTTCTATTTCTTCTTCTTCCCCGACGAAGAACAATCTCGTCGTCAGTTGTAGGTTCACCAGGAATGTCTCACTCAGTGAAGCCAAGCTCGTCGTCGGTGTCTGGTATGTGAATCAATTGGTTTGGTGATGTTTTTCTTTCTTTGTTACTGTAAATAATTTTTAAAAAAAATACAGGTGGAGGAAATTGGAGAAGACGTCGTGGAGCAAAAGAGAGAGGAATACCGAAATTTTGTCGGTGTGGAGAAGAGGCCATGATTCAAACATCAGGAACAGCTAAAAACCCTGGGAGGCTCTTCTATTGTTGTCCACATGGATCTGAAGGGGTAAAAATCTCGTTTCAAATTTTATTGTTCTATCGTTTAGGTCTCACTTGTTGGTGTGGGTGAGAGGAAGGTTATATTGTTCTATTTTTGCAGGATAAATTCCATCTTTTTACATGGACTGATGAATGTGTGGTGGAAGAAATTGAAGATTTAAAAAGTATGATGAGTGATGTAAAAAGAGAAAAGTCGGACTTGAGAGTTGAAGTTGTTGAATTGCAGAAGGAGCTTGAACAGATTAAGCTATCTCTCGAGAGAGACAGGAATGGTTATTGTTGTTTTTTGTAAGATTAGAATTTCGGTTATGTAAGGATTTGATGTTGTGTTGTTTTGTTGTTGTGTTATTATGACTATTTCATCAGTGTTTAAGAGTTTTATGATGTCTTTTGTAATATTAGAATGGTTATGTAAGGATTTGTTGTTGTGTTATTATGGCTATTAATTTCATCAATTATTTCACCAAAGTTTAAGAGTTTTACGATTGAGAAACAAATACCATGACCTTAACAACAGTTCTTAACAAACCCACAACACAAAATAGAGAGTATCATAAGTGTATGCAAACACCAAAACAAGCAATGAAAGGAAGTTACCAAACACATCGATAACATTACACAAGTACCAAAACAAGCAATGGCCGACTCATCTACTAACACAACATAATAACCATCAAGTGTGACTTGGCTGCGTTTGAGTAGGACCTTCACAGACATCTAATGCAATCTCCTCCTGTGGTCTCGTGGTTTTTTGCTTCTTAGGTGGTCGAGGCTTACACGCAACTCCAACATTAGGGCATTTAGTGCAGTTATGCTCAGGAAACCCACAACGAGAACAATGCATAATACGAGCGTGTTGAGTTACCTTTTTCCCCTTAGTAGGAGACTCATTAACTCCTTTGATTCTTTGTTGAGCCTTCTTCTTACGCCCTTTGGATTTTTCTCTCGGTGGAGCTTGTATTGTTGATTCACCAGACGGTTTCCAAAACTTGATTCCCTTAACCGGTTTGATCGAGTCTGAGTATTGTTGCTGCCACTTAGAAGTCAAATACCAATGAGAAACCAAATTGTCAGTCTTATATGTCTTCTTCTGATCCAAAACGACACGAAGAGCATGTCTACATGGAATCCCTGTTAAATCCCACCTCCTACAGCTACATGTCCTCGCCCTCATATCAACCGCATATTGCATAGAATTCTCAGAAACTTCAAACTCACCAGTAGGTCCAGGAAGCGATTTACAGTACTTCCTATGTCTTGTCTCAGATTCTATCATTTTACTAACCTTCAAACTGAACTTTCCCTTGTGTTTTGTGAGCTTGTTCTTCCTTAGATTAATGCGCTTCATTGCAAGTCGTCTCATTGTCTCAAGCATCTCAACCAAAGGCATCGCTCGTGCTTTCTCAAGCGTCTTATTGTATGACTCAGAGTTGTTGTTAAGAGCATCTTCACAACAACATGTCGTTGTAAAAAAAGCCCTACAACAAGTTTCTGGGTTCCTGGCCATGAACGCTTCATAGACATCCTTGTCATACTCCTCTAACTCCTTCATACTTGCTTTATAGTCGGCCTCATTGTGGCTTTCCACCACACTCCAAAACAATTTTTTCATCTGAGGCTTGTTCGGGTAAAACTTCCTTAGATTCCCATAGATATGCCTTGCACACATCCTGTGCTCGACGTTTGGTAACTCCTCATCCACAGCTATAAGTAATCCCTAAATCCAAACAAAAATGCCATAAGCAATTGAAAAAATACCATAATTTTTTTTTAAGATTATGAATGATTATACATACCTTTTGTCTATCTGAAACAAGGGTAAACCCATCACCATTTCCAAGTTTTAAATCAGTCTTCAGCTTTTGCAAGAACCATACCCATGTCTCTGTATTCTCTTTATGCACCACAGCCCAAGCAAGAGGGTAAATCTGATTGTTTGCATCTCTTCCCACTGCAGCTAGAAGTTGGCCCTTAGCCGTTGTTTTGAGGAAGCACCCGTCTATCCCAAAGATTGGTCTACAAGTGGCTAGCCATATGTCTCGCAGAACAGCATAACAAACGTAGAAGCGATCAAAAACTTCAAGTTCACCAGGCCCAATAACGGTTCGAAGGTCTGTAACTGATCCGGGATTTGTCCTGTCCATAACCAAATCGAATTACATATGTTATAAGACACATAATTATTGAAACAAAAAGAAAAAAAAATAAACAATTGCTTACTTTTGAATTTCTATTTCATAGTCTTTAATCCTACGAAATTGTTCATCATGCTCATCTTGAATGAGATCCAAAGCTTTCTTCTTCGCCTTGCGACATTGGTCATGAGATGGATTCAAGTCATATCGTAATTGAATCTGTTCTTGGAGTGTTTTAGGCTTCATTTCCGGATCCTCCCTCACTTCATTTAAAAACATCTTCGCAATGCGTGACTCCGACAATATCTTGCAGTGACCATCTTTGAAACAACTATGGACATCTTGGAATGTCTTCACCATCCATTGTGAAACAGATTCTTCATACGACAAATATATCCTCCAAGAGCATGGAATTTCTCCTTCTTCGACTTCTACTCCACATCTTGCCTCTGATTTTACACCTCCCCATCTAGTGAATTGGATATTCCACCCACCCTTTAATGCATACTCAAACACAGCATCTTTGAAGTCTGGTATACTATCAAAAACTTGCCTTATGTGTAGCTCTCCACTGCCTCTCCTCCATCCGTCATAAGGCCTTCGATGTTGTTGTTCCTCATCGTCAGAACAAGGAGGAGTGTCTCTGTAATTTTCATTATCTTCATCATCAGAAACCTGAGCTATAACAGCTTCAACCCGAGATTCTTCTTCAAATTCATTCTCTCCATCTTCATATTGCACCTCTTCTGTCTCGCCATTACTTTGGCCTCCCTCTTCAACCTCTTCATTCACTACTTCTTCATGGACGTTTTCATGCTCCATAAAAACTTCTATATACTTTGTCCAATATGAAGCTTCACACATCAATCGAAATGTGTCACTACCATTACTCAAAATTTTCAGATCCTTCATAGTCTCGTATGGTAGTTTGAACCAGATTCTTTGACCATACAAAGATATAGGGAAATCATTAGTCAACCCTGTAAACAAAGCTTGAGCCTGGGTTTGAAGCACATGACGTTCCCCACCAACATATGTGATCATTCCACCTTCATTAGTCTCGAACTTCCCACGATAATATATTTGAAACGTTGTATCTCCTTCTTCACTGAAATTTTTCAAAAATAAACATACCATCAATTAAACCCCAATCGACATAATAACCTAATTTTTAAAAGCATCAATCATAGATTTCAGTGAAGAGACAAAGACAAACAAAACTTACCTCATTTTTTAGATGAGTTTAGGAACAACCCAACTTCTCTAGCAATCTGGTTTCTTCAATTTTGTTTATTTCTTCACTGAAAGAAATTTCTGTTACTAATATTCGTTGTTTTGTTCAACGCAACAGAGGAGAGTGGAGACGTAAAAGAACGACGATCTTTTGTTAATTGTCCAGTTTGTGAGGGTTTAAGCCCAAACATAATCAACTTTAGCCCATTTTAATCTCAATTTTGTTTGGCCCATTTAGTATTTACGCTGACTCATCCACCAGCTAAGCATCCTAATCATCACCGTTAAGAAATAATTAACAGTGTTTAAATCAAAATCGGAATTAGCGTGACTTTTAAAATCTGGGCATGTAATTCAAATGTTTAACGAGTTCGGGTATGTTTTCGCACATCCTAATAGTTCAGGTATGTAATTTCTCAGAGATCTATGGTGCAGGCACGAAAAAGCCGTTCCCCCCTGAATTTTCTCAAAACTAATCTTAAAATATAGAGAGATTCGATTTAAAAAAAAAAATCCCCCAAGTTTCTCCTAAAACCTAACACCTCGCTTTGAATCCGATCAATATTATAAATAGGCAGCACCGGTTTCCTATTATTAAATATTTCTGTTATTATAATTTAAAATTTATGCATTAATTAAAAATATGTAGAATGAAAAGTGTAATGTCTATTACATTTTTCATATAATATTTATTTAATAAGTCAAAATTATAAATAAATAACCTTACCAAATATATCATCACAATATGATTAAAGTTATTGAGTAGGAGTTTACCATTTTAAAATCTTTTAACTAATTAATTATTTCACAAACAAACATTTTGATTTTAATAATAATTAAAAATTAAAAAAGACAATATTATAAAAATTGACTATAAACAAATAAAAAATCTATTAAAATATAGATTAGACAAATATTTATTAATTTAAATGAAATTTTAAAAAGAATCGATCACGCGCTTTGAAAGCGCGGGTCAAAATATGTTGAAAACATAAAACTAAACACATATAGATTAAAATTTTAGTTTTTCAAAAAAAAAATGTTAAAATTCCAAATTCTAACCCTAAAAAAAATTGTTAAGATTGGCAAACCCTAAGCCAAAAAGTATCATATGACTCACTGCTTTCATTCATCTATGTTGAAAACAATTTCATTTTATTATATTTTGATTTATATCACTTGCAACTGTTTATAATTAAATCATTTCAATTTTTCCTCTATCAAAAATATTTTGTCTTCCAGAAGAATTTCATAACATCATAAGACTTAAAAAAAACTCAACAAACTTTATGGGGTTATATTTGTAAAAACGAATTCTGTTTTTTTTTGTTTGGTCATAAGGAGTTGGTTGTAATTATTTTACAAGGCTTTTGAGTTACTTTTGCATTTGATTCAAGTTTGGGTATACTTTTGCAATCAAAAATCATATTTGACAAATTTCCCTTATAATTTTGTAGATATTTTAAAACTGATGGTATTAAGATTAAAAATATATAATTTTATAAAAATACATAAACTTTTGAAAAATTATTTAGTAATAATAATTGTATAATTATCAAAAGTAGAATTACATACTATTTTTGAACTTTTAAAAATATTGGATATTTGTGTTTTGTTGTTATATTATTTTAATATTATATTTGAATATATTTAATTTAGTGATGATTCATACGTTATTATCCTATTTTAAAAAGTACGCTATAAATCAATAATAAATGCATTTTCCAATGTCACAATTAAAAATAAAATTAAACAGTATTTCAGAAATTTGTAGATATTAAAGGAAATTAAGTAATAGTATTTGGATCAGAAATTTGTAGATACATATATCAATATACATTTAGAAGAATGCATCTCTATTCTTTTTAATACAAAATATGGTTCAAGTAATAAAATGGATAGAAAATTCCTAAATTTTATAAGACCCCATTTATATAGTCAGACATCTGTTAGAATTAATTGAACAATGATAGTTCCTAACTTCCTACCACAAATCGATCAACGATATTGTACGAGATGTATTTTTACGACTTGTTAAGTCTAGTACACCATTACGGTCTCTAATGATTGATACCGAAGTCGTCCAAATTTTAACTATTATCTTTCAGGCTGAAATGTTATAATCAGGTTGATAGAGCAAAGTAGCAAACAGTCACATGTATAATTTGCTCTCTTAGACCTAACCCTGAACGAACTTAAAATCCTTTAATCTACAAGTGGAAGAATAGACTGGTAGTTTGTAGATGAAAAGGGAACCAAGGTAACTCTAATTTCATACTACTGACTAGCATCAGTGTTTGGGAAAAATGATGTAAAATTTGATTTGGCATCAATGTTTAATACCAACTTAAAATGAGTTATTTACAATTTTTACATCAACCAGATTTATGCGCTTGAAAATTTATCCAAATTCTGTTTCGATGTCTCTTCTGTTTACATGAAATTTATCAAAATATCCAACTTTGATGTGGTTGCAGAGCCTACTCGTTTGATTTAGAGAAGAATGGTTATCTTGCTAAGATCCTATTGTTTTTTTTTTTCTATTTGCTTTTTTGAATTTCTTTACATATATCTTATGTTGCATTGAAATTTGTCTAGCAATAAACGGAAAATAACATATTGATGCATTTTAGCTCAGAAACAAATTAATTTTTTCTTTACGTAAGGTTTATATTTTTCAAATCTTTGGTTTCTTTATTGAATGAATTGCTGTTGTTGTGTACATATGCATCTTAAAACGATGATTCATGTTAGTTCAATATTTGTTTTTATTTTAGAACAAAGATTTTTACTTTTTTAAAATATCTTATCGTGAATTTATAGTATAATATGAACTAGATACTGAAAGGGCGGGTATTCTATCTATTAAAATGTCATTTTTCAATTTTAATATTATTTCTAATTAGATAAGCATGTGTTTCAATATTTTATTATCTAATATGGTTTTTATTTTTATAAATTGTAATGTAATTTATTTGTTATTAGTAAAATTGTGTTTACACATATAAGACTGCAAATCCGTTGTTTGTTTAATTCCTAAATATATCACATATATTAATTTGTTTATTTCTTAAATGTATAATCTCAATAAAAATAAAACAGGCTTTTTATGATTTTAAGTATAGATATTTTACACAAATTGGCATAATGGGTTAATATATTTGTTTATCTCTTAAATGTATAATCCCTGTATAAAAAATAAAACAATCTTTTTAATGATTTTCACTAAATATATTTTAAACAAAATGGCCTAATGGGTTAACAATTGTTCAATTTGGACCTATCGAATGGGCTTTAAATTTCTGTAGATCATTTAAGATATTAAAAAAAGTAATGGTATGTTTTGTAATTTTTTTAAAAAATCAGGGGCATAATCCTAAGAAGGATTCTGCTTTAATAGTATAGATACTAGATTTTGACCCGCGCTTTCAAAGCGCGGGATCGATTCTTTTTAAAATTTCATTTAAATTAATAAATATTTGTCTAATCTATATTTTAATAGATTTTTATTTGTTTATAGTCAATTTTTATAATATTGTCTTCTTTATTTTTTAATTATTATTAAAATCAAAATGTTTGTTTGTGAAATAATTAATTAGTTAAAAGATTTTAAAATGGTAAACTCCTACTCAATAACTTTAATCATATTGTGATGATATATTTGGTAAGGTTATTTATTTATAATTTTGACTTATTAAATAAATATTATATGAAAAATGTAATAGACATTACACTTTTCATTCTACATATTTTTAATTAATGCATAAATTTTAAATTATAATAACAGAAATATTTAATAATAGGAAACCGGTGCTGCCTATTTATAATATTGATCGGATTCAAAGCGAGGTGTTAGGTTTTAGGAGAAACTTGGGGGATCATTTTTTTTAAATCGAATCTCTCTATATTTTAAGATTAGTTTTGAGAAAATTCAGTTACCATGTCAAACAGTTAAAATATTTTTCTGCGTGTTCCTCAAGATGGGAGATTTTTTTTTTATTTGATTTGATTCCGTAAATCTCTGAGTAAATGAGATTTAAAACGACTTAATGGGCTTAAAAACGAAAATGTAAGTAGTAAATTGGTTGGGCTTTTCATTTTCGAAAAACATTTAAATCAATTGAAAAAACAATTGAAAAAAGATTTGGAATGTTTTGTAATTAATAGGAAAATTCAGGGGTAGATTCATAAGAAGTATTCTGCTTTAATAGTATAGATTTGTTTCTATTTAGTTAGTTATTTGAGTTTAGAGCCTTGTTCAAAAATGCGGCCTCCGCGGCCGGTTAATTGGCGTGAATGGGTGAGGCGGAGGACCACCGTTGCAAGTTGGTGTTAATCAGAGCATTGATCGGATTTTAAAAAAAAAATCATCGTTTTTGTATGTTTTAGGTTCCGAATCACATATATCTCTTAGATATGTTCTATTGTGACTGAAATCATCAAGAATAATACGATTAAAAAATGAAATCGCAATAGAAAATGAAGGGCTGATGTTGCTCTGTAAAAATAATCGCAGAGATTTAGGTAGAAGATAGGGATATATTAGTCTTTTCGTAGTTCATTAAACTTAAAAATTCAAAAAATTGACAAAATTAGCTTGCCTCCACTCGAACCTAGGCATGTCATGAGTTTGAGGGTGCACATAACCACTAGTCTGAATGTCATTAAACATTTTAGTACATATATTAATTATATAAGACCTAAACATATATAAAATCCATAAAATTACTCCCGATTAATCCCCGTGTAATCTCTGATTAATGGATTTGGTGCTAGGCGCTACCCAACCGCACGCGTTACGCCTAGCGAGTTTTCGGACAAGGGTTTAGAGTATATTTAGGGTATAGACGACTCTTCATGAAGTCTTTTAGGCGATTTACTGAAAGCATTCTTACTTAAACTCTTCAGAGTTAGAAGACTTTCAAGGAAAATATTGGCAAAGTGGGTCACTTTCGGGCTTTGGGCCGCGCAAAGTTTTTATTCGGCAAATGGGTCGCGTGTATTAGTTTTGAGAAAATTCGGTTACCATGTCAAACAGTTAAAATATTTTTCTGCGTGTTCCTCAAGTTGGGAGATTTTTTTTTATTTGATTTGATTCCGTAAATCTCTGAGTAAATGAGATTTAAAACGACTTAATGGGCTTAAAAACGAAAATGTAAGTAGTAAAATTGGTTGGGCTTTTCATTTTCGAAAAACATTTAAATCAATTGAAAAAACAATTGAAAAAAGATTTGGAATGTTTTGTAATTAATAGGAAAATTCAGGGGTAGATTCATAAGAAGTATTTTGCTTTAATAGTATAGATATATGGAGAAGAATTGATCTTTCATTTGCTAATACGTGAAGTGAGCCCCGTACACATGTGGTTAAGACGATGAAATAAGATGGCTACATTGCCGTGAACAACTGAGGAGGTTTCAGCCAAAAAAAAAAAAAATACAACAACAACTGAGGGTTGCATCTAGCTTTGTTAAGAAGTTGTAATAATGGTGCAAGAAAGCTTCTTGCTTCTCCCGCAAGTGTTTTATGATTTTTTTTTTTGTTTATATCCATCCCTCTTAACTTGTACTATTATTTATATATGTTTAGTTATAATTTTCACTATATTTAATTTATGGATGGTGGCTCCATATTTTGATTTGTATAGTCTGCATAAGTTTGAAAGTCTGAGTATGATTCATAAATTCAGTATACTTGATTTTTTTTTGAAGTAGAAATTTATAAAGTGTTACTCATATATATATAGCCATGGCCCATGATATATGTGTATTATAACAAAAAAAAATTTGATTTCAATTTTAGAAAATTAAAAACTGTTCGTTTATATTTTGTATGGAAAATATTGACTGATTTTTTAGATTTTGATTAATATTTTAATGAGGCAGTATTGATTGAAATCTAAAACTGCATTTTAAATACAAATAAATTTGAAAATTTTATTACTTTAAATCAATTGTTCCCTTCTTCCCCAAAAAGTAAGATTTTAAGGCTATATATATATATATATGAACAGCCATGAAGACAACGAAGAAGAAAAGCGATGTAGGTGAAAAAGTACATAACATAATGGTTTTAAACTCTGGTTGCTGAGGCCTGCTGAGCTTTTTTACCTTCTTGGAAGATTCGATTTGGGATGCCAAGTGTTTTGCTCTGGTTTATGAAAGA
Organism: Brassica rapa; assembly: GCF_000309985.2. Taxonomy (NCBI): domain Eukaryota; kingdom Viridiplantae; phylum Streptophyta; class Magnoliopsida; order Brassicales; family Brassicaceae; genus Brassica; species Brassica rapa. The sequence goes on from NC_024797.2 coordinate 30,675,299, forward strand.
AATCAGTTAGAGATAATCATTGAATGGGTTTCCCTTTGTACACTCATGAGAGAAGGATTAGCAACCGAGGGGCGAGCGTGTGACTAAGGAACCACCAACTCCCACCGGTTATAGTTACTGTTAATTTGAGATCAAAGTTATAATCAGGACACTAAATAATATGAAGAAAGTTGCTATCCTAATTAGAGTGCATATTTTATTATTGTTGTGAGCGTAACTTCCGTAATTTAATTAGGATGGAAGTCTGGAAGATGAGATTAACTAACCAGTAAAGTAAGAAGGTTCTCTACGGCGAGGATCATACCCTCTAGGAAGACAACTTGAGTTCAATGTCTCCTCAACTTGAGTTCCTTCTCTATAAAGCTTCTGTGCTTTGACCTGACAGCTCCATTTGTTTTTCTTCTCCATAGATTGGAGTTGCACTCACTTCAAATACTTTCCATGATCCTGTTAGCTCTGATGATGGTTGGGTGCGTTTCCTTTGTGAGAACGGTCTTTAACTCCGGTGGTGCGTCGTTGTTGCTGAGACATGCATGACTCACTCGCTATGGGAAGAGAATGTTGGAACTCGTTTTTGACAAAGTGGTGCGGACCATTTTTCCGATGAGTTTTTCGGCGGAGACGTCTGTCGGAAGAACCGGAATTTGGGCACGATGTAATCGTCACCGTGAACACTATGAATTAGTGTGTTTGTTGGTCAAAATCGAAGTTGTTTTGAATGAGAAATGAAGATCCAAAGTGAATGATTTACAAAGCTTGTAAAGCTTTAGATTTGGCTAAGTATAAAAAAATTAGCAAATGTTTCACTTTGAGTATTTGAATTTGGATTTGTGTTTGGATTTGTTAATGAGACATTTGTCTATTAACATATCATTATAAACTTTATTTAAGATGATCTTTTGTGTTTGTTTAGACACAAGAAAGCAAATTCATTTAAATAAATATATTATTGTTTCAAAACAAAATATATTTATATTGCCGTTAGTTGTTATCAAAAGAGTCAATGGAGAATCATATCTTCATTATGACATTGATATCTGAATTAACTCTCCATAGAAACACCACGTCGGTTTCTTTTGTTGAAACTATAAATGTGACAATGTTAATACTCATTCAGTACAGGTTCATACGAACAGTATAATAAAAGAATTCTCCTACTTGAATATTTGATTCTTTATTTGTTGTGTCTTCTCTTCTTTTTTCTTTTTTCGAGTATGAGAGTATACACAAAACTAGTTTCGCCAGGCTTCTGATAGAGTGACGCAAATCAGAAGATTTTTTGCAGTTGTATCTTGGGACTCATTACGTTATCAAACCGTCGCACTACGGGACGTATTTGTTGGGATTGCGAAATCCCGTGTCCAACTCTATCTTATCTTATTAGTACGATATTGTCCACTTTGGGCCTTAGAGGCTGGCCCGCATGGATTTACTTTTGGTTTCCTTCCCAAAAAACCTCGTACTATTAGAGTTGGACATCTCTTTATATATTAGACTTTCCTTTGTCTAATATCCGATGTGGGACTTAACTTGTTATCTCACATTCTCCCCCTCAAGCTAAGGACCATATTCATCTCGTATGTTTCCTTCGGCGAATCATCTTCGGCACCACCTTGTACCAGTAATCGCAGGGCTTTCTTTTTAGAATGTTTCTCCTACAACACATCACGGGTTCCATGATCTTCTGACTAATCTCTGCCAAACCACCTTTTTTTTTTCTTCTTTAAAGGATCCCGTTCTTACTTAAAGGGTATTTTGGTCTTTTTACAGATTTTCGCCAAACCGCTCTGATACCAATTGTTGGGATTGCGAAATCCCGTGTCCAACTCTATCTTATCTTATTAGTACGATATTGTCCACTTTGGGCCTTAGAGGCTGACCCGCATGGATTTACTTTTGGTTTCCTTCCCAAAAGGTCTCGTACTATTAGAGTTGGACATCTCTTTATATATTAGACTTTCCTTTGTCTAATATCCGATGTGGGACTTAACTTGTTATCTCACAGTATTTTGAGTTAATGAAAGAGATAATATCTCGCCTCTGCTGTTAAATCATCCTTTTTTCTTAATCTTTGGTATACTTTTATAAATTTTATTCTTTACAATATTCAGTTTTCGGTAGTTTTTATAATACGGTCTTATCAGAGAACACTGACACAGCAGAGGAGATGTTAAAATCACAGATCGGTGGTACCTTTTGGTCAGAACCAACCCACTTTTCTACATAAACATCAACTCTCATGATCTATATCTGCACCACCGTTGGCGGATTCTATGGTGTGGACTACTCTCGGTCTCTTAATGAGTATTTATTTTCTCTTAAACATGCAAAAGGACCAAACCTAAGTAAGAAACAAAAAAATAAATCTAAAAGTAGCAGACCTGTTTAAACTTGAAAGTCAAGGTATGAGGTAATAGTTTGATTCACTTATCTCTAAAATAGGATCCATCTTGCGTATCAAGCACATATAAACAACTAAAAGACTGAAACCGATTAGCTAAAACATGGACTAAAGATTATGGTAGTGTCTTAGAAACTGATTTAAAACATCAAGAACCAATCCATGAACTTACTACTCTAAAGCAGAGGTAAGGCTTTTCATTCTGCTCATACAAAGCAACATGAACTACAATCCAAACCCCACATTGTGTTCCATAACATACAAAAAAAGGGTATAAATTTGGATTATTTTTTTCAGAAACATATGACACGGTGGGACAGAGAAAATTAAATAATACCTTTCCTTTGGTGGGCGAATCAAATAGACAATAACGGCTTGCAAATACAGCTGACAAATACAAGGATGCATGACTAATTTACTTTATAATTCCACTTGATATAACAACCACCGCATATATAGAGTTTAAAAGGAGAAATAGATCTAAACGGAATTGAAAAGATGCTTAATCTATACTATTAAAAGGGAAGCAGTCTTGAAAAATCTACTTATATAAAATTGTTGGACCCTTTCATTTTTTAGTCCAACCTATAATATAAAACCAAATATAACTAACCCTTATTAAGCAACCAAATAAAATCTTCTAACATTTAAAAAAAACCTATAATATATATCCAACCAAAAAGTTTAATTAACCTCTATTATAAAAATCAAATAATATCCTATAACTTTTAAAATATCTACGTAAGTTACGGTCTTGGGGATTGGTTAAGATCTTGGATATTGACTCATTTTTGTATTCGATCATGGTTTTAAATATATGTATAAACCATAGTTTATACCAATTCTTCACACCATCATGTGTTAAGGTCTTGGGGATTGGTTAAGAGTTTGGGTATTGACTCTTTTTTGTACACGATCATGGGAAGGAGAATTATGATTGTCATAGAGAAAAGGAAATAATAATATGCAAACATATTTGCTGTATATATGTTACAAAACTGTGAATATGAGGGAAGTTTTAGAGGTCAAGGAGTTTATAAAAGAAACACTGATCATGATCATGGTGGCAAGCACAGTTCCAGATTCATTAGTCTAAATAGAAAAGGAGTCGATAATCATAATTATACAAATATATTACTATAATTCATACATTTATCAATAATGACTAACCATTTAAATATTATTTCCAGTTTAAAGGATCCAAATGGTCTAGAATAAAAATCGGAGGATTTAAGCTACATTTTCAAATATTGGATAGCCTAACAAAATATTCTAACAATAAACATATATCACATTTTTCTTACTTTTAATCAAATAGTGTAATTAGTGATAATACTTATAACATTTAATTCTTATAGAAAATGTAACCTTACTACTTTTAAATAATTATATTTTATTCACAAAAAATACTTAAAATTTTATTTTAATTGAATTAGTCGCTTCCCATAAAAATAAATTATTTGACTAATATGTATACCAAATTAAGACTTCGGCTAAATATTAAGATAATAAAAATAAAATCTATAAAATTAAAATAAAATCATTCTAAAAATCTAATATAAGAAGATGTTGAACCCATGTATAACTATTTATTATTCTACCATTAATGATTTTAACTATACAATATTTTTAATATTTATAATAAATCCCAAAATATTATTTCTTATGATACTTTTTCTCTAACAATATTTCATCAACCACGGTTTATGTAACAACGTTAAAAACCTAATATAAAAATACTATTGGACAGGATGTAATCGTAATGGATCCAGATCGGTTCAGGTATATAGGACCCGAAAAGATTCAAAACATCTAAAAACTTAAAAATACGTGAAACATGAAAAAAAACAGGAACCCCAAAAAACAAAATACCTAAAAATTCAAAATTTTACCCGAAAGCTGATCCAAGAAACTGAAAAATACCCAAAATTTTATTCAAATACCAAAAATATATTTTTAAAAATTTGAAATTTTACCCAAACCCAAAACTATAACCGTAAAACCAGACCCAAAATTTGAAAATCATCTATATTACTGAAAACATATTTGAGATACTCAAATATACTTAATACACATAAAATATTTTGGATACTTTGGGTATCGATCGAGGCTCGGATAGGACCCATACTTGAACAAAAAGTCATAGTCCAAAAAAGTATATTATAGGTAATTTTCCATGGATCCGTACCCGAACCAAACCTATATTTTTGGTGTGATTTCAGCTTTTTTTTGTTCTAATAAAATGTCCAGACCTAAAAACAATTGTAAAAAAGTGTTCATATAAAATTTTAAATAAACTAATTCATTGATTATACAATTTTAAAAAATTTACTTCTTTGATATAATACAACTTTGAATTATAATATAATCCAAAAAACCCGCGCTTTCGAAGCGCGGGTCAAAATCTAGTTACTAATTGAAACAACAACCACCACACTGAGTTTTTTTGAAAAGGGAAATACATTTAAACAAGGACTATATAAAAAAGATAATTTTTCAATTTTGATCTGTAATCTATATTAACAAGGTTAAACACACTCTTTTCATGCTCTCCTCACTTTATCAAAGAGGCTACTTACAATATAAAATAATAATAGAAAAAGAAGGAACTTTCATAAAAAAAATCCATTATGATATTAATTTCAAATTTCATCAAACTGAAGACAACTAAAATATATAACAGTTAATCTGACATAAATTTCCACACTTTAATCACTAAACTCAAGTTTTGAGAAATAAATAAGAATAACAAAATCTCAATAAATGATTAATATATATTCCAAAATTAAAATTAAAAAATTGTTTGAAAGACAAAATAAAAATATATAACAAATATAATAGAAACTTTATCGAAATAGATAATTTATCCAAAATACATAATATAACACCGAATACATAAATTTTAAGAAAAGATTGGAAAAATTCATAACAACAAAAATTAGGCGAAGCCATTTACTATATTGTTTTCTTGCATTGCATGAAACCAATGCAGACAAAAATTAAAACCAAAAATATTGTAACTCATCTATTTTTCTTCTTTTTTGCTTTAAAATAAGGCCAAGAAAAACTAATAAAATTATTGAAAACTATCACCAAATATAATACATAATTAGAACAAATTTTTTCAAAATAGTCAGAAACAAGCAATAAGAATATAAAAGATATATTTGCGTGAATAGTGAGAAACTCTATAAAATAGAAAATATGAATGATGTAAAGGACAAATCTGAAGTTATTTTCCATTTTTAATTATCTAAAACATACTCCATTTATGTATTCAAAACATATAAATATATAACTTAAGTTGTTTTTCGTTAATCAAGTAAACACGATGCTTATGAATGACAATAATATAAAACAGATGATATGAGAGCAATTGTTTGACCGAAAATTAAAAACAAATCACATCCATATAAAAAATTTGTGAAATGATAAACTTAAATAATTAAATACACTCTCGCGAAACGTGGACACACCTCAAGAGAAAAAAATTCAATAAGAACATTCATCATGCTTGATCATCCTAAATACATTCAGAGTAAAATTCACTTAGTGTTTGTATACTTAATTTGAAACGTTTTAATTCAATATAGTCTCAATAAAAATTCAAAATTCGGTAACTATTATGTACTATGCAGATGATACTTAATAGTTTATTTATGTTCTATAAATTAAATATATATTCACTAGTCAAACCATAACAAGCTCATCATCAGCGTAGATGGCAAAATGTTGGCTGCTAATTTCTATGAAATGTTAGGAATTAAAATCATGTTTGGTATAAGTTTCTTTTTGATTTTGAATATTTCGGGTTCTATCATATATACATTTAGATTCGGGTTCGGTTTGGATAAAACTCATAACCCAAAATATCATAAAAGAACATTCATTCGGTATTTATGTTAGGTTTGGATCGATTCAGATTTTCGGGTTCAGTTTATTTGCATAACCCTACATTTTTATTTTTCGAACATCAACTTTACTTTATGTTTAAAGTTTAACTATATTAATTTTATTACGACTATCAGGAATTTATTCAATTTTTATTGAATCGATCAGTGAAAATTACTGAAAAATGAATCGAAAAAGTTATCATTCTCTTTCCACATATTTACATCTTTATATATTTTTTAAAACATATTTACTAAAACCATAAATTTAATTTAAAATTCATTAAAAATAAAACATCTGAACCCTGCGCGTAGCGCCGGAATACCATTAGTACTTAAAGAAAACTTTAATGTTATTAATTATTTGGTTCATATACTAATAGTTATTTTTTTTCTAAAACTATGAACTCTTCTTAGTTATTTGTTTATCAGATTATATGATTTGTAATATAAACAAAAAAATTAATCTCTACAACTCTCGCCGGCGCTTACAAAAATTTTCCCTATTATAAGTGAACAACATAAATATGTTCATAATTTGTATCAAATATATGTGGCCAACTAATGTCTCGCAGGCGAGATTTAAAAGGAATTTGGTAGTAGTGATGTTACTATATCTGGACAGTTTTGTGATTTTGCGCCCTCTTGACTGAAGGGGAAAATCGAAAGCATCCATTTATCGCTTCTTCCCTTTCTCATACTTTTGATCTGTAATCTATAATAACAACGAGGCTATTTACAATTAAAAAAAAAAAATTATCTACTCTGATTCTGCTGTCTCATTTTCTGTCTTGAAATCAAGCAAACACTTTGATCAGAGCAAGAAATCAAGCAAAATCCGATCAAGCAAGAAATCAAGCAAGAAATCAAGCAAGAAATCAAGCAAAATCTGCTCCATAGAATTACGGTTGAGTCGTTGGATAGAGGAAATTTTTGGATTAAACCACTTTGATCAGAGCTATGAATACATGGAGAATAACGGATCATCTAAGGTATATAAAGAATTATAAAACATTGTAAATTCATCATATAGTGTGTAACAAGCAAACACTGGTCATCGCGGGAAGAGACATCAAACATTGTAAATTCCTCATACAAACTTATCTACGGCCCAGTTCTTGAGAGATAATTTACTGATATGATTCATCTAAGTCGCTCCTCCTTTTGAAGAGAATTAAAGTCTAAAAAGTTTCATCTTGTGGCATAAACCTTAAAATGTCTTTGGCGTTGGTGAATCTAAGCAAGAACACATGCATTTGCTACTGGTTAGTATCCATAATGTGATATGGTCAAGCACCATTTACTGCTTTGCTAGTGGAGAATCTCAAGACTCGGAAGAAGACGACCAATATTCACGTACAAGAATTATAAAGAACTCCATTTAATATCATAAGAATTAAAATAAAAACAATGGAGTAAAATAATTCTAATTGAATTTCCATTAATGAATTCTTCAATCCAATAACAACCCCTTAGTGGTCAGAAGCTTCTAATTGAAGCATTTCACTCCTTGGCGGAATAGTGACAGAGTAGAACCAGAATGTAACTCTCTGGATGAATACTCCCACAGAAAAACAAGCTCAAATCATCTCATCACCTTCGACCATTGCATGAGACTCCCACGTCTTAGTCGTGTGAACTAGATCCATGTACATTGACTAACTTGTAAACATAAGCAAAACTTCCACTCCAACTCAGTTCATCCGATTTATCTTTGACAAACCAAAACATCACTGACTACACTTTGTAGGACAAACAACTCCTCCCAGATCAAAAAGGTAAGTGTTTGTAACCAGTGGCGGATCTAGCCGAAAAGTTCACCCAGGGCAAACAATTAATAATTATTAATAAAATTTGCATTATATATTTTATAGATATATTTTCTATCAACTTTATAAGTGTAGTATACAAGATCCATTGTATGGAAACTAAAAAAAATCTTGTATAAGTAAATTAAAAATAAAAAATAACAGAATTATAAATACAAAAAGTCATGTTTTCATGATATCACAAATACAAGTACAGATATTCAAATCATACAATTTTTTCCTAAATAATGTTTTCTTTCTCACTCATAGTATGGATTAATAATTATATATGAAAAAAAACAAAAAAAATATCTATTATTGTCATTGCATATATTACGACAAAGTAAAGAAAACTGGTTATTATAACATATCAAATAAATAGAGATTTATTTTTTTGGCATCAATAGATGATTATTTTTTATTATATGCTACAAGTTGATTTTCATAAGTTCAAAAAAAAAATTGATTTTATTTATATAAAATGGAAACAATGGTTAATGGTCGCCAATAAAATATGGAAACATAATAATGCTAACAGAAATATAATAAATGGCTTTGTAAAAAGATGGAAATAATTGAGATTTTGAACTGAGCTTTGAGAACAGATTTTGTTAGGGGGCAAAAAGTATTTTTCAACGGGGACAACTGAAATATATACTCATCATATAAAAGAAAGTTTTAAATTTCATATGGGGCAACTGCCTCATACTTACCCTAAGTAGATCTGCCCCTGTTTGTAACATCACCAACACATCTCTGTATCACTCTCCTTATCCAAACATCTTCACGACATATCTTCACACCATTCCACTTAGTTAGCTTAGTCAAGACACCACCAGGTTCCCACACTCTAATACTAAGAGACAGACCCGAGAGTCCCTTTACCCATGAGCAAATTTTCCATTATCCAGTGTGATCCCTGATATCATTGATTCCACGAGCTTTTGTTCAATTTTTTTTATAAACAGTAACACTTTATTTCACCTTCATAAAATGCCAAATCAAAAACATTGAAGTGTGAAGAAGAGAATTCTAGAACAAGATTGAGCGATTTTACCAGAAAATTCATAGGAAAATAAAATATCAGAAAAGAGCAAGAATAATAAGCTAACAAACTTTTACAATTTTTCTTAGGTTAATCTCAAAGCGAAAGCGTATTCTGCATTATACTTCTTTGTTTCTCTCTCATTAACTGATGTGTCTCATTGGTAGCATTCCCTTGTATTAGAGCATGTGTATACGAATTCGTATATGTAGCTCATACTGCATGCAACTTGTTTCCTTGACATTGCTGGAATATGTTGGATTCGTTTGACTAATAGTGTGCATGTTTCTCATTTATCCAGGACTCTACCTTCAAGTACCACAAGACTTTTCTGGATCTGTTTCTGTTTATCTGTGTTGGTAAATGCAAGCCTAGAAGAAGAGGGACCAGATTACTTGGCTATGGCAGCCTTGAGGGCGTCTTTGCATCGTCCAAACGATATTGATTGGACTAGCTCAGATTACTGTACTTGGACTGAACTGGATTGTGACAATAACAGCCGCGTCACAGGCATACGGCTCTCCAACAAAGGATTCGCAGGAAGCCTACCTCCGGAGTTAGTTAACCTGACAGCTCTGCAAGTTTTCGAGATAACGGGCAATCAGATTTCTGGAATCATTCCTACAGGGTTTACTGAGCTGCAGTCTCTGCAAGTGGTTTCTCTCTCCAGTAATTTGCTTCAGGGACCAACGCCAAACTTTAACTCGATGGTTCGAGTTGAGATGAGTCTAGGCACGAACACTTTTTGTTTAGATTCTCCTGGCTCTCCATGTGACCCCGTCGTTCAGACTCTCCTTTCTATTGCTGGGGGATTTAACTATCCCCTAGAATTTGCAAAGAGCTGGAAAGGGAACAACCCATGTCGGGATTGGTTTGGCATAACCTGTAAAGAGGGTCGAATCGTTGCTTTCGGCGTGCCATTCAGACAACTACCAGGTAGTATCTCTCCAGGGTTTGGAGACCTCGACTCTCTTCTGTTGATTGACCTGTCGTATAACCATTTGGCTGGTACTATTCCCGTTGAGATAACCAAGTTGAAGGAACTCAGACTCCTGGACGTTTCCTACAATCAGCTTCACGGAAAGCTCCCAGAATTCAAGATAAAAAACGGGAAGCCAGTGATAAATACTAAAGGAAATTTGGAGATTGGGACTGACATCAGTCCGGGGGCTCATTCACGTAAGGGAAACAAGAATATCAAAATCCTCGTGGGAAGTTTGACTGCGAGTTTGGTTATCGTGTTGCTGGTTGTCGCGGGGTTCATTGTTTATCTGGTTTATAAAATGAAGAAGGATCTCATGCAGTCTTCTGAGCACATCGAGATCGACATGGCTGAGCAAAACGAGATCGAGATGCTTGAGCACAACGAGATCGAGATGCGTGAGCACCACGAGATCACTATGGCTGAGCACAATGAGATCATCGAGAACAAAGCAATCCCAATGCAGATTCTCAGAGTTGCAACAAACAACTTTGGAGTTGAGAATTTACTCGGAGGAGGCGGGTTTGGATCTGTATACAGAGGTACACTGCAAGATGGAAGGGATATTGCTGTTAAGAAGATGGACCAAGCGGATTTTGCCGGTAAAGGCCTCAAAGAATTTGAATCCGAGGTCACTGTTCTAACCAAGGTTCATCACCGCAACCTAGTGTCTCTTTATGGGTATTCCATTGAAGGAAACGATAGGCTAGTAGTCTATCAGTACATGCCCCAAGGCACATTGAGCAAACATCTGTTTCACTGGAGTGACCACAGTTTGAGACCACTCGACTGGACTACACGCCTCAATATTGCGTTGGATGTCGCTCGAGCAGTAGAGTATCTCCATACGCTGGCTCTCCAGAGCCAAAGCTACATCCATAGGGACTTGAAACCGCCGAACATTCTTCTCGGGGATGATTTACGAGCCAAAGTATCTGACTTTGGATTAGTGACTGCTACTGAAGAAGACAGGGAATCAGTCAAGACCAAGTGTCGTGGGACACCCGGTTACATGGCACCCGAATATTGTATAGTTATCTTATTCCTCTGTCAATTATCTATATTTGATTGTGTAATTTATTTTGGAAACTAACAACTAAAATATCTGTAACTGCAGTGGACGGAAGGGTTACGAGAAAGATCGATGTTTACAGCTTCGGAGTCATCCTCATGGAGCTCATAACCGGCAAGAAAGCTACAGACCTTAGCCGAGCTGAAGACGATATCCACATCACAACATGGTTCAGGAAGATGCTTCGTGAAGAAGAAACTTTCTCGGAAGCTATTGACGGAAACATTATCGCCAACCAGGAGACTCAGCGGACCATATACGAAGTTGCAAAACTAGCAAGACAATGCTGCACAAGGACACCTGAGCAGAGACCAGACATGGCTCAGGTCGTCAGCTTCCTTTCCTTGCTGATTGAGCGGTGGGAACCCAGCGGCGAAATCCAAGATTTCGATGAAAATACAGTTTCTTCGGATATGAGAGCAGAATGGGAGAATATTGTGAAGGGAAACAGCAGTATGGTGTGATAATGTAAAGAGTTTTGGAAAAGCTATGCAGCTAGACATGGTGTTGTTTTGTAAATTCAAATATGTTTCTCTGTTTAATCTTAGCTTTGTTTCAAATTGTGTTTAGCTTTGGTTATGTTGTGTCTCCCTCCTTCAGGGCTTGGTCTCCAAAAGAACTTAGTTCTTGCTGGCTGTTCCATTTTAAAAACACATCTCATCTTGTCTCCCTCCTTGTTCATATAATCAAACTTGTCTTAGCGTTAAAAAAAAAAAGAAGAAGCTCAGCACTATAGTATTATACACATATGAAACCATTGTTGGGGTCAAAATCGGTCACGACGGAATCAATGTCTGAAAGTCCGTAAAAATCGGTATGAACGTTTTTACGAAATGTTATCTTCGTAAATAAATCTTTACGAAGAATCTCGTGGTAAAATCGTGTTCAAATCCTGTTTGGATCAAACACAAGCTGTCCCAAGGTAACGGAAACGTATCTAAGCCAGCCACGGATAGGTTCGAATATGACGATCGGAACACGGACAAACCAAGCTCAGTCACTACGCAACTACCGCACATGCACACTGCCCGGTCAATGCGTAGCGACCGAGTTCAAACCAAACTCGGTTGTAACGTAGCGACCGAGCGGGACGCGACCGAGTTCGAGCCAAGCTCGGTCGCTATCTTGGTCACTACGTAGAGACCGAGCGAACTGCAATATTTTTATGGGATATTGTTACTGCAATAGTCAATTACATTTTAAGTGTATATATATCTTATTTCTTGTAAAGTAGATTTGTAAGTATAAAATTTTAATTTTATAGTTAATGGGTTTTAGTACCCTTCAACTGTTTTTAAATCGTAAAAAAATTCTTAATTAATTTTAAATCTTTAACCTTTCAATTTACAAACTATTAACATTTATCATTCTCCGTCTATAATTATGTAACAAAAAGTGACATACATTATCAGTTTGTAAGTTGAAGTATTAAAACAATAATTGATTGAAAAATAGTTGAGAGTTTTAATCACTAAAACACATTTTGAAATAAATTGGTTTATATAAAGAATATATAACTTGATTTTTCTCTGATTATCAGATGTTTCTTGTTGACTAATAAAAATTTGGCTTAGACAAAATGATTGTAAACTGTAATAAGTGGGACTATGGTAGCTGAAGTACATAAAGAACATAATTGTAAAGTCAGTTAAAGGAAAATTTGTTTATCGGATAATGTGGATTCCAAGTAAGAGAAAATTGATTAGCAATCATTGCAGGATTATACAAAAAGAAGATCGGATCTGCGAAATCTAGTGAAGATATATTTTTTTTTTTTTTAGTAAACGTGACCGTTGGTCGTTCATCTGCTTTTGATACTTCTAGTTGTGGAAGAGGCGAAGGTGCTTCGAATTCCAGGCTCGTGGCACCGCTTCGCCTGATGAAGTCTCGAGACGGTAGACTCCGGGTTTTACGACCTCGATGATTTTGTAGGGTCCTTCCCAGTTGGCCCCATGTTTTCCGGCTTTCCACTCCTTAGTGTTTTCGAATACCTTTCGGAGGACCAGATTTCCCAATTCGAGGGGGAGGGGCTTAACCTTCTTGTTGTAGTAGCTTTCGATCTGGTGCTGATAGTTCTGGATACGAAGTAACGCTTGGTCGCGTCTTTCCTCGATATCATCCAGTGCGTCAAGGAGCATAGCTTGGTTAAGTTCCATGTTTTGCGGCATTTTGGAACGGCGTAGACTCGTCACGTTTACCTCGGCAGGTGCCATTGCTTCGACACCATAGGCCATCGAGAAAGGGGTGGCTTTCGTTGCTCCGCGAGGTGTCGTTCTATGGGACCATAGGACGCCATCCAGTTCTTCGGCCCAGCCTCACTACGCAACTACCGCACATGCACACTGCCCGCTCAATGCTTAGCGACCGAGTTCAAGCCAAACTCGATTGCTACGTAGCGACCGAGCGTCCGTCCCGCTCGGTCGCTACGTAGCGACCAAGCTTGGCTCGAGCGTCCGTCTCGCTCGGTTGCTAGCATCCGTCCCGCTCGGTCAGTATGTAGTGACCGAGCGTCCATCTCGCTCGTCGAGCATCCGTCCCGCTCGGTCACTACGTAGAGACCGAGCGTCCATCTCGCTCGGTCGCTATGTAACGACCGAGCGTCCGTCCAGCTCGGTCGCTACGTAGCGACCGAGCTCTTCGGAAACGTCGATATGACACGAATCCATGCATTCTCGTCTACCCTTCGATGCTGTCTCCCGAAGATCGTAGAGAACCCATTTCATGTTTTTCGACATTCGAAATCATCAATCTAACTTTACGATTAAAACCGCGGAGATTTCGTTTTTATCGAGAGAAGTTGTAATAAACGCTTCAACTCGAAAGACGGCCCAAAGGGACCTAAGACATGACTCGAAGCCCACCTTACGATTTCTTAACCAGCAGCCTGTAACCGTAGGATGGTTTACGCTTGGTTCGCAAGGAAAGATAAATGTCAAGTTTCCGTAGATAAATTCAAAATTTTGAAGATAATTACGAAGGTCGGAAAAAATGGAATATCTCCATTTTTAGGCTATGCCGGCTTAAGAGCAGAAGGGAAAAAGCGTAAACCGACCTAGGAGCGAGTATATAAGGAGTCCTAGGCAAGAGGCATCGAGACAACTTTTTAGACTCAGAACTCTCGGCACTTAGAAACTTTGAGGTATTATTCTCGATATGCTCTGTTTCTATGACTGGCACCCAATTACCAGACGAACGCGCACAAGCAGTTCGATCTCTTGGTTCACTCTTGAACTACGTTCGGCCTGATTCTCGAAAGGGGTATGTAGGCAGTATTTCATAAGGTTCAGTCCGAAATCAATCAAAAACCTTTTCTGTATCTTTTTCGTCTTTTGTTATCAAGCTGCGACTCATCTAGGTTTGAGCTTTTAGGCCGCTAGAACTAGGTAACTCGCTGACAGCCTTTGCGGCCAAAGCTTTTATGATCTCTTGTAATGATCGCAACGCTCTTACGCGGATTCGAAATAAGATCTACTGTTTTCTTTAAACTCGTTTGTTATCTTTTCATGATTTCCGCATATATTTGGTCACTTGTCGTTAGCTCTCGCAGAGATCCGGGACCTCTGGGAAATTAGGTTTTTCCTAGTTTCCTAATTTAAACGTAAATCGACAGTGCAAATTTTGGTTCCAACAATTTGGCGCTAGAGAGAGGGGGGGAACGGATTACTCTAACTCATAGCCGCAAAACGCTTGACAAAACAATGTCTGGAGATACGAAAGACAAAATCGCAGTTCGCAACAACGATGGTAAGAAAACTCCAGCCGCCATTGTGCTTATGGCCAACGCTTACGCAAACGCCACAGTTGGTACGCCCTAAATCGGGAAGGATCACTTTAACTGGGTGTTGGATATGAACCGAGAAGGCAAACGGCACTTCTGGAACTGATATGGATTGAAAGGATCGTCAAGAGATACGGAATTGCTCTTGATATACCCACGATCTAAGGCTAACCAGCTAAGAAAGAATGTAGTGCGTTGGCTAACGAACAAACAATACACAAAGATGAATTGGCTGACCACCAAATCAACAAGCCGGTTCACACCAATCAACAAGCTAAAGAACTCTCTCTCTCACTCAGAGAAAAGAAGAAAACAAAAATAAACTCAAACTTAGACTCATTTTATCATGAGAAGTGTTTACATATTTATACTACTTGAGGAATAAAAAAAGACTTAAGAATGTATTAAAGACAACTTAGTAAGTCGAATCTAGATGAGAAATTTAAAGACAATGTATTAAAACTCTTGGATCTCAGATCTGGTCAAAGAGACTCTTCGGCTAACGTCCAGGTTCGTCTGAACCAAGTGGTTCCTTCGCGGTAAGGATCAAGATGTGGGCTGGACGATCCGTACGGCCCAAATTCGCAAGAACTAAAGGTCTCCTGATTTGCAAATTGCATAACTCCCACATCAGAACTCCTATTGGTCTGATTCTTCTTCGAGGAGCTCCGTAATTGAGTTGAGAACATTCTCAAAGTAATTTCATGCGTATAGGAGTCGTGTTTTGGAAGATATGAGTCAAACAATGAACATATATCATTACTGCTTTTCATAATCAAGCCATGCATATCTGTTTTGCCCGATGCGCTACTCATGGACGCATCAACAGTTCTTGAGAAAATCGAAAACATTGCTGCGACTTTTCGCCACAGAAAGTGCAATGTAACGAACTCGCGATTTCTCTTTCTAAACATAAAGGGAAACGATAAATTTTATCAAACCCTGTAAGTTTGGCTCATTACCGAAATGAAGAAGTCTCAAAAAGTAAGGGTTTTATCAAAACACGTTTTCCGAAAACTTTTCGGAAAAGTAAACCTTACTCTCCCCAAAAACGCAGATAAACCCTAGGTTAATCGCGGAAAAAGAAAACACAGCAAATCGGATACATAACTCACCGCTGTACTTCTTCCGAATATCTTGTGGAAAAACTCTAGGTTAGTCGCGGAGAAAAAAAAAAGGGAAGCACAGCATATCGGGTACATAACTCGCCCCTGTACTTCTTCCGAATATCTTTCAAAAAACCCTAGATTAATCGCGGAAAAAGGAAACACAGCAAATCGGATACATAACTCACCGTTGTACTTCTTCCGAATATCTTGTGGAAAAACTCTAGGTTAGTCGCGGAGAAAAAAAAGGGAAGCACAGTAAATCGGGTACACAACTCGCCGCTGTACTTCTTCCGAATATCTTTCGGAAAAACCCTAGATTAATCGTAGGAAAAGGAAAGCGCAGCCAATCGGTTACGAAACCCCCGCGGCTGTACTGCTTCCAAATAACTTTCAGAGAAACAAAGTTGATTTCCATAAAATAACTCGAAACCTAAAACGACTGAAGAAGACTAAATAAAGCAAAACGTGAGATCGTATCCCCACCGCTAAAACATTTTCTGAAACCTAAGATTTCGTAAGAATTCATGTATCACTTCCATAGTAACAATTTCCGCAAGTTGTCGATGTTGGTCACCTAAGTCTTACTTCAGAAAAAACAACTCGAAACTTCCAAGGATCAATCCCACGGATAAGAGAAAAACTTCTAAGTTTGATTGCAATAATTAACCTCATCACGGCTCTCGTATATCCAAAACTTGAAAACCTCTTTACGGAACAAATCTCGTAAAAATTAAGCTCCACAACATTTTACGAAACATCTTTCGAAAAATTAAAATAGATAACATTTTGCAAAATAACCGTCGTAAAATTAGACTCGATTTTATTTTTCGGAAAAACTTACGTAAAACTAAAATTGGCAACATATGACAACCTTCGAAAATCTAACGACGATCCTAGAAAAAGAGTCTCGGATAAGGAAAGAGATGGATCGAACTCCGAGAATCAAAATTCGCCCATCCACCTCTCTCCACGGTCTCACCATCCCTCCTCTCTCGCCTTGATCTGTGGCTAAAACCTCATCACCTATATTGGCAGCAGCCAAAACGCGGCCAGGAAAGCAGAGAAGTCCAGGAAGTATTAATATTCTTGCTATTCGAAGTGGGCAGACAGACGCAAAAAGAGAAGGGAAAATGAGCAAGCAAAAAGGAGAAGAAGCTAACCCGAATCTTCGAGAGAACTAAGGTATTTCCGACTTGAAAGTTTTGAAATCAGACTTGAAAGTTTTGTAGAAAATTATTAAGAAATAAAAACGCCTTTGAGACTGCTATAGAACTTTAGGAAACTTAAAACCTAGGTGGATAGTATAGCGAACTAAGTCTTAGACAATTTTTCCTGTCTCGATATATCGTTCCATAACTGTTCAGCCAGATCTTGCAAACTGATCTAAACTCTCGGAAAATCGAGAAACGATCGCCACGCGTATCCAGCTCACTTCCTAAAGAGAGAAAAAAACTAGAGACATGAACGTCGTCTTAAAACTGATTTGTTTCAAGCAATTTTCTCAAAACCAAATCACAGTCCCAGCGTCGTCTTTAAATCGACCCGGATTGTCATTCATTCTAAACCTCAGAAGAAGAAACGTACACAACCTTTCAAAGTATTGGTTCAAACTTTTTCTTTCGTATAAAAAAAAGGGGAGAAGTAGGTACATATACTATACTCATATACTCCCAAACTTTAAAAAATTTTGCCTTGTCATCAAGAAAACACTTTCGTCAAAACAAACTCTCGCAACAATAGGCAGAAAAACATTTAGGCAATACGATGCCTCCATAAAATCGTCCCAAAAAGGCAAACAGCAATTTAAAATTTGTCTAAACACTAGCAACATATCCAGCTGATCATGAACATAATCTCAAAAACTATACAACATTTCTTGTCGCAATCATGCGTATGGAAAACCTGTACCAATTTCAAATTGAAACTCTTCGATTAGCTAAAGTCTTGAAGCCCTTTCCGGCTTTATAAAGCCAGTTTCGTATAAATATTTCTACGAGAAGTCTTCAAGCATCAAAGTTTTCATTAAGTTTCCGTTGAACCAAGTGAGTCGCGGAAAAGCATCGAAAACATTTGCGACGAAGAAAACTCGAGAATAAATGTAGCATCGAGCACATTAAAGGGAACACTTTCTTCCTGATCGTTGACTAGATCTACCTCTGGGTTACCAATTCATTCCAGAAACGAATGTGTCATGAGAATCCTCTCAAAAAGCCTATGAAAAACGTTCTGCGACTAGATCGTAGTGAAATAAGCTTCGGTAACACTCCATAAGTAACTCCAAGCAACTTTCACCTAAAATCGAAATCACAGCAGAAACATTTCTCGTAAAACCTGCGGAAACAACGCTACTTTTACATGTGTATACATATCACCGATTTACAATCTTCGTAAAACCGGTCCCCATTACTTACACGAAAAATCCTTCGTCCAATCAGACCAAGTCTTACGAAGAAACTTTTGAAAGTAAACATAACTGGTTTTGTGAAGAAGTATATTTTGTATAGCAAACACAAAGCTGTAAAATCTGACTGACCAATCTAAAGAGATAGATCTTCGCATTACGATTTAATAGATCTCGTTTTAGCCATGCGGCTCTTTGGCATCTGCGTTTCGTTCCCCTCGGTCACATCCGAGCAGGCAATCGTCCCGCAACTGACTCCACACTGGATCTGTATCAAACCTCTTGGGCTTTGTCTTCCTCAGACAAAAAAGACTCGATTTTCATAAGACTATTGGTCACATTCGTATAACTGAAACCCAGAGCAGAGAATCGTTTTCTACGACTATCGGCCATATTAGCACGAATAACTCTGGCAAACTTGGCCTATCAATCTCGACAAGCGCTCTTTGACCTCGGTCAATTACACGCCTTCCAGTAAAGGTCCAAACCAGAATTTGCCATCCCCTTTAAAGACGATCGTAAACTAACACGACCTTAAACGTTAAAGTACCATGGTCTAATCCTTAACTTACAACATCCTTGGCTATCTGAGTGAACACATCCTTCACGCCAAGCCAAACTATTTGAGAAGCCATCTCTCCATCACTTAACGGCTAAACGACGATTTGTCTAAAAACGTTGTGAGACTATTAAGGGAATAATTATCGTATAACCCACAGTCGGAAATCATATGATAAATTCTTCGTGACGAAACTCAGTCCTAACAATCAAACGGTTAACGCAAAATCTAAACTTTTCGACAATCGACCAAGTTCGATACATTCCACAATTCACTTTAAGTCCGCTATGTTTTACCCATAATACGCAGCATGTAAGGAAAAATTCGTAAGAAAGCTTCTAGAGCTATACGAAACATCCTCAAAAATACACGAAATAGATCTCGGAAGGCCAACACTTCACAAAGCACTATGAAGGAAATCGCTTCTTCCTATAGACAAATTTACGCGGCACCTCAGTCCTAATTCCTCGATCGCAAATCAAATTATTAGCATCCAAACAGGAACAACATTTTTTGCTGCGAATATCCTTAGTCTAACAAGAACGTTTCTCAAACGCAGGGCTAAGACTAACATCGCGAAACATCTTCAAGCCCGCGAACATTTCAAGCACGAAACGCGGCATACCAAAGAATAACAAATCTTCAACATCGCGAGACGTCACAGACGCCTGGAGATTCGTTCTTCGACAAAATTTCCTTCCTCGATAAAAACACTTTCTTGGAAGACCAGACAGTCATACGCCCAAACATCTTCTCAAAACATATCCTTCGCGAAGACTCGAAACGGTATTTTTTACCATTAAGTTTGTTGCAGATCACAACAAATTCTTAACGTCCTAAACAGACTTAGCCATCTCGTAGAGGTGACTCTCGTACATCCGACACAAGGATAATAGCGCTATAAAAGAAACCCAAAATTTTTGGTCAGAACTTCCAGGAGGCTTAAAAATTGTCCTTGGAGAGATGCTCGGTTCCAACCATACAAGTCGTATAAGCCGAGAAACTATCGCGGACTTTAAATCGGTATGCAATCAGGACGAAACTGAAACGGGATACGTAAGTCGAATTAGTCATCGCACCCTCTAAAACCAGGAGTAAACCTAAGTCTTGCCCTAGACCCAGCGCACTGGTCTCTAACATCTCTAGGCATAGTGTCAAAAACCTTGATACGAGATCCCAAAATTTGTCTCTTTGCCAATATTTGAGCGTCTTCAGAAATCTCGAAAGTTTACACACTGCAGAAAACTCTCGAAACAGATCACAGATATAGCAGTTCACACAGAGTTAGATTACGAGATGACAACTCGTAGTCTTCCTTCTACACCCATATAAAATGTCATCGGCAGCAACACGCCTGATAACCTCTACACTAGACCATAAATGTCTCGCTGGAAAACTAGTCATAAGAACCTTAACTCCAAGACGAACTATGAAAGGCTTGATCCCTTCAACAAGGGTACGTAGGCAGCCGTCATAAGGCGCAGCCCCAATCTTATCGCGTTCTACTTTTAGAAAAGCGAGAATACCACTTACCACAGACCTTTTCAACCATTAATTCCGCCTAACTCACCTAACTTGCCAAGCCACTGGCTAGAACATCACGCTAGGAGCTCATGGTTCTAACGAGCTGGGGGGCTACCTGTTGGGGTCAAAATCGGTCACGACGGAATCAATGTCTGAAAATTCGTAAAAATCGGCATGAACGTTTTTACGAAATGTAATCTTCGAAAAAAAAATCTTTACGAAGAATCTCACGGTAAAATCGTGTTCAAATCTCGTTTGGATCAAACACAAGCTGTCCGAAGGTAACAAAAACGTATCTAAGCCAGCCACGGATAGGTTCGAATATGACGATCGGAACACGGACAAACCAAGCTCAGTCACTACGCAACTACCGAACATGCACACTGCACGGTCAATGCGTAGCGACCAAGTTCGAGCCAAGCTCGGTTGCTACGTAGCGACCGAGCGTCCGTCCCGCTCGGTCGCTATGTAGCGACCGAGCTCTTCGGAAACGTCGATACGACACGAATCCATGCATTCTCATCTACCCTTCGATGCTGTCTCCCGAAGACCGTAGCGAACCCATTTCATGTTTTCCGCCATTCGAAATAATCAATCAAACTTTACGATAAAAACCGCAGAGAGTTCGTTTTTATCGAGAGAAGTCGTAATAAACACTACAAGTCGAAAGACGGTCCAAAGGGACCTAAGACATGACTCGAAGCCCACCTTACGATTTCTTAACCAGCAGCCCGTAAGCCTAGGACGGTTTACGCTTGGTTCGCAAGGAAAGATAAATGTCAAGTTTCCGTAGATAAATTCAAAATTTTGTAGATAATTATGAAGTTCGGAAAAAATGGAATATCTCCATTTTTAGGCTATGACGGCTTAAGGGCAGAAGGGGAAAAGCGTAAACCGACCTAGGAGCGAGTATATAAGGAGTCCTATGCAAGAGTCATGGAGACAACTTTTTAGACTCAGAACTCTCGGCACTTAGAAACTTTGAGGTTTTATTCTCGATAGGCTCTGTTTCTATGACTGGCACCCAATTACCAGACGAACGCGCATAAGCAGTTCGATCTCTTGGTTCACTCTTGAACTACGTTCGGCTTGATCCTCGAAAGGGGTACGTAGGCAGCCTTTCATAAGGTTCAGTCTGAAATCAATCAAAAACCTTTTATGTATCTTTTTCGTCTTTTGTTATCAAGCTGCGACTCAACTAGGTTTGTGCTTTTAGGCCGCTAGAACTAGGTAACTCGCTGACAGCCTTTGCGGCCAAAACTTTTATGATCTCTTGTAATGATTGCAACGCTCTAACGCAGATTCGAAATAAGATCTACTGTTTTCTCTAAACTCGTTTGTTATCTTTTCATGATTTCCGCATATATTTGGTCACTTTTCGTTGGCTCTCGCAGAGATCCGGGACCTCTGGGAAATTAAGTTTTTTCTAGTTTCCTAATTTAAACGTAAATCGACAGTGCGAATTTCGGTTCCCACAACCATTTTAGGTCTTCTCACTTGAACCATGTAAGGATTTTGGTTCGCATTCATGCTAATTTAAATTGGGTATTTTTATAAATATCTTTATTTTTTATTAGTTTTAAATTTTATAACGGGTAGCCATAGATAATATTGATATATCATTGACGAGTAAGACAACAACATTTGTTTTTTTTTGGATCACTTAAAATACAAATCATAAATGATGGATCTATCTCATGACCTACGCATATTTTTATGCAGTCGTCATCAGTTTTACAATAGCCTTGGTACTTACATCCAGCAGCTGAAAATCATTTAAAACATGCAATATGAATAGTTTTTTTAAAAATCAGAAAAACTGATTTAACTTATTTTATTTAGAGTTATTATTTATATGAAGTAGAAAAGTATAATATTACCAAATGATTGAGAAAAATGATAGGAAGCAATTAAGAAAATCAAGAGTAGAGATGTAAACTGAATCTTTTCTGTTGACATGATTGTCTTTGTAGCTCCTAGCTTGATGAAGATAAAGTTATATGTTTTTTTTGGGTTTAGAGCAAATGGTTCTCTCCAGTTTTATACTTGTAAATTTACTTTAATAGAAGTAAGATATATATATACCTTAAATGTAATTGACTATTGTTGTAATACTATTTCATGAAAATCTTGCATTATGAATAACAATATTCTTTGCAATAAATATAAGTAGATTCGGTGACAGAAAAAAAAAATATAACTAGATTCTTATCCGCACCATTAACGGACTTAAATTTTATATAAGGCGCATATTTAAATTTTATCTAAGAAATAATATGTTGTCGTAGTTTCTTAGTTTTATTATAATTGTAAAGGATTAAAAATATGACATTAAATTAATGAGTAAAATTGAAAATCTTATTCTTTAATGCCAAATGTACTTGACTTTAGAAAATCTATTCAAGGGTTTAATAAATTATAATATGGATTATAAATTGGAAAATACTAAAACATGTTGTAAAATCTAGTTTAATTTGTATTGTATTAATTTCAGATATTTTATATTTTATGTTAAAAATACATATTCTCATAAATAATTTATTTATGTGTGGATGTAATTAAACGAAATATAATTATTTGAGATATAAACGAAAAACATAGCTTTGGATGTAATCTATATTGTATTGAAATATTTTCATCTGTATTTTTAATTTTTTGAGACTTTAATTTAATTATTATTACTATTTTGAATAAATATTAATATATTTTTAAATAATTATTCGTGTACAACTGTTTAATACTAAGATATTTGATCCAATCAGTTTTTTTATTAAATGATATAAGATCACTGTGTTTAAGATTTCATAGTTTAGAAATATTTTCTTAATATTAAGATTTAATGATATATATTTGATCTAAACAAAGAAGATATGGGAGTTATAAAAAATGTACTAAACTATAGAAAATCCAGGATGATTTGTTTTTAGATTTTCAGTATATATATTTTAAATACAATTTAAAAAATGACATATATTGTTTTTATTTCATATAAGGGGAAGTTAATCAGGTGGATTAATAAATATACTTCATGAAAATACATTAGATCATAGGGTTTTTTATTTATTTTCGTATGTAGTTATATATTTAAAAACATAAATAAATACAAACACCCAATCTTATACTTGTAATAATGTAAGCAGATATGACATAATTTTTTTATAAATATATATTAAAAATAAAATGTATATATCTAAGAAAGTTTATAAATGTTTTATCTTTATTTAAAAATAAATTTCATCAAAGAAAAATAATGGGATAAAGAATGTCATAAATTAAAGGTACATGTGTAGTGCATAATGTCATTGATAATCTGTCAAATGATTTATACGAACCTATATTTGGTTGTCCAGAATTGAAATATAACACATGAAGTCTAAATATGATTTTAATAGATTAAGAAAAAGACTCTAAAGATTCATTTATATTCTATTGTTCTCAAATCGAATAGTATAAAATAAAATACTACATTTCAATTTGAACTGTTATTTTTTCCAAAGGTAAAAGATAACAATCATATATAGTAGGAAGACATATGATTTACAGAGGAGCAGGTGGCATTGTCATGGTCCATCTTTTTCTAATTTAAAATTTAACTAGATTTTGACCCGCACTATAAAAAGAAATTTGGATTGTATATAGAGAAAAAGACCAAAATAGCACTAAATCAAGTTTTTGTTCCCAAACTAGCACTCAAGGCCAAAAGTCACAAAAATAGCACTCAAGGGGTGGGGTTTAGGGTTTAGAATTTAAGGTTTAGGGTTTAGAGTTTAGGTTTTAGGGTTTAGAGTTGAGAAGTGAGGTTTTGGGGATAAGATTTCAAGTTTTGAAAAATAAAAAAATTTAAATTTTTCAAAAGATAAAATGTTATTTTGGTCATTTTAGTTTTTGAGTGCTATTTTTGTGATATAAACTTAGAAAGGTGCTATTTTGGAGATTTGCCCCTATAAAAAACGCGGGATTAATTTTCTTTTAAAATTGTATAAATTTTTTAATTATAAGACATTTTTAATTATAATATTATGTGCTTTTATATATGATAACTACATACATTTAAAATTTATTTATTGTTTATGTTATAATTATAGATATTATATATGTTATAAAATTTTATATTTATATTTATGAAATTACTTTTAAAGAAGTTATTTTTTAGAAAAATATTGTATTAATTTTAATTTATTTTAAAGTATGATATTTATATACTAAAGATATTTTCTCATTACATATTTTAATACTATTTTTTGCATATTTTATTTTAATGATAATATTTTATTAAATTATTTTTATGCATATATTTGTTCCAATTATATAAAAACACTACTATATAAGTTGAAAAAATGAAAGATATTTCTCATTACATATTTTAATATTATTCTTTTCAGATTTTAACTTTTAGCGATTATTTATTTACTTATTTACTTATATGCATATATTTGTTTCAACCATATAAAATTCAACTATAAAATTGTAAAAAGGAAAGTTTATGATTTTGTTATTTCTCAGAATTAGGAAAATACACTACAAAAAACACATCAATTCATTTGTATCTCATAAATAAATTATATTAGTTTCATTTATTTATTACCCGCAAAATTAAGTATACTTCATATGATTAGAAATATCTAATTATTCAAAACAAAACAAAAAATCTGGTCGAAAAAAGAATTATGGGTATGATAAAGTTTTACCGAAAGTAAATGCTAATAGTTAATTAGCATTTATGGTTTTGTTTTGGTTTGTAAAGAAAACTTATTTGTTAGTTTAAATATAGGATATCTCTATTATTTTGTAAATATGATGAAAATCTAAAGGCAGAATCCTAAATTTTTAAAATAGGATCTTACTTTAATAGTATAGATATCATACACTATACTATACCATATTCTTTATCCAGATGGTACGATCTTCTTTTTACTGGTTCACAATGTTTACCACCTTCTTGGCCTTTGTTGATTATAAAAGTATAGTATTGGTATGTTTTTGCTTGTAATTTCTTAGTCTTGTAAATAAATATAAACCAATTGGTTTATAAAAATGATACACCAACAAAACATAACACATGGGGTTTACAAGAAAATAAAATTTGCAGAAGAGGTGGGAGAGATGTTGCAAAGGTTAATGCAGGAGAAGAAGCCACCATAAGAAGTAGAGGAGGAGAAAATTACGATGGGAGTAAGTGGGGAGACGACGGGTTGCGATACTGGCGGAGGACAGTATGGTAGCAGTGGTGAAATGATTGGTTGTGGTTGTGGTGGTGATGCTTCAGGTGAGACACTAACAAAATAGTTTTACATACTAGAAGAGAACACACAGACATATATTGTTAATCTTCTTTGATCTTTTGTAGTAACTAATTGGACATGAAAAAAGAAGAAGTTGAGAGAAGAAAAGAGTAAACGAGGATGATGATACAGAATCAGAAACAAAAGAGAAGAAGAAGAAATATTGTATTATACTACACTTTGACAATAAAAAAAATAGTATACTATAATACTTACAATAATGTTAATTTGCTAGAATTTGTGTACATTCTTCACCGAAATGTATTGTTTACAGCCGATTCATTTCAGTGGCATACAACTTTTAATTTTTCTATGAATCTTCATTTTATTCTATTTGTTACAACACTATAGAATAGAACATACTAACAGAGAGCATTGTTCTTCTCCAGTGCAACCCAACATCTGATTTTAGGGTGGTGATGAGTGGCAACGGTTCTGAAGGAAAAGACGAGGGAGATAACATAGTGTAAAAATAATAATCATGAGGCGAAGGAGATACAATTGGCGTAATTATATAAACGATAAAACAGTTTGAAATTGTTACATGACATTAGAAATCAGAGAAAATCAAGGGATTTACCTAAGGTTTCAGGAAATTATAGATGGTGGAGTTCTTTTTGGTTATAGAACGTTTATTTATTATTTTAATTGGCTTATTATTTATGATGTCGATAAATACTTTGTGATTTATTGTTTCTTAAAAATCATAAATTATCTGTCATAATTTGATTGGTAGGGTGACATACTTTAGTTGCAATACTTTAGTATATAAAGAAAACTAGAGCTTGACCCGCGCATCCGCGCAGGTATTTATTTTTTATTTTTTTAATATATATTTATCTTATATAAATGTATATATATATATATATATTAAAAATGTATCTGTATTAAATAATTTTTAGCATTTAAAAAAATTATAATTAAGAATGAATAATTTTATTTTATTTTTTGATTTGTCAATTGTATCATCTATATTTTTAAAATATGACTCGTGTGTTCGTTTAAATGTATTTGTTACGGGTCAAAATTTTAATGTAAAATAAAAGTGTCATCTATGGTTATATTTGATTTATACGATTAAAAAAATCAATATATCATTAATTTTTTGTGTTTTATATTATGTATTTTATAACATTTTCTTGTGTTTTTTGACATAGTTAATTATACTAAAATAAAAAATAACCAACCCGTAATAATGGACATCTTATTACATTTTTGGAATTGATTAAGTATAATTTAATGTTTAGCTAGATTATAGGAAATATTTCTAAAATAAATGACACTTAATTTATTGTACTTCAATTTAGGAAAATACATTAATAAAACAGAAAAAGACAAGCATTAAAATAGGCAGTTTAATAATTAATCAGTGGCATAGAAATGTAAATAAGTTTAAAAACTAAGGAGTAATTTTAAATGGTACTTATTTTTTAAAAATAGAGATATTCATAATTTCCATAATATGGAAACTAACTTTTTAATAAGTATAAAACAATAATACTGTCATGAATTTTTAAAATTTACAGTAATAAAAGTAAAAAATATTTCTATATTGATTTTATATTAAAATATTTTAGGCAAATATTTCCATAAGTTTTTTTATTTAGATATATCTAATTTTATATTAAAAAAAATTTCCTTAAAAATATAATAATTTATAATTAAGAATAAATATATTCAATATATAAATATACTTTTTAAATAATCATAAATTTATCATCAACCAACTCAAAATATAAATCTATTATTTGAAAGTTGAAGGTATATAAATTATGTAAAACAATGTTTTCAGATGAAAATAATTTTGGCAGCTAAAACAATCATGCGCTTTGAAAGCTCATATCACAAAAATCAATACGATAGCTATAATAGTGCTGTTCGTTTCATTGACGCAGGTTCCTGCGGCTGCGGCTGAGTCTGCGGTTGCGGCTGCGGCTGAGTCTGTGGCTGCGGCCATTCGTTTGGTTGTTGTTCGTTTTGCAGCCGCAGACTCAGCCGCAGCCGCAGCCGCAGACGCAGCTTATTGTTCGTTTCGAAAACGCAGGACATTGCCGCAGTCGCAGACGCAGAAGCATAAAGTAGATTTAGTTATGTTCGTTTGGTTGCCGCAGACGCAATTTTCATTTATTTCATATTTTAATTTTATGAATTTTATGAATTTTTAAAATTGTATTTTAAATAAATAAAATACTATAAAATTGTAAAATATTGTAAAATTTCATATTTTAATCTTATGAATTTTATGAATTTGTAAAATTGTAGAGTTAACAACATTTTTTTATCATAAACAAAAGCTAATAATACATCAAGTCTTAAATAAATAAAACAAATATTTCAAATATCACATAAAACTGATAATCAAAGTTATAAGCAAAAAAAAAAAAGTCATTAACTAAATCATTTAATACGGTAAACGACCTCTACCATATTCATCTGTGATGCTCTTACGCAAAGCTTCCATCGCTCTATCACCGGTCGGCTCATATACAATATGTCCACCACCACCACCCCCACCACCACCCCCACCACCACCACCATCATCATCATCATCATCATCACCTTCTTCTCATTCTTCATCACCATCAGCTCCTTCTGCTTCTCCTTCTCCATCATCATCACTTTGCCATTGTACAAAATCATGATCTTCTCGATGTGAATCACGTATGAAGTTGTGTAGCGCCATCGTCGCTGTCACGAGCTTAATCCAGTTGACCAGACCATACTTTGGATGCTTACGATCCAAAATCCTCCATTTTGCTTTCCATACTCCAAATGTCCTCTCAATCACCGATCGTAATCCTGAATGCTTTCGGTTGAACAACTCTCGTGCACTAACTGGTGGTCCTCCTCTAGCAAACTGACCAAGATGATATCGCATACTCCGATGCGGACCAAGATACCCCGTCCTGGTCAGATATCCCGAGTCAACTAGATAATATTTTTCACGAGGAGGATGTGGGAAAGAAGCCTCATTCCTCGCACAATGAGTCAAGACCTTTGTATCATGTGCTCTACCAGGTACACCGAGATATGCGTATTTAAACTTCATGTCGAAGTTACATATAGCAAGAACATTCATTGCAGGATCTTGCTTTCTACCTTTATATGCTTCTGCATTTTGACTTGGACGGCGAACCGGCACATGAGTTCCATCGAGTGCTCCAACACAATCTCTAAAATGAGGTCAATACCGATCATCATTCCTCAAAACAGGACTTACTCTTCCAAACAGAACAATTCTCGCATTGCACCTCAACTCATCTCACACTTGAAGAATCTGCAACATACCATCAATGCTTTAAAACAGAGACGACCATCACTAAAGTATCAAACAGAGAAAGCGACTATTACCTCAAAGAGAGAGAACTCGAGATGGGTTTGTCGGAGAACAGAGAGATGTGTTGGAGATGGAGAGAGAGAGAGAGAGAGAGCTTGAGATGAGTTTGTGTCCGAGAGCTCATGATGGAGAGCGCGCCTGAGATCGAGAGAGATCGAGAGAGATGGAGAGCGCGCCTGAGCTGACAGAGATCGTAGAAGATGGCTCTGATTTATCTATTGTGTCTGATAGAGCAAATCAAATATGTGTTTCTAAAGATCAGTGGTATCCTCTTTCACACCATGGGTGCTGCCTCGTACACCTACAGAGAAACGTCGACGCAAAATTCAAGAAAAGGAATCAAAAGCAAATGGTTGGCAGGACAGCCGAGGTATTCAAGGTATCCAACTTTAAGAGACTTTACGCGGAGATCAAACTTCCAGATAAGCGCTGTTGGGATTATCTTGAGAAGATCGATCCTAGACATTGGACAAGGTCACACTTTGAGGGCGAGCGGTACAATCTAATGAGCTCGAATATAGCTGAGTCTCTCAACAAAGCACTAGTTCCTGCGCGCGATTCCCCGATAATGGCGCTATTTGAGTTCATCAGACGCATGATTAGTCGTTGGTTTGTGAGTAGACAGCGAAAGATATCGAAAATGAGTGGTGAGATCCCCCTGGCTATTGACGAGTGGATGGAGAACAATCTAGAAGACGCAAGAGCGTACGCTGTGATGCCTCTGTCTGCTTTTGAATTTTAGGTAACTCTAAAAACAACCGGCTTCGGGAGTTCTGTTAATTTGGAAACCAGGTCTTGCACATGTCTTGAATTCCATAAAGTTGGAATACCATGTCGACATGCCATTGCTGCGGCTATGTTTTCGGACTTGCAGCACTCAGAGTTCGTTGCAGACGCCTATCTAAAAAAGACATGGAATGAAACAACAAAGGGTGTTACACTCCCGGTTCCAGATCCGCAAGATCTTTTCATACTTTCGGAGGTTAGTGACCTTATCATGTTACCACCAAAGACGAAGAGACCACCAGGACGTCCACCGAGAAAGCGTAAACGTTCTGCAGGAGAAATACCGGTACGACCTAATCTCATCTGAGTGTAGTCATGGATATTTTCTGAATAAAGGCTGTTATGTTTTTTTCAGGAGGGGCCGAAGAAGAAGAAACTAAACACATGTAGTCGATGTCATACCTCAGGTCACAACAGAAAGTCTTGTAAAGAACTGCTACCATGATGGGGATGGAGGAAATTTTATGTATTGTTGACAAGGGAGTTCTTGTTTTTTGGAAATTTAAGTGTTTAGGTGTTTCCTAATAACACATCTATAATGCTATTTTGCGAACTGATGAGATATGGATTACGCAGTGCTTCTTCTTGAATTTATTAGATATGTATGGTTTTATTATCATTCCTTAATATGGTGTTCATGTTTATGATTTGATGTAACTTGTTTATAACTTGAGGTGTACGATATCTGTGTAGCCAATCTAGCCGTTAGAAAGGCATTTAAATACAATGTAGCCGTTGTATTGTGGTCCAATAATAATATAGCCGTTACAATCTCAGTTTATTTAAGTATGAGTGCTTGTGTCGTCTATATTTCAGACTTTTTGTGATTCTCTCTTTACTCTCATTTTTATACTAAAGATGGGACTTGATTATAGCTATAGCCAGCCTCGGAATCAGAGGACTATGGTGGGAATGACTCCAGCGACACAGAAGACCGTGAGGTTGAAGATCTTATTCGTCGGGACCAAGCTGAGCTAAATTACAATTATGCTGCGAGGGTTCAGTACCCTCTGCAACCCGAGGTCGAATTTGGATTCCCGCAGACATGCTACTGTGGTGGTCGGCCTAAGCTAGCAACATCTCGCACTGTAAATGATCTAGGTAGAAGATACTACACGTGTGATAATGTTAATGATGGAGACTGTCATGTTCATAAATGGTGGGATGACGCGGTTATGGAGGAGATGAGAGCCAGGGATACTCACACACTTCAATTGTCTGAAAAGGTAGATTATCTAACCTTTTTGAATGACTATGACCCACAACGTAACCAGTTTAAGGATCTCTAAAATGAGACTGAGCAGAAGCTGGTTAGGCTAGAAAAGATAGTGTCTGAGTTAGCTGAAAAGAGAACAAGGTTAACCAATGGCTTCGAATACTTTGTTGGTGAAATGGTTATTATATTAGTTTTACTTGGTTTGGTGATCATATTCAAGTAACTCTTTATTTTGTAATGTAATAAATCGGATGAGTAATGAACTCTTGATGTGGTTTTTTGTAATGTATCATTTTTTTATGATTCTACTAAAAATCTATGAACGAATAAACACGTTTGTAATTAAAAATAGTGAATACATCCCTCTCAAAACAACAAAACTCAATATGGCCGTTGTTCAATAATATATCCTTTGGAGCTACTTACCGTTAGAAATGCTTTTGAAGTAAAATATAGCCGTTACTATCTTACACTATTTAAGTAGAATTCAGAACACTCAACAATCTCTCTTCACAACACTCAACAATCTCTCTTCACCACACTCACCAGTACCACAAAATGACGGATCTTTACTATAAAGAGATGAAGCATCAGAAAAGGGAGTATGACTGGGTGAGCAATTGTGTCTATGCCAATTACAAAATTCCAACGAAGTGTATCTGCGGTGGAGCTATCACCGTGGAAGCTGATGACAGAGGAAGAAACTATTACGTATGCAAATATTTTAAGGTAATATTGGAGTTCACAATAGGAAAATTTGCCTCCATTGTTAACGGAAATGGTATTGTTTTTAGCGAACAAATCTAATATATCTTCTTGTAGAACGGTGGTTTGCACATCCGACATTACTGCCTTACCGCCCTCGAGGAAGAGCTGGATTGCTTGAGAAGTCAGTACGCTGAGGAGGTGTCGCTCCGCCGTCAGCTGCAATTTGAACTTGCGCAAATGCGTGAGGAGATCAAAGAGCTTAAGCAATTAATTATGGTGGATCGCTGATCTTAGCATTTATCGGATCTATTATGTAATTTTCGTACTCTTCTATCAAATTTGTACTCTTTATGTTAAGGTTAATTTGTACTCTTTTATGTAATTTTATGTTAAGGTTAATTTGTACTCTTCTATCAAATTTGAACTGTTTATCTCATAAAGGGCCTATCCATTTCCAATTAAAAGGCAAACTGATTTGAATTAATAAATGCAACACATAATATTTACTCATTTCTCTTTTAAGGTGTACGAAAGTCATCATTATACCCCTTCGGTTACGTAAGTTTCATAATGTAGTTTTAAATTAGGGCTACCTTCTGACACGGACAAGACATCTTCTTTATACATATTTGTACTAATTAATGTATGAACTTATGGTATTCTCATCTCTCTCTTCGTTGGTGTACGAACACGCGTACACTTATGGATTTAATACGAAAATAAATTTAAGTAAACTCTGCCTACGACAAGAAAGTTTCTTAGTTTATTTCGCATGGTCTAATCAGTCGGAGATTTAATTCTACCAAGGAGTGGCAACGATTTAATTCGCATGGTTTCAACCGAGGAGTAGCAATGGAACGCCGCGTCTGTTACCAAAAAATTAATTATTTTGGTAATATATATACTACTCTGTTGTCATTTAATATCTTTCAAAACACATTCTCTGCAAACCTCTTTCTTTCCAAAAATGGTGTCAGGTATCAGCCAGAGAAAAATGACGGTAAAAAAATACAAGCGATACTTTTACAGTTTGCCTATGGTCGGCGAACGCACCGAGCAGGAGTTGATCCAGTTGGCCAAGTCCGGGTTGAAGGAAGAGATCCGCCAAGGTCTGGAAACTGAGGAGTTTACCACACTCGAGGCCATGTTCGAGGAGGCAGAGGAAGTCGAGGAGGGGTTAAAGGAAACACATCCATCCAGCCCTCGCAAACGCCGCCGCACAAGCCCCGATCACCGCAGGAGCAAACGTGCTCGCCAGGCGGTGAAAAAAGGTGACCCGGAGGATGAGAGTTTTGGATATGACGGCGAAGGAGCGACGGAGCAGAAGGACGATGAAGATGGTGACTACTGGGAGTGGATGCAGATGGAGACGGACGTGGATGACGACGCTTCCGACAGGAGCGACGACACATTGGGTTTTGGGCAGTTCAGGATGGACGACTACCCAGACAGCTCCGGCACCGACTCCAGCACCTCCGACTCCGACTCCAACTAGGAACCTCCTCCTCTTTAATATTATTAAATATTTTGAATTTTATTGTTTTTCTTAATTATGTTGAACTCTTTTTTTTTTTTGAACTCTTAATTATATTTTATAATATTTCTGTTTAATATTATTGCTGTTTAATATTATTGCCCTTTATGATTTCTGTTTATTATTGCTGTTTTTTTATGCATGTTTAATATTGCTAAAATTAGGAATTGCTAATTATGACTAATAAGTATAGCTCAACATTATATTATATAATTCTATTCATTTATACGAATACTGACAGTATACGAATACTGACGGTATACGAATACTGACAGTATACGAATACTGACGGTATACGAATAATTCCATTAATTACTCACTTTTATTACTCAACATTCATAATTCCATTAATATTTATCTTTATTCACTTTTCATTGATTAAACGGTATACGAATACTGAAGGTATACGATAGAAAACAGATAACATTGACGAATACTTAAGGTATACGAATACTTAAGGTATACGAATACTTACGGTATACGAAAGAAAACATATAACATTGACGAATACTTAAGGTATACGAGAGAAAACAGATAACATTGACGAATACTTAAGGTATACGAATACTAAAGGTTTACGAATACTTAAGCTATACGATAGAAAACAGATAACATCGAGGATAACATAAATAAAGTCCTAGAGGATGTGAGAAATGTTGCAGCATATCCAAAATAGCCTGCAGTTTTTACAAGAACCTTCAAAATCGACTGTGTAATCATGGCCATAAAGGCAGCTTGGTGACTTGATTACCTCATCATCCGGAAATTTGAAAGATGCACCATATCTGTTCATGTATGGCGCTCCAAATGATGTCAATCGCCACTCTAGATCAGCTCCCAGTCCAACTATCGCATCCGAGTGAAGGTCATAGTGATTAGCTGCGAACTGCTGAAACAGTTTACTGGTTTCCTTGTCATTGCCAATACACACGTTGAAAATGCCGACTGCTAAGGTTGATAAATCATGATTTGGGACATTTCGTTGTAATATTCTAATACATTTCTCAGGACCTACGATCATGCTGCATAGAGCCCTTCATAGTAGATAGCGTTTGTGTTGCCAGCTGTTACGCACTTGATGAAAAACTCCTGAAACTAACCACCAGTGCAAATTTGACATGTTGCAAAGGTGACCATTGGCCGAACATTACACTTCCTTAAGACGGAGGGTTCATGGACAAGTGCATAACCGCGTTTCCCAGCCCGCAAAATACCACCAAGATAGTAGAATGAATCCGCTCCCACCATCTCTATTATTTTACACAAAATTTCGTCTGAAGATTGGGGATGTTTAGAAATGCCATACTATTGAATTTTGTTGGAGATGTTTATCAGAAGCATTGAATAGGTATATATAGAATAAAGAAATAAAAGAAGGAGGCTTATGAGTTAATAGGAAAGTTATTGTCTCCTCCCACATTTTGTACCTAACACACTCAGAGAAATAGTTATTGCAATCAATTTTTAAATTTTACACTAATACTTATTAAATGAAACAGTAAAAACACTAACTACTTCTGAAATTGTTTTCATTTGAAACAAATAACTAACACACTATGGTGAGATCTTGCATGGATATTATACTCCAATAACCCAAAACCCAAAACCCTAAACTCTAAACCCTAAACCCTAAAGATATAAGAAAGACGATGTTTAACCTTCAAAGAAAGACTTCTCATTGAAGTGTTCGTACAGTTCAGTCAAGTCTGAAATGTTCAAATTGCAAGCTAAGATACACGTCTCAACGAAAGATATAAGAAAGACTATGTTTAACCATCGTTTTGAACTTTTGCGTTTCCAATAAATTCTTCATAGGTATCCATCGCGTATTTCTGACGGAATATGTCCACCTTTTTGTCATCGATCTGCCCCATATCCTCATAGGAGTATCCCGCTGCATGCATTTCTAGAAATTTGACCGCGCATGATCCACAGTCGCCAGACCTTTCGTTGAAGTAAATATTGTCTGGACGCATCCATGAAAATGCTTGGTCTTCTTCAGGATGACTACTATCGGAAGGAGGCGAAAACGCAGCTAAGACATGAGGCAATGCGCGTAGAAGATAAGCCATGTGCTTGTTCACCTCATTATCGGACTCATTAAGAGGAATGTTGTAGTTCAAAATCTCCACTTGTCTGCATGTCAAGTTGATCACAAGACCAACCCAATGATCTTTTTCCCCACATCATTGGGGCGTACACCCTGTCCACATCAACCAACAACACTTTCTTGTCATTCCGACGCGGCGTTTTTCCGGTGAAACTGAAACTGACAAGCCCTCCCTAGTTGAATCCCAATTTTTCTGAGGCCTTCTCAAACTCTGCGAACTTTGATATGATGCCCGCAATACTGAAGTAGTCTACAAATCTGCACCTCCCACTCAGATAATTGCGTCCATGTCGCCTTACTAGCATACTAATTAGCACAGAAATGTGCTGAAGAATATGTACAAACCATTAGAACATTAAATCGGTGGAAATCCGTGTTGTAACTTGAATAAAACGGATTAACTTCAACCAAATTTGAATACCTCGATAGTCACCCAATTTGTTGGCCTCGCCAACGACAAGAAGAACTTATTTGAGACATGGATCCCAATAATAATTTCGAATTCCCTGAAATTTGAAAACAAACAAAAAGTCAATATTAAACATTTGACAGTCCAAGAAATTTATACAGTATATCTAAACAACTTACTGTTCCGGATTCTCGTGGAGAATTGACTGAAACTCTTGAAACTGCGCTTTCTCCAATAATAATTTCGAATTCCCTGAAATTTGAAAACAAACAAAAAGTAATTATTAAACATTTGACAGTCCAAGAAATTTATACAGTATATCTAAACAACTTACTGTTCCGGATTCTCGTGGAGAATTGACTGAAACTCTTGAAACTGCGCTTTCTCCAAGTCTGCTAAGGGCGTATATTTGGGTTTTTTGCAGCTTTGGAAAAGCTTCTTCAATCTCTTGTCTGGGGTGTACACTCCTCCAATCTTTATTGAACGTCTCGGAATACGCTTCGTCTGGAGGTCATCTTTTTTGGTTGAGCTTATTGGAATACATTTCCCTTCTAGCTCTGCTTTTTTTAATGACCTAGTCAGATATCGACTCAGCTTCAAATTCCCAACGTCTGGTGTGCGAGATTCAGTCATCGGATCATCCTCTGGCAATGTCTTGTAATCTTCAGAATTTGTCGGTGACGCTTTACCAGCTTGTTCCTCCGGCGGAAGGACGTAAGATTCAGGATGAGACCAAACGGTAAGCATCCTACAAGTGTTCTCCTGTGGATCTTTATAGACATTGTCACTCCGTGTCCCCTTTTCAACCTCTTCTGCTAACAAATTTAGCTCTGATATTGGAGACTCATTGTAATAACCCTCACGAGCAGATATAATTTTGGTCAAGAAAATTCTTTAAGATCAGTTTGAAGATTGATCGATCAGAATTTAAATAAAAATCGACACGGTGAATTAATCTCGACGGGGCTGTCTTTTGGTCGAAAAACCATCTCTTGATGGTTCTGGTCAAGTGTTAATTATTATCGTTGATTTTTATTCATGCTGGGTGAGTTTATTCAGAGCAGGACGAGATTCGAATGATGAAAAATATTTAGTCGAAACAGTCCGGAAAATATCGACAAAACTCTTAAAATTATTTCTGAACAGTCACATGCTTTGCACCTTCTAGCCTACTTGCTTCCTCAGTAATTAGGTCACATGACCTACACCTACTTGCTTGCCTGCTTGCTCATTAGAAGTCACATGCTGGTCACAAGCTACTTGCTTCAGCTGCTTGTAGCTTTCTTCATAGGAAGGAAAAGTTCAGCTGCTTGTGCTGCTTGGTGTGCTGAAGCATGTCACCAGCTGTCTAACCTCATCTTTGTCTTTTGTGGGAGCAAACCCTCATCTGAAGCAACTCCTTATGATATAAAATACCCTCTTCTCTCCTCTGGACGTTCATAACCTGCAAGAAAAACCAGAGAAAAATTCAGAGAGAAAGAGAGAAAGAAGAGAGAAAAATCTGTGAGAAAAGATTTATGAAAAATTCAGAAAAATATTCAGAGAAGAGGAGTGAGCATGGACAACTCTTTCTCACCATCCTGTGACTTTAATCAGTGAGTTTTGGAGTGTTTAAGAGCTGAAGATTTGGTGTCCTGAAGTTGAGAATCACCTATGTTCTTCAGCCTTTGATTTTGATCGGTAAGATGGTTGTGGATCAGTTTCTGTGAGAAGTTTTGTTGGTTTGCCTACACTGGAGATAAATTCTGAATAAATCCAACCATGGATTCTTGTGGTGTTGATCAGGTTAATTCGTGGTTAGCTTGAAGAGAGACAACCAGTCAAGTTTAATTAGTTGAGTAAAACCGGTAAGCTTCAGCTTCTTGATTCAGCCATGTTTTGATGAGAACCAATTGATGTATGTTGGTTAACCTGTCAGGATCAGTTGTCTAAGGTCTTGTTCTCTTCAGTCTTGGTTGGTTATGATTTAATCAGTCTCATAGAACCAGTAGACGAACTGTTAAGAATTATGGGAATTAAACAGAACTGATTTGATCTTGTTTAGAACTGAATTGAGCTGAGTATGTTCTGATCTGATCTGAGCGGAGCTGTCTATGTCTGAAATTGTCTTGAACTGATGTCGTCTGAGTATAACCGAGTTAAGCTGTTGGGAACTGATTAGAACCGGAGTTAGCTGAGCATGAACTAAGCTGATATGAACCGAGTTAAATTGTTAAAGCTTGAACCGAGCTGAACATGGTATCAATCTGTCTTGAACCGAACTGATATGAGAGAACTGAACTGAAATGTTATGAACTGAGTTGAGTTTCTTCTTGAACCAGACTACTGAACCTTATGTTCCAACTGTTATGTTTTGAATTCAGATGGCCAAGGAGAGTATTCGGATCAGCCGGATCCTTGTGATGGTTCTGAACCGAGAGTGATCCAAAAGTGAAGTGTGATTAGCTTGAGCTCGAGTCTAGTCTTCCTTAACCAATCTCATGGATTTAAAGGTGAGTCTAGATAGATGATGAATGAATTATGAATGAGTATGCATGATTGCATATTGAATATGGTTGATTAATTAAGAATTAATTATGAATTAATTAAGGAATAATCATTGATTAATTAAGGATTAATCATGGATTAATTAAGGAGTAATTATGGTTTGATTGATTAAGTATTATTCCTTAATCAATATTTATATATGAAGTATTTATCTAGTTTAAATACTTAAGAATAAGCAAGAATAATTCTTTGAGGTTATCCCGAGCCTTAGTACTTGTTCTCAAGTACTAATCTATAAGTATTCTATTAATAAGTGTGAATCATGTGAAGTCTTATTGTATACTCACTCTCCCGAAAGTCCCGCATTGCCGTGAATTGGTCCTGCGATATGGATCAAGGTCATGAAGACACGATGATGGGGTCGCACCCTGGAGGCCGTGTAACTGCATGCAGCGTTGGATGTTCTATCTTGGAATATCTGATGGAGATGATGGTTATATTTATTCCCCGTTAAGCTCGGTTAGCCTTGGTGGTTTTCCGGGTTTAGCATATATATATATTAAGAGTATGAGTGATTGGCGGGTATCGTGGAGGTGATGTTTAAGATAGATTCACATGGATGGATTGAGAGGCCTTATATTAATTATGGAATATAATTCCACTGCATTCAAATGGTGTCGATTGCTCGGGATACTATTGATATGTGTTTGGGTGTGGGATTAGACTCACTGAGTAAACTAGTTACTCATGACTCATTTGATATGCAGGTAACCAGTAGGTGGGAGACCTTTACTCTAGGACGGGAAGGAACGGCATTAGCCAGCGGTAGTTTTATTATCCTTGCAAAGTCATTTTGATATATCTTATGAATAAGATTTGTAGACCGAAAACCTCGAGGTTAATTTATAACAAATTTTGTAAGATGATTTTGAATGATATATAAATAATGTTTTTTTTTTAAGTACGGGTTCCATATGATATTAGTCCTTGTCCGGACGAACTAACTATCAGGTATTGCTTTCTCGGGTTGAAAAGCCTAGAGTGGTAT
This sequence comes from Brassica rapa, assembly GCF_000309985.2. Classification (NCBI taxonomy): domain Eukaryota; kingdom Viridiplantae; phylum Streptophyta; class Magnoliopsida; order Brassicales; family Brassicaceae; genus Brassica; species Brassica rapa. The sequence goes on from NC_024797.2 coordinate 30,714,785, forward strand.
CCGATAGGAGCGTTGGTGTTCTTTGATTGTTGGTCTAAGGCGATCGGAAGTATTCTGAGAACCTCAGATCGACCATCGAGGAACATCGACCGTGTCATTTCCGGTCATCTATGATCGGGGGTGTCACAAAGGTGGTATCAGAGCATGGTTATACGATGCTAGAATGGGACTTGTTTCAAATGTTTTTCGAGTCAAAATGAGTCGCAAGGATAACTAGGATATGCTGGCTTGTTCCTTCATTTTAGGATAGATAGTCATGGGTAGTTACCTAACAGTGATATTTCATAGTAGAAGCACCGAGACAAGCTTGAATGGATGGAGCGTACTTACCGAGGTTATTATCATCATGATCAAGTTTGCTACCCTCATGGTGGGGTTCACTACCTTCCTGCTAGAAGTCAATAACCTCATGCCTTCCTGCCGTTTTTCTGAGTTTTAGTGGGGATGCTAATACTTTAGAGAGATTTATGGGATATAATTGATACATCGAATACATCTCCGGACTCGTGTGTTATCGATGTCAAGGTGGGTGTTGTTTGTGATCCGGTTCAGAGCGATTCGACTACACTTGATCACATAGATGCACTTATTATTCCGGTTTCTCAAGTCTAACCAGCTCATGCTAAGACGTACAAGCACCACAGCCATACAAGCATGATTTCTTAAGCATTTGTTTCAAGCTTAGCGTTGGAGGAAGAGATGGTTTGACTGTATTACAAGATGATGGAAGCACCAGAAGCATTCTGTTTGCAACGGAATATCATGAAGCTTATGATGCAAAGAAGAAGAAGTTGGGACCATAAGATACTGAAGAAGGACTAAACCGTTAGAAGTATACTTTGGCTTGAGGCAGATTTGGGATCCAACACTCAGAGCAGAATATTCACGTGGCCGTTGTTCAGAGAATTACAAGAAGGATTTGGCAGCAAGCTATTTGGAGATGAACGCTATGAGTTGTTGGTCGAGAGTCAAGAGTTACTTCAGAGAGTTGAGTTCGAGTTGGACAGATTTCATGAGTTCAGGAAGTAGTATTTTCTACACAAGCATCGAGATACGTGGTCGAGTGAATTGGATTCATCGATTATGGTTTGGAGAATAAGCAAAAGATCATACGAAAAATCTTTGGGAACTTAGCCAAGAATTTTGGAGTAGATAAAAGACCATGGAGTTTCAAAGCTTCGAGGAGATGTTAGAGTATGACGTGAATGTTAAAGAAGCTATTATTGCTGAAGAGGTTAACCAAGTCATGCAGACCGTTTATTTTCCAACCGCTGCAGATCAAAGGTCAGTTTCAAGAAGTGAGTTAAGTAAGTCGTTGGGGATGATTTTGGGTGTACATTTCATCAGATCAAGATCGAGGACCTTGAGCCGTTATGGTTGTGACTAGCAAAGACAGAATGGTCGTGATTGTCAAAGTTTGGGAAATCCTGGAACGTTTGCATCATTCGCGCTTTGGTGGTTCTTGTGAAGAGTTAGGAATTTAGGTTACCCTTCCTCATGAAGTTACCCGATCTACGTTACCTATACCTAAGATAACACTTGTTGAACTAGTCCGATTTTCCTTACCGTTAGTCCACATCCAAGTGTTAGGCTATTTGGGTAGAGCCTACACTTTATAGTTGCTGGACCGTCAAAACCTCTGAAAAGGTCCAATCACAGGTTTGCTTCTTATCCCATTGCGTGTTGTGTGCATTTTAAAAATTTATGAATGATTAAATAAATAAGTGAAGGAGTGATCAAGGTGTCGTATGAGACCTTGCCTATGGACGGAATTTTCCGCCCATATTGTGTTTGATGCGGGAACAACACATAGATGTAGTTCTCGGGTAGTGTCATTGTTTTAGGAAGGATTCACTTTAGTGAATTCAAGTACACTGTTCTTATTCGTGGAAGTACTGGCTGCCATTTAGAGTTATGGTATGCCTTCGTATCCCATCCCCATTCCTTAGTACTTCCATTAGAGCGGTTTGTTTCTATCTAGAGTGAGATTGGCTATCTAGTTATCGAGCTCAATTAGGATGTTGTTGAGGAAGGAAGTCTTTGAGAGAAGACCAGTTACCGTTGGCCTGCAATGGTATTCTACTAAGTGTTGGAGCCTCGCTCATATCAGTCTGGAGAGTTGGGAACCTTTTGGGAAATGGTGAAGTGGCGTATTCCATTATCATCATAATTGGGCGGAGAGAAAATAACAAGAAGCAGAGTATCGAGGACAGTTAGATAACTAGGGAACATGAAGCTATGTTTAAGAAAGTGGAAAATTTGTTGACATCCAAAAGTAACCCGTCAAGTATTCTGGTTGAACCTTGATTCGCTGCAATTGCCTAGGCATCTATCCAAGTGGTTCTAGCCAAATTCAAGTAGCAGTCAGAAGATTTGTTTGGAGAAAGGTTTTGTTCGACTTAGTTATTTTCTGTGGAGTGTACCCATGTCAGTGGTAAAGAAGAAGAACCAGAGTTTGCGGTTATGTTCGAGTATAAAATCAAGGACGTGACCATCAGGGTCAAGTATCAAGTTCTAGAATTGAAGAATGGTTAAGATCGGTTGCAAGGCGTAGTTTTATTCCAAGGACGTTTGATGGACGCTTCACGTTGTAGTAAATATTTCTGCACGGAAATTGGAAGTTAGATCCCTTAGTCAGTAAATGGAACAAGGAGTTGTTGCATATTTACAAAAGATCGCTACTACTACATAATGGTCGTACTCAATTTCAGTTATCGAGATTCGAAGTTCTGTGGATTGGCCGGTTACCATCAGAAGTTTGTTCAAGAGTTAGAAACCATATCCACCAATGAGTTGATCGACTGAGAATGGTGTTACCTTGGAATGGAGTAAAAGTATTGATGAAGTATGAAATTAGTTAGAGGAAGTATCTACGTCTATGCATATCTTAGACTTGCATGAGCCTAACCAGCCATATACTACTACATGGATGTATTATGTGTTGGTCTAGGTGAATGCTAATGCAAGACGATATGGTAATCATTTATGCATCAAGGGAGCTAAGGAAGCATAAGGAAAACTATTTGATGCACAAGTTGGGGTTGGTGGCAGTTCTGTTGCACATCAAATTTAGTGATCATTTCAATATGGGGAAAGGATGCAAGTTTTCACTGATCAAAGAAGCCTAAGGAAGAGCAAATATTGCTGCTTATGCTTTAAGAGGAAGTGATATTAATGATGATATGGAGTAGGATCTCAAGAATCATGAAGCGGAATTGGGAGTGATTTATTTTGCTGCCTTATAAGGAAAGAATAGAGAACCTTCAAGATTGCAAGTAGAAAATAAGATGGCTTATTCATTCGTATTTGAGGAACTCAGTTGAAGGATGAGAATCTAAGGAATTCATAGAAGGAACTGGGTGAAGAGAATTTCGAAGAATAGTATGAGGACTGTGTCATGTACAAGTTCATAAAGTGGAGATGTGGGAGAAGGAATCCAAATTCAACCTAAAATTAAGCAGATGTGAAGTAAATCCCAAGGAAGATTGAAGAGTGCAAGGAAAAAGGTATAACCATAAGGCATATGGGGATGCTCAAGTTGTTAAGAGATCAGAAGATATATTAACAGAGAAAGTGTGAAGTCATCATACAAGAGTACTTCGTTGGTAAATCAAGTTTGGTATAGGCGGACTTGTTGATTCCTCAGTTACTAGACAGAAGAAGGAAATCAGAAAGTAATAGAACAAGACTTGGATATGCGAAATTTCAGTGAGATTGAGTCGTTCAGAAGTTTTTGAAGAGTATCTCAGATAGATAAGAAGGGTATGGAATACTGTAAGGGAAATCATTTCTGGAATAAGTGTGTTTGTGTGTATTTGAGAGTGGCACCCTTGGTCTGAATCATGTTAGCGTGATTGATCGTGCATGTTCTTGTTTGATTGTTGCACGGTTAATCAAGTTAACATTGACCAGACTGGAGATGTTACATTCACGTATGGCACATCACCTCACGTTCCAAATTTCATGTTGCTGTTATGGGAGAAAGCCAGATAAAAAAGGTTGAGAAGTGATAGTCTATAGATACAAGATTGTTAGAAAAAGTATGCAGACCGCAGTTGACAAGAGTTGTGCAGAGTAAAGAATTTGGTTATCTTGAAAGTGGCTGCTCATAAAAGAAAGGATCGGTTGGGAGAATCAAGGGATCAACCATGAGTTGTTTTGATATGGGCAGATTAAGATAAGGTCAGAGCTAATATCCAGAACTCCTTTCAGAGACTGTTCAGTAAAGAGTGTACAGTTACGTTTTCAGAATTCGGGGACGAATTCTTTTGAGGGGGGAAGAATGTAATAACCCTCACGAGCAGATATAATTTTGGTCAAGAAAATTCTTTAAGATCAGTTTGAAGATTGATCGATCAGAATTTAAATAAAAATCGACACGGTGAATTAATCTCGACGGGGCTGTCTTTTGGTCGAAAAACCATCTCTTGATGGTTCTGGTCGAGTGTTAATTATTATCGTTGATTTTTATTCATGCTGGGTGAGTTTATTCAGAGCAGGACGAGATTCGAATGATGAAAAATATTTAGTCGAAACAGTCCGGAAAATATCGACAAAACTCTTAAAATTATTTCTGAACAGTCACATGCTTTGCACCTTCTAGCCTACTTGCTTCCTCAGTAATTAGGTCACATGACCTACACCTACTTGCTTGCCTGCTTGCTCATTAGAAGTCACATGCTGGTCACAAGCTACTTGCTTCAGCTGCTTGTAGCTTTCTTCATGGAAGGAAAAGTTCAGCTGCTTGTGCTGCTTGGTGTGCTGAAGCATGTCACCAGCTGTCTAACCTCATCTTTGTCTTTTGTGGGAGCAAACCCTCATCTGAAGCAACTCCTTATGATATAAAATACCCTCTTCTCTCCTCTGGACGTTCATAACCTGCAAGAAAAACCAGAGAAAAATTCAGAGAGAAAGAGAGAAAGAAGAGAGAAAAATCTGTGAGAAAAGATTCATGAAAAATTCAGAAAAATATTCAGAGAAGAGGAGTGAGCATGGACAACTCTTTCTCACCATCCTGTGACTTTAATCAGTGAGTTTTGGAGTGTTTAAGAGCTGAAGATTTGGTGTCCTGAAGTTGAGAATCACCTATGTTCTTCAGCCTTTGATTTTGATCGGTAAGATGGTTGTGGATCAGTTTCTGTGAGAAGTTTTGTTGGTTTGCCTACACTGGAGATAAATTCTGAATAAATCCAACCATGGATTCTTGTGGTGTTGATCAGGTTAATTCGTGGTTAGCTTGAAGAGAGACAACCAGTCAAGTTTAATTAGTTGAGTAAAACCGGTAAGCTTCAGCTTCTTGATTCAGCCATGTTTTGATGAGAACCAATTGATGTATGTTGGTTAACCTGTCAGGATCAGTTGTCTAAGGTCTTGTTCTCTTCAGTCTTGGTTGGTATATGATTTAATCAGTCTCATAGAACCAGTAGACGAACTGTTAAGAATTATGGGAATTAAACAGAACTGATTTGATCTTGTTTAGAACTGAATTGAGCTGAGTATGTTCTGATCTGATCTGAGCGGAGCTGTCTATGTTCTGAAATTGTCTTGAACTGATGTCGTCTGAGTATAACCGAGTTAAGCTGTTGGGAACTGATTAGAACCGGAGTTAGCTGAGCATGAACTAAGCTGATATGAACCGAGTTAAATTGTTAAAGCTTGAACCGAGCTGAACATGGTATCAATCTGTCTTGAACCGAACTGATATGAGAGAACTGAACTGAAATGTTATGAATTGAGTTGAGTTTCTTCTTGAACCAGACTACTGAACCTTATGTTCCAACTGTTATGTTTTGAATTCAGATGGCCAAGGAGAGTATTCGGATCAGCCGGATCCTTGTGATGGTTCTGAACCGAGAGTGATCCAAAAGTGAAGTGTGATTAGCTTGAGCTCGAGTCTAGTCTTCCTTAACCAATCTCATGGATTTAAAGGTGAGTCTAGATAGATGATGAATGAATTATGAATGAGTATGCATGATTGCATATTGAATATGGTTGATTAATTAAGAATTAATTATGAATTAATTAAGGAATAATCATTGATTAATTAAGGATTAATCATGGATTAATTAAGGAGTAATTATGGTTTGATTGATTAAGTATTATTCCTTAATCAATATTTATATATGAAGTATTTATCTAGTTTAAATACTTAAGAATAAGCAAGAATAATTCTTTGAGGTTATCCCGAGCCTTAGTACTTGTTCTCAAGTACTAATCTATAAGTATTCTATTAATAAGTGTGAATCATGTGAAGTCTTATTGTATACTCACTCTCCCGAGAGTCCCGCATTGCCGTGAATTGGTCCTGCGATATGGATCAAGGTCATGAAGACACGATGATGGGGTCGCACCCTGGAGGCCGTGTAACTGCATGCAGCGTTGGATGTTCTATCTTGGAATATCTGATGGAGATGATGGTTATATTTATTCCCCGTTAAGCTCGGTTAGCCTTGGTGGTTTTCCGGGTTTAGCATATATATATATATTAAGAGTATGAGTGATTGGCGGGTATCGTGGAGGTGATGTTTAAGATAGATTCACATGGATGGATTGAGAGGCCTTATATTAATTATGGAATATAATTCCACTGCATTCAAATGGTGTTGATTGCTCGGGATACTATTGATATGTGTTTGGGTGTGGGATTAGACTCACTGAGTAAACTAGTTACTCATGACTCATTTGATATGCAGGTAACCAGTAGGTGGGAGACCTTTACTCTAGGACGGGAAGGAACGGCATTAGCCAGCGGTAGTTTTATTATCCTTGCAAAGTCATTTTGATATATCTTATGAATAAGATTTGTAGACCGAAAACCTCGAGGTTAATTTATAACAAATTTTGTAAGATGATTTTGAATGATATATAAATAATGTTTTTTTAAGTACGGGTTCTATATGATATTAGTCCTTGTCCGGACGAACTAACTATCAGGTATTGCTTTCTCGGGTTGAAAAGCCTAGAGTGGTATCCGATAGGAGCGTTGGTGTTCTTTGATTGTTGGTCTAAGGCGATCGGAAGTATTCTGAGAACCTCAGATCGACCATCGAGGAACATCAACCGTGTCATTTCCGGTCATCTATGATCGGGGGTGTCACACTCATCTCCCCCCTCGTCCTGACAACGTTCAAATATAGTTCATTCAAATACTTAGAATCAGATGTAGTTTATATGTAAAACTGTTCACCTAACAACTTGGGTGTATACCTGACAAACTAAACTGAACTCCTGATAAAAAAAACCCGAACACCTAATCAACATAATCTGTACACCTAGAAAAATTAGCTGAACACTTGACTAACTAAGATGAATACCTCTGAAACTCACCTGAAAACTATCAAACAGATCTGTATACCTGACTACTTAAGCTGAACACCTCTTAAATTAACCTGAATACCAGACCAAACAAATCAGTATTCCTGTAAACCTCATAAATTAACATGAATACCTGAACTATTAACCAGAATACCAGACCAAACAAATCAGTATTCCTGTACACCTCATAAATTAACTTGAATACCTTAACTAAATAACCTGAATACCTGACCAAACAAATCAGTATTCCTGTACACCTCACTAACTAAAACGAACAACTGATAATCGACGCTGAATACCTGGCCAAACCAAGCTGAACAGCAAACATAATATATCTAGAGCCTATAAATTCATTGTTATAATCTATTTACCTCCAACGGTTCCGGGAGAGTCGGTTTTGCTGGCTTTGATACAGTTTCTGGTCCAATCGGAGTTGAAACATCGACTTCTGGAATGTTTGCCGACTTCGAGAAAGAGGGGCCTTCGCCCGCCATTGAATCTACCTACACGTTGAATTTTCCTCAAAAAAGTTAGACCGGGATTCAGACATTGTTTATCATTAAAAATTGTAGGAGCAATTTGATTACCTTTTCCCAGAAGCGAGCATTTGGCGTACGACCGTCACAATGATTATCATGCATTCTCATCGTCTCATCGTCGCTAAACCCATCGCCGTTGTTCTTCTTGTGTTTCTTACTATCAGACCCACATATTTCAGCTTCATCATTACCATCACCATTGTACGGACGTCGCTTCTTTGGAACTTCCATGCCGGTAGGGTCAGCGTGACTGTTGTCTCTGTTTGTTTTACCGGCTGCTGTGTTTTGCGGAACCGTGAACGAGCCTCCCCTATCATGATGCAACCAGTCAAAAATCTCGTTCCGCAATTTACCCAATTGGGTTTTCAGTTCAGCTCGTATCCACTCTTTCAGCTCTTCCTCCTTATCTGATAAGTTTCCTGGTTCAGCCTGTTTACATATCCCACGACAAGGTCGAATAGGACGCTGAGGCGCCTGAGTCGAACATCCAGGTTCATCACAGACTTTCCCAAACCGCCTAGACGGCTTTAGACACTTCTTTTTGACACCAACACCTTCAGCCTTTTCGGCTGGCTTCAGAGGTGGAAGGGATGAATCACCTCCTCTAAAGTCTGTTGCTTTGAACTCGTGCCCTTCCCGCATTCGACGAACTAAGTTATCTATTCGGGGATCGATTACTTCTTTCTTCCACTTTGGATCTCCACCTTCATCTGGAATTGAATACGTAACAATAATCTCATACAAAGAACACAAACATTCATAAGTACACAAAGTTTGAGCGTCTTAACTTCTATTTTGCAAATAAGATAGACAACATAATTGTACCTCAGTTTGGGTTTCCACCAGAAGTATGTCTTCAAAATTCAGAAGTGCATTTGTTGAGTCGCATCCTTCTAGTTCTTGCAAGAAAGAAGTAGTTTTATTAGGTTCGGAAATTTTCTCAAGCAATAAGGGGATAGCTTTAAAAGCAAAAAGTTGCAGCGCCAGAGGGAACCCATAACACGCTGTTGACTGCTGTTTCAAGCGAAGGCGCATGACCGAAAGGGATTTATCCATTTTAGAAGGATCAGAAGGTTGAGGTGGTGTTAATCTAGACAGAGTGCTGACGAATACCTCTCTCTCCCATGGATATTGAAGAAATGATCCGGTGTCTTCCAGCATCTCGACGTAAGCAGGCGTCAAACGAAGAAGTTTGTGACCACAAACCAGGAGACCATCTACAAGCGCAATGAGAGCTAGTGGCAACCGCTTCCACTCAGGAAGACTAGGCTGTTCAAGCATACGAAGAACATCTGGTACAGTCACGTCTTCATCTTCAGTTTCAAACAACTCTTTCCACATACGTCCAGGTGTGGCATCGCTAGATTCTGACCCGTTTCCAACTTTTTCCCTCTCAGGCTCGCATTTCAGCCCCGTGATGTCTCCGAACTCACGCAGAGAAAAGCGTAGTGGCTTGTCTGCAAACAAGAACCAGAGCTCATATAGGCGCATCGTAACCAGCTGACGGCTGAGGAGAGAATGTACAAGTTTCGCAGAGTTTGAGCAGCGCGATACAGGTAAGTGGAACAGAGCTCCAAACTGACTTCCTAGCAGACAATTCATTTCAGGGGAGCCTCTTAGCAACTTCACTAACGATCCAATGATACTCGCCTTTGAATAGATGTTCAGTCGAGGTTTGCCAGGATAGCAATTACGTGCGAACAGTCTTTCCGGGAAAGTCGGCGTGGTGACAATAAATTCCGGCTCGGTGGATGCAGCTTCGTCTTGTTCAGTGGATGCAGCTTCTTCTTGGTCGGTGGATGCAGGTTCCTCTAGTTCGGACTTTGTGTTCATTACTGAAATACAATGACCAAATCTAGACATTTACCCAACGCTTTATTTTTAAAAACTTTTCCCAAAGAATTTCATAGCGAAGCTTAGCGAAAGGAGATACCTGCATAACGAGGCGCAGTTTTGCCTACTCGGGAAATTTTCTTGGGATTTGCTTCTCTATCACTGGCGGATTGACTACGAGTCATCCTTCTCGAGGGCGTTATGCTGGAGAGGGATACCATCCCGATCTGGGTACAGTCGAGGGTGGTTCTTATGTGGAATTCTTCTTATGTTTGGTTCTCAATTGCAGCTGTTTAGAGGTTGTTCTGGTCAAACCACAAGATGGCCAATTTTAAAAAGTCTGGTATATTTTGTTGTGATGTTTTTGTTTTTCTAATTCTTTTTTATTTTTTTATTAGGTCTTTTCTGATTTTTTTAATAAAAAATCAAAAGGTGGCACGGTCGTAATATCAAAAACTATGCGCGTCCTCTGTCGACATTTCACAAGTCTGGAAAATGCGGTTTGTCTAATTTACTAATTTAAACTTGAGGTCGCCCAACTCCCTAATATCAAACTTGCAATTTGCCAAACTTGCAATTTGCGCAATTTGCCAATTTTTCCTTTTGTTTATCTACTTCTTGTTGGTTGTTTAGTTGAATTGATATCTCTTCATCCTCCATCTTCTTTTCTGTTTGAGTTTTCTTTTCTTCTTATCCATTAATTCCAATCTAAGAAACAACATATGGATTAGCCTTGCAGTCTGCAAATCCATCATCCTCGTCTCCACCAATCTCTCATGGAACTACGATTACGCCCCAGAATCATCTCCGCAAACCCCTCAATTTCGCTCCTTCGTGCGTCTCCTCCGATTCGATAAAGGAGATCGACGGATGCAGGAGCAGCAACCAGTAGCCATGGCTGAACAGGTTCTATTTCTTCTCTCTTTGTCTCTTGCGAATATTCTCATCCTCTTCTCTCTCTTGCAGACTGAGAAAGCATTTCTAAAGCAACCCAAGGTCTTCCTAAGGTAAGAAGATCAAAAAAGAACGAATCTTTATGGTTTTGCTTTACGAGTTGGTCCTTATGTCTGGGAAAGGTCTAAAGATTTGAACTTTGTTTTGGTACAGTATGATTGCAATCTTCAAAGCTCTTAAACTAGCTCTCTTGTTAAGTAGAACTGAATTGAATTTGAGTAGGTGATTGTGAGCCTCTTGCAGTTTCTCTGGTTAAAGAGAAATGATCACTTGTTCAACTACTCATGTCGTCTTCATATTCTGGATTCGGCACTTACAGCTTGAAACAAGTAAGACTCGGTTTGTTTGTCATTTGATTCTGATTTTGTTTTGCTTCCTGTTGTATTGGTTGACACATCTCAGATTTGTTACCATTTTTTGATAAGGTTCTCTAAGTTCTATCTCGTCTTCAACATAATCTCAACTTTTTGTGAGTTCTGTAAAAAGTTGTTGTCTGTGTAACATTTCAGGGTACTGCAGCAGTGGTGTTTGAGCTTGTTGCGGCTCAGAAAGTGCTTGGTAAAAGCCTAGCTGACCATACCTTTTTGTTCTTGGGTGCTGGAGAGGTGAGACCTTAAAACATATTCTTGTTGGGTTCTGACTTCTAGTGTCGGCTTCAACTACTTCACAAAATCGTTTCTTTTGATCTAATTTTAACTAGAGTTGTCCTCTTTTTATTCAGGGCTAGCATAAAAACTTGTGCTCTACTAGGATTACTTCACTGTTGTTAGTTTTAGAGTTTGAAAAGATTCCCAAGGAAACTGGTCAGAGGTTTCGGAGATGAGGCTGAAAAGATCCCAGGGTGTAGCTGGATCGACATTGATGGTGTGCTTCATGAGTTTCTTGTGTGGAAGATGATTCTCACCCGAGAGCTAAAGATATTAACTCGATGCTTGTGGAAATCTCAGAAAAACTGAGACTCGCTGGTTATAGACCCATCACCACACAGGTTATTGCTTCTTATGCATATTTGAATTTGATATTGCTTCTTTTATTACTGCTGTTCCTTATTTAAAATGATTACTCCTTGTTAAGGTTAATGGGTTCAGCTGCTCTGCAAAAGTATATTGGAAGCCTCGGAGGAATTGGAACTTCGGGTGTTGGTATATGTTTGTTAGTTTAGTGTTTGGATGAGCTCATGTAAAACGTGCTTTTTAATGTAATGTTATTGTGGAACCCGGAATTAAACTGTAACACAAGTTAAAGGAATTATTTTGAAGACACATATGCTCTGATAATGATTAACAGTGCCATTCCAACTACTTACAATTATAAAGATTATGTTTAAAAATTAAATTATCATTTCTATTTATAAATTTATGGAGATATAATTTTAACAAAGTGACTAGTTAGATTTATTTTTAACCCCTAAAACCCTAAATATAATCATAAAATCCAATTTTTAAACTTTATATGAAAATCTAAACTTTATATCATGCACAAATTTCTACTTTATATCATGCATAAATCTCTTAAACCTACATATAAAGTCATGAATCTAATATTTTCAAACTTATAATATAAGTATATTTTAAATTTTAAATCCAACTATATTCTAAAACTTAATCATATACTTCATTCTAAATCTTAACCCTAAACCATAAACCAAATAGCTCATACTAACATATATCATAATACATTAAATCTTAATTTTAAAATAAATTATATTCCTACAAGAAAAATATACTACTCCAAACTAATAACATTTCAAATAATACATTTGAAAAATAAAACTAAACCAACAAATTTATATAAACCAAAAAATACAATATAATCTTTTCAATCAAACCCTAAACCATATATATCTCATACCCCAGATTCAAACCATACATACAAAGTCATAAATCTAATCACTACAAATAATATAATTACTAAACTAGGATCTATTCCTTATATAAACAATAACTTTATTAATTTTGTTTTTAATTATTTATCTTAACCACAATTCTATTTCACAAACCTCAAACCATATACTTTATACTTAACTACAACTATATAAACTAATAGACAACAATAGTAATATTAATTAACAGATTTTTAAAATTAAACTGTAAGATATTGATTAGAAAAAATCTATAGGAAAACTATAGGTCAATCAATTCTCATCACGCGGATCCCCATTTGAACCATATGATCCAATTAAGAGGTTGATTGGTTATAGTTCTTAAAATGATTTTTGGTTTTTGTTTATGAAAAACTACTTTATTTGCCAATCAAGATTTTGCTAAAAATGATTCCCTAAAAACTTGGAAAACTAATTTTTCAAATAACTACCGAATTCTACACAAAAACCAAAATCTATGTTTTTCAGATTTTTCCAAGTTCAAATATGGTTTTTAATTATTATTGTTTAATTTATCATTTTCTTTTTAATAGCCTTCTTTTCATATTTTTTTTGTAAATGATCTTTCTTTTCATATTTATTTTATATTTATGCCTTCTTCCCACTCTCGTACGTTCACTTCACCATCACATCATCAAATAAAAATTTGTACTTTATTAATATAAAAATAAGTGATTGTACATAAAAATGACCATAGAAATATATGTGTAAAAATTATTTTAAATCATCAAATGTATGATATTAATTTTTTTATTTATAATCCTTAACTAGCATCACCCAAATATGAAAGGAATTTGAGATCAAATTAATGTATATTAAATGGAATTTACAATATTTTTATTTTGTATTTACATTTTGTTTTAAGATAATTTTCGTAAATAAATTTATGTGTATTTTCAAGACATTATTATTTTATTATTTTCAAAATTATATTTTACTATTAATAATATTTTTATTTTGTTATATTTAAATGTAAAAACCAAAAATTAGAATCTAAAACAATCATTCATGTTTTTCAAAAAACCAAAATCTACTGCAAAATCAAAAACCAAAAACTAAAAACTAAAATCCAAACACCAAAAACTGGAATCTAAAAACTAGAAAAACAATCAATGGATGAGATGTTTTTAATTTTCTTTTGTCATTTTCTTTTTTCTCTTTCTCTCACTCTTTTCTTACCTCTTCGTAAGCTCTGATTCTTCTCTTTCACTCTCTTTGTCTCTGTCTCTTTCTCTCATCTTCTTCTACATGCCTCAAACAATTTTTTTCTCAACCACTATCACCATAAACGAATCTGTCTCAACCAACATCACCATAACCTAATATGTCTCAACCCCATCAGCTCAAGCGAAATCTGTCTCCTTTATTTCCGAATTTGTGTAAGTTGTTTTCGTTTAGACTCTCTCTATTCATCGTTGATTCTATCCTTAGATATGTTGATAACATTCATTTTGTATGTGTTTACATACTGATTTGCTTTAATTGGAATGTATATTATCTGATAATCAAACTTATTTAATTAGAATATATATTATCCGATAATCAAACTTTATAAATTTAATTTACAGTCCATTTATTTGTGTATTTATGCTACTACTGTCCAACTAACAGTTTACAATCATTTTGACTAAGCCAAAGTGTACTCACATAACAAGAAACATTTGATGCTTAATGAACATAACTTCTTTATTCTTAATTTAAACCAATTTATTCCAAAATGTGTTTTAATAATAAAACTATTCAACTATTTTTGAATTGTACTAAATCCATTAATTAATTTTTAATGTTTTAAACTTTCATTTACAAATCGTTAATGGATGTAGACACATTAAAAATTTGTAAGTTGAGGGATTACAACATTAGAAAAATAATTAATGATTTTTTTTTACAATTCAAAAATAGTTGAAGGGTTTTATCACTAAAATCTCTTATTTAATTTAGATTTAGGAAATTATTTGTCAAAATAGGAAAAACAAAAATTGATTAAATTTAGGTTTAGTTATTACTTCAGTGGCTTAGATCTGTAAATAAGTTGCAAGTCTTAGGGTTAATTCCAAATAGTACTTCAGTTTTAATAGTATTGATTGCCTAGCAAAATGTGAAATTCAACTTCTACTATGAATTAAAAAGCCAAAGAGAAACAATGTTCAACACAGTAAGAAAATGTTCCATGGAATCATTACATGGCTGATTTAAATGATGTAATTGGCTAAAAAATTTATGCTGATGTGGACACTGTAATGATAATACAGTAAAAATTCAATAAATTAATATTCGATAAATTAATAAACATCATAATAATAGATCTTTCTGGTTTCAAGTGGAACCGAATCAAAATATGACACAAATCGATAAGATAGTAAGATAATATTTTTAAATTTTATGTGTATATATTTATTTTCGATCGTTAATAATATTATACACAAAAATGATATATGGTATAGGATTCTCTTGGTTTAAAATTTGCTTGAAACTAAATCAAAAATACGTGTAAATTAAGGTAATAACCAAAATCAATGGTAATCATACATACCATAGAAATTGTATGTAATCGTGTAATTTTTTTTTTGAAATTGGTATCCATACCATTAAGATTTGCAGAAATGTCCACTGGTTAGAAAGTATGGGGATTAAACCCATAAGGCCGATTTGATTTGTATGTCCACAAGCCTGATTTGCTTTTTAAAAAAACTGCAAAAATAATTAGTTGGTGACTAAATTCATAAACCCGATTTAATTTGTAGTGTTAAATATATAGTTGTAATTATATAAGCCAAAAAATAAAATTAAAACGTAATGGATGTTTTGCCGTTAATAAGTGTTTAGTTCTCTTAGAAATAGTAATGGCATATTTGAAAAAAAAATAGTATTTCATTAAAAGTATACTTATTACCTAACTAAATATAATTTTGTTTATAACTATTTCATTTAATACTCTTTCAGTTTCTGAATAAGTGTCACTTTGACAATTTTCACATAGACTAAAAAAATAGCGGAAATCTACGTAAATTATTATTAATTAAATCTTTCTGACCAATAATATTTGAGATAAATAAAATTATTTATAAAACCAATGCTGGTAAAAGAATGTACAAATCCAACTCCAATATATAACAAGAACAAACATTCTTGGTGAAAGATTAAACAAATATGTAAACAAGTTTTCTTCCCTATTTGAATCTTTTCCAAAACAACCATTTACCATAATCAGAGAGTCAGTATAACACATTGAGTAGCTGCCGTTGCTTCGCTTCATCTGAGCGTAGTGAGTAGATATCCGATGGAGCTGTGATGCCTCCTTGCTGGATCAGTTTACCATTCTTCGGTTTGTGTTGATCGAGATAAACAACAACGACGCTTATGTCGTCATGGAAATGTCTTCGAACCCCTCTGGCGATTTTCTTCATATCTCCATATCTCATTTCTCTCTTCTTTGCAGCTTCCTCGAGAGCTGCTCTTACAAGTCTTCGTGCGATTCCCTGTAGACCACAGAGAGTTAGAAATCTAAAAAGTAGCTGACACAAAAGAGAAAAGCTTTTGAGTTTAGGATGGCAAACTTACAGCTCTTGGGTGTTTGAGTACAATCTCTACGGCTGCTTCGTCACTAAGATGTTCCCAGAGACCATCTGATGCAAATATGATAAACAAGTCCTGTGGCTTAAGCTTCCTTACTATAATGGAGGGTTCAGCTGTCATCGCAGGTCTCCTCAAAGGAATGGGGTTTCCATGTTGCTGAAAAACCGGATCCCTGTAAAACTCAGGCTTCTTCAAGTATACATCCCCAATTGATCTCGATACCTATAAAGAAGCACATAGATAAACGATTTAGTTAACTACATACAACGAGCTCAACATTCATGGAAAGGTCATCAACAACCACAAAACATATCTCTTCATTATCATGTAGACCTCTGACTACACTGGGAAAGAAACGTTGCAGGAGCCCCTGTGAAGGATTCCTGGAACATTACAAGCCCCCATTTATATCAAACTTAAGTTACTCAAAACAGAGAATACACACTATCACACTACACCTTCTATGCATAGAAACTAACATATCACACAAACAAGCAAGGAAGCAAAAGCTCTAAGTAACATACCTGAATAATGCCTTTAATCCTCCAAACTCCACGAATATACATAACAATCTGCGAATCATCAGGGTTAAGCGCCTTAACCTCCTTCCTCACTTCTTCAACAGCAACGTTATGATCAGTAGATAACCGTTCAGCTACAGCAACCCCTGAAACAACTCTCCCAAGAACAGCTCTCGAGTCTCCAAGATTCGCAACATACAGTGTACCATTAGTTATAGCACCAAAGAGACAACAAGTCCCCACAGTAGCCATCTGCGGTTTCAACGGTAAGGATCGTTGAACCATATGGCAAAAGTCCTCCTCAGTTTCTTTAAACGCTCTTTTAATCACATCTGGAGATATTCCTCCTTCTTCTTTAGCGAACTCTGCAAATTTTTTTTTTTTTTGAATGAATGTTAAATTTATTCATCAAAAAAACCCTTCTTACAACAAGTGTGACGTTAGTTTATATTGTTTAAACTCATAACTCCTCTGCAAATTTACATAACAAAGATCAGATTTTTTTTTTTTTTAAGCAAAGTTTGAATCTTGGAATGATGAGAAGATGTGATTACTGTGGATATGAGGGAAGAGATGTCTGTTAACGAATCTAGAAGCTTCGGGTCCGCCATGGCCGTCGTAGACTCCGACGTAAGTGGCGGAGGAGGATGTGAAGACCTGACTCTGATCCTCTAGTCTCGAATTGGCTTGAACCACCGCGATCGAATACTCTCCGCCGGCGTGCGGTCTCAGCTCCGATTGCCAGAGTAAATTATCGCCGCTCGCTCTGCTTCCTGGGCACCACCGCTCGAGAGGCCGTACTAAAGCTCGCAACATCACTTACTGTTAGGGTTTTAGCTGAGAGTGAAATTGAAATTGAAATTGAAAACGGTTTGATTATTCGACGAATGTTTGATCTGATAGGCTTTTTAAGAGAATGTGTGTTGAGTTGGTGAGAGACAACCGCGTGAAGAAGAAGATGAAGAATAGTATGAGAGATGATGACTTTGGACTCTGCCGTTCCTTATATACGTCCGTAGACTACGCGTCGTTTTCCTTCTTTGCCGTGCTTTTTCAATCCTTTTTTATTTATTCAACGCGTTCTTTATTTATTTTCCACCTCCATTTGACAACTTTTCACTTGGAAAAAAAAACAAAGTTTTGGGCGGACAAAAAAAAACATAAACGTCATTTTTCTTGATATTTTAATAAATATCTTTTTTTAGTGTCCGAATGGAGGAGCGGGACAAGTGCAGATCTCCTGCACATGCAGTTCTCCCGCTCTACATTCACCATTTTCTATTTACAAAAGCAGTTCAAACAGGAGATTTACATGCAGTTCAATATTTTTTGTCTTTTTGTAAAAAAAAGCAGATCTCACCCGCCAACATTTGGTGGTGTTGATCTGCTTTTTTTTTTGATCAATAAATAACTTTGTTGCAATACATAACTTTAAAAATATATTTATCTACTTTTATGAATACTATATTTTTATTTTATTTTATTTACAACTTTAACAATACAAAATTATCATTCTCTACTTATTATTTTTTATCATATAATTTTTAATTTTTATAAATAAGAAAATAAAAGAAATATAAATATCTTATAAAACATGTACAGGCATTTCGGCCGATCTTATAACATCTAAGATATTTGTTTAGATATCTAAGTGTCATTTTTATTGTTTTAATATATGATCTATAGTTTTAAACTGATTTTGTCATTCATAAGTTATAATAAATTATTTGATCTGGTTTTCTCCTGCATGATCCGCTTGATCTGCACTTGTCCCGCTTGATCTGCACTTGTCCTGCTTGATCTGCATGATCTGTTTGATCTGTCCTGTTTGAACTGCTTTTACCATTCGAAGCCTAAGAAGTGGTCCAACCAAAATATCTACTCTGATTCATCATCAATTTTCCATCTGCAAATCAACAGCTGCTAGTATATATTGTACAGAAATATATACATATCTATAATGTTTTATTTTAGAGTAACATACTTACGTTTATATGAAATTTACGCCGTCAATGTTCAAAGGTTATTTATATAAAAAACATGCCTTTGTAAAACTAAATTCATGTCTAAGAGTGTATGTAAATAATCAAAGTTAAATCGTGGAAGAAACTACATTAAATTAATTAGCGAGCATATGAATTGTTCAGGAGGATAAGAGATTCAAAGGCGTGTCTCATTGACTTATTTCATTACAAGTTACAGGCAGTTCTATAAGTAAATTATATTTTGTATTCTTTTGTCAACCAATGGATATTAGTAACATTCAATATATTAGTAGGGAAATGTTGTAATAAGAGAATGAGTAACGGTGAGTAAAGCTGTAACCAACGTGTAAGCTGATATATACTTGCATGTCGGCGAATAGAAATGGATAACTATTGAATTCATTTTCTGGCTAATCTACTCATCTTAGGGTTGTATTTAGACTAATCTACATTTGGTTCACCACGTTATATACTGTTTCCAGCATACTGGTCAAACGCTTCGTGTGTTTGTTCTATAGAATTGATCAAACTTGTGAATGTAGTTGTACTGATTAGTGTTAATTTAATAGCAAGTTGGACCATTTATTCTATTAATTACAAAGAAGTTGTCTCATTGTAATTAAGAAACTGACGTGGACGGACAGTATGATGTGGGTATATTAATTAATCTTGTTTTATCATCACGTTAGAGCTTCCAGAATAAGAAAGATATTATAGCTTCTGGTCAAACTCTATGTTTGTCATGTAGAACTGATCAAAATAGTGAATTTATAGAGGTTATATTGTACTTTAACTATTTTTATTGATCATTAATTTATAGAGATTCTATTGTATTTTAATTACTTTTATATATTTCCAAGCATTTTGAATAACTTAAGAACATCTTATATATTTTGTATATTATTTTAGATATTAAATATGAAAATAATTAATATATGTAAGTATATCTGGTTCGAATATTTTTGGATACCCAAAATATTTTGTTTTGGATCAGGTTTCGTTCTGGTTTTCTAGATACTAAAATTTTGAACATATTCGAATATCTAACCAATTTTGTTAAAGTTCAGTACTACTTTTTCAGATTAGATTTGGTTCAGTTTTTTCCCAAACCTATATTTTTTATTGTAACCAAATTTTAATCGAAAGTGATGATAGTTCATATTGATTCTGGGTATGCCACAATTTTTAAACCAAAACACATTATTCTATATACGTATCCATTTAGTTAATCATTAAAATTTGTTCTATGCCCATTTAAGGAAAACAGTGGGCCGAAAACAAAAGAAAACTTTATATTTTCAGATTTTCAATCGACACTTCTAAATTATCCTATGTCGGTGTCGTGATGAAAAAAAGAGGGATAGGGTTAGGAAAGCAAATTTGTTGTGCAATCCATATTATCGCTAGATGATTTCAATAACATCTACATAAATCTGCATTGTATCGATCTCTTGTAAGACTTTTGAAAAATATTAATTAATAAAATCTTATAGTTGCTATAGTAATCAATTTTATTTCAATTAATATATATGGGATTACACTAATCACATAAATCAAAACAATACTTCTTGTTAATTTGTAATATTTTTATGGTAAATAAATCAAAATAATCATTTTATTTGTTTTATATGATATATAATTAAATTTCAATGGTATTGGCATAGATATATCGTATATTCTAATATAAATATTTATTATTAAGAATTCCTACTCATATGGTTTTATTAAGATTTGTATATTTGTTGTAACAAAAAATCTAAACCATTAATTTCAAAATTTTCAATGTGATATTTTCTAATGCAAATTTAAAAATTAAAATATTTATGTATTTTTATATTGTACATAGTTTAATTTAACTTATAATATATATATATATATATATAATATTAAGATCACAATAATCTTTCAATGCAAAATTTTAAATTAACATATTTCTATATTTTTATATAGTAGATAATTTAATTTAAATGATTTATATAATATGAATATCTATTAATGAGAGTTCATATTCATACGATTTACAAAAAAACAAATAAACCATTGATCACAAAAACAAAAAAACTTTTAGTTACATCAATTCTTCAAATTTGTTCATTCAGCAACGAAATATTTCTTGACGTTAATGAATTCAGAAGTCATTGATTACAAGTTTATGGTAATCAAGCGAGTGTGAATGAGGGGATACTGTCTGTTCACTGAAGGGATCATTTCTCGTAGTGTGTGTATTACGACATTGTAAGTGGAACATGCACTGCCTCAACGGTACAACCATGTGTTCACTAAAGAGAAGTTCGAGACAGCACCGGTTCGCACTCAGGTATCTGAGTTAAGGGAGTTTATGGTCGGTCTGGGTTTTGCTTGAATATTAAGTCTTCTTTTAACTTGGCTTATTCAAATTATAACAGAAGAGACTTTGTTTGTTTGTGGTTCTGTCTCTACCCCTCAATGTTTTTTTGTTTGAAGGTTCTTTTGTTTTTTGTTTGTTTTGATCTTGTTCATCTTGTCTTAATGGGTTGGTTCTTATTTCTCACACTTGGGGGAGATGAAAATGTGAACCTATATCAATATATCATCATGGATAGAAAAATTTACCGTCCTAATTTTGGAGTATGATTTATATATATGATTCAACATTTTTGGTCTTTTTTCTTTTGTAAACGATACAAGCATTAGTTTATAAAACATGTCAAATGCGAATAGAGGCTCTAGCCAACATAACATTTGTATATAAAAATTGAGGTGGAAATTGTGAAATCACCAAAATTTTGAAAGTTATCGGTGGTTGTCAGAGAAACATTAATGATGGGTTATATATACACTTCTGCTTGGAAGTAGCATGGGACTGGAGAAATAGTGTCATCCACCTTTTTTTGAGTAGTGAAGTCAAAAAAAAGAAAATATGAAATTTTTTTTTTGGCTAAAATTTGGAAAACATGAAGTTATCCAGAGCTTTAACGTCTTCTTCTCAGTTGCAAGATATGAAAAATGCTTCAACCATTTTAATACTCTGTTGAATCCTACATTCTACCTAATTTTGATCAGTTTACAACCGGTCCACTAACAATGTTAAACGCTAATAACTTTTAATCTTTAATTTTGATCAGTCAAGCTCTCTTGCAAAAAGTTTTCTTACCGAAAACTGCCTTATAATATTAGTATATTACAAGGGACTCTCATATTACAATAGTAGACCAAGACAGCAGACCTGAGACACAGATGTCAACCAACACGTGTAGTGTGGAAAAACAAGCACAAACGTGTCTCTCTTCCTTCAAAATTCGTTACTCTTTATTTTATTTCAGCCGAGGCCGCCTTTTCGCACGCCACAGTCTCTCGGGAAAGTAAAGGAAACAGGAGTCTCTCCTCATTCATTGATCTCCGGTTTCTGCTCTTCCTCTTCTTCCACGGCGTCGTTTGTGATGACAGGATTCATGGGATGGTATCTTATCTTGGCATGTTAAAAACACGGCCGGTTCTGACTAAATCCGTCACGTCGTCGCTTATTTACATAGCCGCTGATTTGTGTAAGTTTCATGAATCTGGTGGCTGGTTAATCTTAGGTCCTACACTTCACTACTGGTTCAATCTTATGTCAAGACTCTTCCCGAAGCGAGATTTGATCACCACGTTTAAGAAAATGGCCATGGGACAGACGGTATATGGTCCTACCATGAACGTTATTTTCTTCTCACTGAATGCAGCCACTACAAGGTAAGGTTGATATGGATTATTGATCAGTTTGTTTGATGGGGATTGATGTTAATTTTGATTCTCTCTATAGATTTCAGAGTAAAATGTAAACAAATAAGAATGTATTTGCGTATATACTTGCTTTATTTCCCCAAAAAATAATTCAAGTTCTTTCAACTGTAAGAAGTAAGACAAAGAACTACACAAAATGCATCAATCTAACATCATATTTAAGACTTGATTGCTATCTATTTCGTCACATAGGTAGAAACAAGAAAACTGAGACTGGAAACTGATCTAAGTTTGTTGTCGTGCTAGACCAGAGCAGACTTGCAACAACTTTACCTCCCAGCTTTTCCACCTTTATCTCCTCTGTGAACAGCGTAGCACCACCTTGAGTTTCCACCGTTTTGTTCCTGCTAAATGCTAAAAGATTTCCAGCACCAGAGACAGCTGTATAAAGAATCTGCTTAGCAAGAATACTATATCCATCCACGAGTGAAAACTTATTCTTCTCTTCATCATAACAATGAATATGTCCCAAATACACTCTCACTATCAGGCCTCCACCAATGAGGAGTGTTTGTGTTGAAAACAGAAGGAGCCAGATGAGACGGCTGAGAACTCCATGAACGTGTTTTCAAGTTGAACAGTTGTTTGCCGCCATGTCTATCTCCAATTGAAAACAACCAAACGAACCAAGAAATCTAACTCGATGCTGATCTTGATCAACGACTACATCCAATGTTGTTTGAGAACAAACTATAGTATCTACTACTATTCCTCCCACCTTCTTGAGCTTGATCTCTTCGGTCCCCAACGTCACATCATGATTTGCAAAATTTCTTTTCCTACTAATTTGGCCAACAACGAGTAGATTACCTTCACCTAACATTGTTGCATGAAGAATCTAATTCCTAATATTATTGTTTCCTTGGACTATTAAGAACCAATTCCTATCATAACAATATATGAAATCAATGTTAAGATTCGAAGAAGAGAGTGTGTGTGAATAATGCATCTAGTGTGTAGTTGATGAAAATAAAATGGAGTTAGTAAAAAATTTAAGTTATTTTCCTACTATCAAATTTTGACCATACCACTATTCTGACAAGTCTTTTTTCCTTTTAATGTTTCTTAGCGAATTGTTTTTGTGAAAGAATCTAGCTCGATCTTGGTTGTTCTCTCTCAATCTCTCTCAATACTCTCGTGTGTTTAACTCTCTATCTCTCGTGTGTAGGTCGCGACTCCGAATCACGATCAAGCAAAGCAAACGTAAACGAAAGCAAGAAAAGAGACGACACAAGCAACGTTTTAGAGTTCCCCTTCACACCGGGTACATCTCCTTCAGGATCGGAACCTGGTAATCCACTAGATCAGTGTTTACAGAAGCTTTCTCTCTCTACGAGCTACAATGGCGCTCTCTCACTAGCTGAAGAAGAAAGAGTTTGTTACAGAGATTGTTATCCTCTGTTTCTCGTCTCACTCTTATACAAGAGCTAGACTTTTGGGCCTCAGTTAATCTACTCCCGCGGCCCAGCTTCTGTCTTCCCGAGTTTCACTTATCATAAGCCCATTGGGCTCATAAGTCGAATACCAACTTCACATTCTCCACCTTGGTATCGACTTCTCCTTCAGTCGAAACTCCATGTCTGAAAGTCACTGTGAGCTTGTCTTCTCTTGACCAGTCACCGCCGTGTCTTTCGTTCCGATCCCGGTACCTCAACCCTTGCATATTCACACGGGTTCTGCTGAATCTTCTGATTCCCTCATCTCTCTGACTTCCAAGACGAGATTCAATTGCAGTCACCTTCTCAGTTCCAAAGATGATTGTTGCCGATCTTCTCAGGTTTCGATGACCTTCAGCTTAGCCAAACAACCATCAAATTTCTCTCCAGGTAACGCTTTAGTTAACATATCCGCCGGATTCACTGAAGTATGAATTTTGAGAACATTCACCACTCCATTAGCGATAACTTCTCTGATGAAATTGTATTTAGTCGCAATGTGCTTGGTCTTTTCTCTGTAGACGAAGTTCGTGGCTAGATAGATAGCACTTTGCAAGTCACAGTGAATCTCAAACACCTCGTCACTTAGCTTCAATTCTTTACATATGCCTTTTAACCATATGCCTTCACGGACTGCGTCTGATAACGCCATATACTCTGCTTCTGTTGTTGACAGGGCCACAACCTTTTGAAGCGACGATCTCCAGCTCACTGTATTACCTCCCACCGTGTAGACGTATCCGGTAGTTGACCTGCTCTTGTCTAAGTCTGACGCATAGTCTGAGTCGCAGTAGCCCCTCACCTTGAAGTCAGACCCTCTTGTAAAAGTTAAGTTTATCCCAAGAGCTCCTTTTATATATCTCATAATCCATTTCACTGCTAACCAATGCTCTTTTCCCGGTTTGCTCATGTATCTGCAGACTAAACCTACTGCATACGCCAAGTCTGGCCTTGATCATACCATTGCGTACATCAAGCTGCCCACAGCACTAGAGTACGGTACCTTCCTCATTTCCTCTTCCTGCTCACGTTCCTGATCTTTAGTTAAGGCTTGTAATTTGATCTGTGATCCGAGCGGTGTACTCACTGCTCTGCACTCGCTCATACCAAACGTCCTTAGAACTTTGGTTAGGTAGTCACTTTGTGAAAGCGTCAATATATGTCTGCTCTTGTCTCGTATGATATCCATGCCTAGAATTCTCCTAGCTGCCCCTAGATCCTTCATCTCGAACTCTGCACTGAGCTGATCCTTCAGCCTCTGAATAATACTTCCTTCCCTAGATGCAATCAACATGTCGTCTACGTAGAGCAATAGATAGACCATGTTCTCAACTCTTGACCCTTTTAGGTACACGCACGGGTCATATTCACTTCTGGTATACCCATTCTTTATCATGAATGTGTGGAACCTGTGATTCCACTCCCTCGGAGATTGCTTGAGTCCATATAGGGATTTCTTTAACAAGCACACCATGTTCTCCTTTCCTTTCTGTATATATCCCTCAGGTTGTTCCATGAACACTTTCTCCTTCAATATTCCATGGAGAAAAGCTGTTTTAACGTCAAGCTGTTCCAACTCCAAGTCATAGTTACTACTGCTGATAAGAGAAGCCTGATTGATACGTGCTTGACGACTGGGGCGAAGATTTCATTGTAGTCTACACCTTCTGTTTGCGCATAACCCTTCGCAACCAACCTCGATTTGTGTCTTGGTTTTTCAACTCCTGGCATTCCTGGTTTGAGTTTATGTATCCATCTGCACCCGATGACCTTGTGATCTTTAGGCCTTTCGACATAATCCCACGTGTGGTTCTTCCTCAAAGAGTCCATCTCTTCATCTGAAGCTGCATTCCACAGCCTCCAATCCTTGCTTTCCATTGCTTCTTTGTAGTTTCTAGGTTCTTCTTCTTCTAAGTCTTCTGCACTAGCCAAAGCATAGGCTATAAGGTCAGCATCTTCAAACCTTGATGGTGGCCTTATTGTGCGGCGTTCTCTGTCCCTTGCTAAGACGTAGCTCCCTAAGTCTTCTATCTGAGTCGAATCATCATCCTCATCAGTGTCACTTCCTGAGTCTTCTACCTCTTCTGTTGACATCTCTCCTGAAGATTCTCCAGTTTCTTTTGAAACCTTCGAGACTGCTCCACCTGAGTTTGAGTCTTCTCCTTCGACTTCTACTAGAACGCTTTTGAATGAGACTTTCTTCTTTCCTTTACTCTTCGCAGTTTCTTCAGGTGTTCTATTAATGTCCTCATCCTTTTTCATATCTTTGAAGAAGTTTTGCTCGTTGAAGATAACATTCTTACTTACTACTATCTTCTCCTCTTCAACGAGCCATACTCTATAGCCCTTAGTTCCGTCTTCATAGCCCAAGAACACTCCTTTAGTAGCTCTAGCACTCGTTTTCTCCCTTACTTGATGAACATATGCAACGCATCCAAAGCTCCTTGATGATCATAAGAAATTGACCTCCCTGACCATTTGACTTCTGGAATCTCGAACCCGATAGAAGAGTTTGGAGATCTGTTTATTAAGTAGACTGTCGTTGATGCCGCCTCTGCCCAGTAACTTGAATCTAACCCTGTCTCGTGTAACATAGACCTCACTTTATCCATTACACTTCTGTTCATACGCTCGGAGACTCCATTCTGTTGGGGCGTGTAAGGGCATGTTTTGTGCCTCTTAATGCCCGAGTCTCTGCACAGCTTGTCCATGCTCTGGTTACAAAACTCCAGGCCGTTGTCAGTTCTGAGATATTTTATCTTTTTTCCAGTTTGATTTTCTACTAGTAGCTTCCACTCGGAGAATCGTTGAAACACTTCATCCTTAGTCTTTAAGAAGTAGATCCACACCTTCTTAGAAAAATCGTCAATGAAAGTCAGGAAATAATGAGCCCCTGATAAACTTGAAACCGTGCTTGGAGAACCCCAAAGGTCTGAGTGTATATACTCAAGCACTCCCTTTGATGTATGTTTCGCTCTTGGGAACTTCTGTCGATGCGATTTTCCCATTGTGCAAGCTTCGCAAAACCCCAAGCTTCCTACTTCTTCCTTGTTTAAGTATCCTTTCTTGACCAGTGTTTCCATTGATCGAATATTCATGTGCTCCAACCGTGAGTGCCACTTCTTAGTGTGATCAATTAATGCCTCAGAAGAATTTGCTTCTGCTGGTTTTACTATTCCTTGAAGATAATACAGGCCATTTGCGTATTTTCCTGTCAAGACTTTCGTAGTTCCTAAGTAGAACTCAACTAGATAGTCTCTTCCTGTGTAAGTGCACCCTGACTGTTCTAGTTGTCCATAGGAAATGAGATTCCTTCCCATCTCTGGCACATATCGCACGTTGCTTAGTGTGACTGTTGAACCATCTGCATTTAGGATCTTTATCTTCCCTTTTCCCCTAACCATGCAGTGAGAATTGTTTCCCATCATTACTTTTCCTCCTTCAAATTCTTCGAAGTCAGATAACACCTCTCTTCTGGGTGTTATGTGGAATGTGCAGCCTGAGTCTAGTACCCAGTCATCTTCAGAAACTATCAGGCTCGCTGTTAGGGCCACAGGACCAGGTAGTCTAGATGCAATGTTTGCTGCGTCTTGTTGGTTGTTTTGGTGGAAACCTCTCTTTCTGTCTGGACAATCTCGTTTCCAGTGGGTCTCACTCCCACATATCCAACAAGCTTTCTCTGATTTTGTGCTGGACCTCCCTCTAGACTTTGATCTGAATCTACCTTTGCCTTTGTTCCAAGGCTTTCCCTTAGCTGTCTCTCCTCGTGTGGATTGCCTTCCTCTTGAATCCACATAAAGCCCTTCGCTTTGTTTCCCTCGAGTCAGCAGTCCCTTCTGCTTCAGCTCCACCTCCTTTGAGTAAGCCGCAGTCATCACTTCATTTACTGTGAGCGTGTCTTTTCCCGTCCCATATTGGAGTGTGTGAACCAATGGCTCATAAGCTGATGGCAGTCCTGAAAGTAGTTGTATTGCCTGATCTGCATCTGTGATGTCGATCTTTATGCTGGCAAGATCTGCTATTAACTTCAAGAAGGTGTCGACGTTTTCCTCAATCGACTTATCTTCTTCCATCTTAAAGCATGAAAACTTCTTCTTTAGGTAGATCCTGTTAGGTAGTGACTTTGTTTGATAGTCACGTTCCAGTGCCTTCCACATCCCTAGTGCAGTCGTCTCGTGCATAATCTTCCTCAGAATCACGTCTGATAGGCACGTGCTGAAGAGACTCCTTACTCTCAGATCCTTCTCTGATTTCTTTAAGTCAATCTTCACATCTGCTACTTCAACGGTCTTTGTTGATGTGGTAGCTCCTTCCTCCAGGACTGAGAGTAGTCCTTGGATCTCTAGTTGCGCTAACATCTTGAATTTCCACAATCCAAAATCTCCCTTTCCATCGAACTTAATGACCTCGAACTTTCCCGGCGTTGGATCCATCCTCGTGGTGATTGCTTCTTCTCCTGTTACCTGCAGATAACGAGATACAATACCACAGTAACAATATCCAGAACCTTAAGCGAGATCAAATCAATATCAGATGCCTCGTTTCTATTCTAATGAGAAAGAAACACTCCCTGAGATTTTCTCAATCTTGGTTGAGATCTTTCGTAGTACTTTTGACGAATCTCTTTCGCCTCTTCCCGATCCTTCTGATTTCTTCGAGTTTCTTGATCCTTCCTCTGATCGCACTTGAACCGTGCTCTGATACCACTTGTGAAAGAATCTAGCTCGATCTTGGTTGTTCTCTCTCAATCTCTCTCAATACTCTTGTGTGTTTAACTCTCTATCTCTCGTGTGTAGGTCGCGACTCCGAATCACGATCAAGCAAAACAAACGTAAACGAAAGCAAGAAAAGAGACGACACAAGCAACGTTTTAGAGTTCTCCTTCACACCGGGTACATCTCCTTCAGGATCGGAACCTGATAATCCACTAGATCAATGTTTACAGAAGCTTTCTCTCTCTACGAGCTACAATGGCGCTCTCTCACTAGCTGAAGAAGAAAGAGTTTGTTACAGAGATTGTTATCCTCTGTTTCTCGTCTCACTCTTATACAAGAGCTAGACTTTTGGGCCTCAGTTAATCTACTCCTGCGGCCCAGCTTCTGTCTTCCCGAGTTTCATTTATCATAAGCCCATTGGGCTCATAAGTCGAATATCAACTTCACAGTTTTTTTTCTATATCTTCTGCAATTATTTTTGGGTCAAATATGCGATTTATGTGGCAACATTTAAGAATCAAATTTTGGTGGTAAGCAAACCTGGATTAGTAAATCTAAACCTTTTATATTAGTATTATTTTGTCGATAATAAATCTCTTAGCATTTTACAGAAAAGTAAGTACCCTCAAAAGCTAAACACATGAAAGATGGTTAAGGATTGTTCTGTAAAAATCAAGCAGAGCCAAACACTAAAATTATCACGACCTTTTAGTCCTTTGCCTAAAAAGAAACGAATTGAAAAACACGGGTATAGATGAAAACCATATATACATATTCAAGGTTTCTAATAAAAAGAAAAATACTTATTGACATCAACTGCTATTAGTTTTGTTATTGTGTAGCTTCCAATGTTTTTTTTTTTGTTGTTAATATATAAATAAGAGTGAACAAAAGAGGTTTAGTGACTGGGCTTAGGTTATTGGGCTTCGCTTCAATCACATTTTGGACTTCTTACTTTTTAGTGAAAATTTGGTCAAACCAAAAAAATACGCCAACAAGTGGCTCAAATGTGGGAATGTCGTAGTAACAGGTGGCGGCTGCTAAAGGTTAGTGTCACAGAGTAAAGTTGTACGTGTCAGAGACCATGACATCGACCGAGCCAATGTGAACTCGACTTTTAGACAGCCAAGAAACTACACAACCTAAAAATAGTTTGGGGACGTTTGGTTTTTGACCCGTCCAACATTTCTGGATCACGCGCTTTGCAGGATGCAATTTACACTCAACATAGCTATTTTTGTTGTGAATATTTTATTAGGTA
The DNA here is from genome assembly GCF_000309985.2 of Brassica rapa. Lineage (NCBI taxonomy): Eukaryota > Viridiplantae > Streptophyta > Magnoliopsida > Brassicales > Brassicaceae > Brassica > Brassica rapa. The sequence goes on from NC_024797.2 coordinate 30,744,563, forward strand.
CAATTTTCTCTAATGAACTCACCTCGTTTTCATATTTTTCATTATACCAAGAGACCAATAACAAAAGGGGATTATTCACACAAGCGAATGAAAAACTAAATTTAGGATGGACTTGTCGAATATATTGAGTTGCTAATCGATGTGTTGTCTTGTCATATGATAAAATAATCGATGATTGTCTATATGAATATATTGATGGCGTCATTTTCTGTTGGAAAAGATCTTGGAAACTCCTCAACGTCTCTAGAAAAATGCAGTACAATATAGTATTTATTAAGAATAATTATGGACTTATGGTATAAGGCGCGAGTAGAAGTACATATATATATACTCGCGAAAATATTGCATCTGATTAACTCCTTTTTTTCTTTATTACAAAACAGAGAGCTCTGTTCTATTTCTTCTTCTTCTTCTCCTCCGCCGTATATATAAAACCCTTCCCCGAAACCCTCGGAGCTACATCACGAGCAATGACCGGCGCATTGTTCAGAAACGCTGCCTCCGACGCCGCTCGGATCTTACGTTCACACCGAACGTCCACGGCTAATCCTCTCGGAAGGCTCGATCTCTTACCCCGAGGAGGAGACGTCCGGCGATTTCAACCGAGGCCTTATTTTCGTACGCCGCAGCTTCTCGGTAGATCAAAGGAAGCCAGAGTCCCTCCTCGTTCGTTGATCTCCGGTTTCTGCTCTTCCTCTTCTTCCTCGACAGCCTCTACGGCGTCGTTTGTGAAGACAGGGTTCATGGGATGGTATATGAGCATGTTGAAAACACGGCCGGTTCTGACTAAGTCCGTCACGTCGTCTCTTATCTACATAGCCGCTGATTTGTCTTCACAGGTAAGCTTAGTTAGCTACGTTTCTTTGTGTTTGTATTGTTGTTGTGATTCTTGGCTTATTGAATAATGGGACTTAGAGAGTTAATGAATTTTTTGGATGTTTTCACACAGTCAATTCCTCAAGCTTCGTCCGAGTCTTATGACTTGGTGAGAACAGCTAGGATGGCTGGATATGGTTTACTGATCTTAGGTCCTACGCTTCACTATTGGTTCAATCTTATGTCAAGACTCTTCCCGAAGCGAGATCTGATCACCACGTTTAAGAAAATGGCCATGGGACAGACGGTGTATGGTCCTACCATGAACGTTGTTTTCTTCTCGCTGAATGCAGCCCTACAAGGTAAGCTTGATATGGATTATTGATAGGGGATTGCTGTTAATTTTTATCCTAGGCTTGTTGTCTTATAGGGTCATTAAGTCTTATTTTCGATTTATTTTTCTCAGGGGAAAACGGATCAGAGATAATTGCTAGATTGAAAAGAGATCTACTTCCCACGATGCTGAACGGTGTCATGTATTGGCCTATGTGTGATTTTATTACATTCAAGTTCTTCCCAGTTCATTTACAGGTAACTTACCACTTCGTTTTGATCTCTCCTTACTGAAGCTTGTTTTATCATGGCTTTGTCTTATCTTGAGTTTGGATTATATATAACTCAATGATGGTTTCTTTCTTTGTCTGCAGCCACTTGTGAGTAACTCGTTTTCGTATCTGTGGACAATCTACATAACTTACATGGCAGGACGTGAGAAACCAACTGCCATTGCTAGTTGAAGCAGCTCTGTTCACACGCTCATGAAGAAAGGGAAGCAAAGCTTTCTTCAACATTCTTTGTTTCATCTCTGAAGATTTCAGAGTAAATGTAAAGACTTTGAAGAACTATGCATTTGGATATCACTCATGGATTTAACTCAGCTTGGCGTTTATACTTCTGTGTAATAGTTGATGACATGGATGTTTCTTAAATTTTGACCAGACATGTCAAACAAGTCTTTTCAAGAAAGTGAAATGTTCCTTTTTTGCTTTCATTATTAAATTTTGTTACATCAGAAAGGAAAAAAAAAGAGTCAAACAACAAGGCGTCTACTTTAAAACCTCTACTTGAATCTCACTCTACTATAAGAACTTGTACAACACCAGAGACCCAACTTCTTCTCTTCAAAGCTTGTAAACTTGAACCATCTAAACAACTTTTTACTTTCCAATGGACCAAAACAACAAACCCAATTATAGGTTCAGGTAATAGCCAATGAGTTGAACCAAGTGCTATGTATAGTAAAACCTAAACTATGGCGTTTCTGCTAACCCTTTACTCGTCTAAAGCACGCGAACATATCTTCTCCAGCAGTATAGGCCATTCTTCTCCAAGAACCTGAGGATTCAACTCTATACCAGCACGAAAATCAGACATAGACACACACGAAGAAACCCGTCTCCTTTGCTGTCCATTCCCACCGCATCGGGCACTAGCCAAACTCAAACAAGGCTCAATCAACCTCCTGATAAACACATCAAGCCCACTATTAAGAAGACTAACAGAGTCCATAGACACCTTAACCCCTTCCATCTCCAACCTGCTCCTCAGCGTCCTCGTATCCGGCAACTCACCGCTGCTCTGACAAGTGTTAAAACCACTACACGACAGAGCCTTTCTCCTGAGACTCATACCAACACCAAGAGGAGCAGTCACACTCGAACTCCTCCCAGCAACCTGCTCAACCTCTTCCCCTTCCTCAACTTCCAAAGGAGATCTGCTCCCTAGAGACATCAACTCAGTAGCACTCGTGGTGGTAGTAGTAACACTCTGAGGCTTCCCAAGCGGACCAAGAGGACTCGGCCTGTCTCTAAACTTCCTACGGATGCTCTGTTTTCCATTACTCAACCTAACAAAGCTCCCACCTTTCTTCGCGTACCTCGAAGGAGGAGACTTGGCGACGGTAGCGTTCTTGATTAGGGAGCGTATGAGACGGTTGTGGAGAGAGAGGTGTTGCCTGCCGATGGTTTTGAGACAGAGCTTGTCGAACTCGGGCTTGGTGATCCTCGCGGCGAAGAAACGCCCGAGCTGGTGGAAGTAAATGTCAGCTCTTTGAGTTCCGATTTGCCGGTAGATTAGGGATTTGATCTCCGATGTATCGGACCGGGAAGAGTTTTGATCGGATCCCATCTGTAGATGGAGCGAACCAAGAATTAGATTGAACAAGTCTTGATTCAAGATCTTGATTACACCAATTGTGAAGGCGTACCTGGAGATTCGGAGAAGGAAGTAAATGGGATCTCTTTTTTAATCTCCTCAAAGTCTTCTCCTTTGTGCCCTGAAGACAAAAGGGGCTTTTTGTTTAGTTCGTTGTTTCGCCGGGTTCTTGTTCGTACGTGAGAAAGTGGGAACTAAGACCATCCCACACGTGCGAGTTTTTTTTTTTGGCACTTTGGACAATTCTACACGTGTTAGTTATTTTATTTTTTGGAAGGGAAATAGCTTCTTGTATAGAGTTCGTAATCCCATGATGATTGATGGGTGATTAAGTTAATTCTTATTATGTTTTAAGTGATTTTCAGATGTATTTGTTTGATAATTAAGTTAAATTCTATTACGTTTCATTGATTATTAGATGTATTTGATTGATTTTGATGATGTCGGTGAATGAATTAATTCATTGGTCTCACCATGGTTCACTAGTGTCTTTTAGCGATCAACCAATATTGTAAACTCTGCTTGGTTAGACAGAGATTATAGTTCTTAAAGAAAGAACGATAAACAAGGTAAAACACACATCAAAAAGTAAAGAGAAACTCCAATCCACCCGACGATCAAATTGCCAAAAAAAAAAATTTGGATGAAAGAAGCTAAAATGTTCAACAATTCAAATGTCTTGCATAAACCATAGAACATTTATAAGATGCATTACAATATTAAAGTCTCAAAAGCTTAAAAGAAAAACAAAATGACTGCAACTGCATCAACAACCCCAGATCTTTAACGGTACTGCAAAGACAAAACCAGAGGAATATTAGTTTTTTTTTAAAGGAAGTTAAGTGAGGAAAAAAACACAAGCAATTGTATAGAGAAGAGAGTATCTGTTTAGCATCATCAACAAATTTTTACCTTGATGAATCCGATTTCCTTGGCGTTGCTGCGGAAGCACTGTCTACAACAGTTAAGACCATACTTCCTGATTAGCCCATGCGAGTTTCCGCACACACGGCTACACAAATCAAACAGTTTTCAATCTTATATTAGACCCCTCAATATCATTTACAAAGACTTAAGATTACAGAAAGATAGGTTACTGCTAAACAGAGTATCATTAATTAAAACAGAGTTAATCATTCAAGCAGAGTTTGAATCTTTATAAGTTTATGAAACATATCAAAATGTTTTTGCTTCCGACAAGGACAAAACTACTTTCCACGAATAAACCTAAACATCAACATAACATCAGATCTTCACAAGGTTACTCAACCACTATCAGCATTAGACAAACACGAATCAAACAAAACACGCGAGTCGATTTTATTTCTCCAGACTAAAACAGATCACAGGAATACGAAAATGAGAAGAGGATATGAACAGATCAATACCAGGTGCGGGAACCAGGACCGTACTTCTTGGGATGAGAGTTCCAAATCGCAGCAAACCCCATGATTTTTTTCGAATGCTCAGTCGTGAATAGCTAGACGAACGGCGTTATAAACACTCGAAATATTGGAAAACCCTAGAACTTTTCGGCGACAAATTGTGAGTGGGCCACAGAAAACGCATTTTGATTGTAGGATGGGCCTATTTATAAAGGCCCAATCTCTTATTTGCTAATACACATTTAATCAAGCTTGAGGGTCAATCCCATACATTAGAAAGGGTGTTTTTTTTTTCATTTACCGATCAAAAACTGATTTACAAACTACCATTATTTTGTTTCGAACGATTTTTTAGGTTTTTTTTTTTCTTTTCAAAATATGGTATTTGTTCGAAATATGGTAGTTGTTCTATAACAATGTTTGAGTTTTAAGATTTGTTTTCATATCCAATTTAGATTCATAGTTGAACCTATAGATCCGATACATTATATACAATCCTGTTCGGATTTAATGAAAATTTTGTTAATTAAAAATAACCCGGTAAAAAACCCAAAAACTCACTATTAACATTCAATATGATACCATTGATCCGATAAAACACAAAATATCTGATAGTATTTTTAAAAAAAATAATAATTAAATTACTCATATATTTTTTAATATTACATAAATTAGTGATTCCTTAAAATTTGATGAAATTTTATTATATTATCCAAATAAAAATGATAATATAAAAAAAACTTATTGATATGACAATAATAGTTTATTTTCTTTATTAATAACCTATTATAAGTTTTTGTTTTTATTTTAGATTTAAAAATTGATTTTAATATAATTTTTAAAATATTCATGAACATTCGTAATTTCCATATCAATATTATGTATAAAATGACATTATACATGGAAAAATGATATTCAAATATGCATATGATATATGGTGTAAGATATATGATTTGGTTTGTATTGAAAATTTTTATAATATTCAAATGATCTATTTAAAATATTCATACATGTATTTAAGAAAGTGATATTTTCATGTTTGTTAATTTATTTATAGTTCATAATATATTTATACTTATATTAAATTTAAAGTTAGTATATTTTTTAAATATATATAGGCCCATTATTTATAGATCTATTTAGGTGTATTTGTATGTCCAAAAGCAAAAGATTTAAATGTCATTAATGAATTTTATTAATCTTTGTAAATATAAGAGTATTTTGAGAAAAATGTAATTTTCATTAAAGGGATGATCCTCTATTAATGGTATAACCATGATAATATTCACTCCAACTACAAAAACATATAATTTTAGTATTGGACATTTTATTATTCACAAAAAAAAAACTACATAGTTGTCAAATTATTTCCAACTAATATTCTTTGCGATAACTGTCAAAAGTATTAGGAGGAGAAGTTAAGAAAACGACAGAGAATTATATAATAACAAAGTAACAGATCAGGGTGTAAACACCATGGAGTAAGCTCGTATGGTTCTCTCAAGGTGTTCCACGATTTGCCTTCATCACGTGGCTAGCTTTTCGTGATAGACTCTCCACGGGTCATCGAACTAGTAAATGGGGTCAGACGCAAGGTTGCCTCTTCTGTGGGGAACCTGATGAGACTAAGGAACATCTCTTCTTTGCTTGTCCGTACACTTACACATTGTGGCTGGAAGTTGTGGGTAATCTGTTTGGTGTTGAGCCTGACCCGGATTGGGATATTACTGTCTCTCGGCTGCTTACAGGAAGGTATGATCGCCTTAGTTTCATACTGCTGAGACTAGTTCTGCAAGTCACCATTTATTTTGTGTGGAGAGAGCGAAATGATAGGAGACACAGCAATGGTGTAAAGTCTGTGAACCAGCTTAGAAGGATCATCGACAAAACTGTGCGAAACCGTATTATGTCAACAAAGTACTACCTGATACCAAAGCTGCAGGGTCTGATGTGTCGATGGTTTGAGGCACATATGCTTTAATTCTTTGATTTCGTTTTCAGATTATTACTGAAGTTTTGAATACATAAACTCTGTACATATATTCTTTTGCATTGATCAATAAATTAAATATTTCATCAAAAATAACAAAGTAACAGTAACATATATCATCTTTGTTATCAAACGATAAGGAAATATAACTAGACTATACTGCTACCAGCCTACCTCTATACATATATGAAAATTTTATAACGTGTGCATAGTTTTGTTTAAGTCTCCATATACCTGGAGATAGAAAATGAAAATGACTTCCCGTTAACCATTTTGTAATTCGATTTTTTTTATTTTTGTTGAATGTATCATTTGATTAAAAAATATAAATATATAATTTTCTACTAAGCTGTTCACAAGTTTAAACTACAAATGTAATTAATATACCTTGAACAAAAAGTCAATTCTAATTTAATAGGAGATGAAAACAAAAGTCAAATGTAATTTAAAAGGCTAAGAGAACACTATATAAAATATAGAATTAGTTGGTGAAGAATATCCAATGTGAACCATATTATTTTTTGATAGATGCATGTTTGTATGTATTTGATTTGTTTCAAATATTAATCTCATAATTTATAAATAAATAACCTGCCAATATGTAACTGGTCACGAAAAGAAAAATATCATACTTGTATCAAATAACCGCATTAAATGTATCTACAACGTCACAATCTATTAAAAACCTAACTTCTTGGAAAGTTATGTCAAAGTTAGGAGAAATATGTGTTCAAATATGTTACTGCTCTTTCAAATAAAACTGGTCATGTTTGCTCTTCTGAATAAATGAAAATTTGTGTTTGATTTTTGTATTAGCGGCACCCTTCTGAATACTTTATCTACTAAATTTAGTTACAAACGAGCATACTCAAAGTGTTTAAAAAAAAACGAGCATACTCAAAGTGTTTTAAAAAAAAACGAGCATACTCAAAGAGTCCATCAATGTCATGAGATTTTTTTTTCAAAAAAGTCATGAGATTTGAGACACAGCTACAAGAAGTAGCAAAATGATGATACCATGATTGAGATAATTTCTTGTTTGTTTGCTATTGTATCTCGTGACATAACTTGTAACGGGAATGTACAACGAAACAACACACTTAGCAGTGTTTGTTTGCAAAGAATACAACTCGAAAATATCTAAGAAATATACACATGTAACACATCCATATAAAGAGAACTCAATTAAGTGTTATTTAATCAAATTGTGTTAACCAAGTGGTAGGGGTGGGCACTTTACCCGATATCCGAAGTGGCACCCGAACCCGATCCGAAAAACCCGAACCGAAATCCGAACCGAAGTAGCAAAATACCCGAACGGGTATTGAATAAGGAGAGATTGGATACCCGAACCCGAACGGATAATACCCGAACCCGAATGGATATCCGAAGATAACCGAACATATGTATAATTAACCTTGTATTTCTAGTTTATATCTCTCATTTTATATAAAATATTTATATTGATACTACATATACTTTAAGTTCATATGATATACATATAATTACGGAAAAAAATGATTTGCTACTCACTTAAAATGCATGTCAAGTTTTTATTTCAAAAATTAGCAAAACATTACATCCAAAATTTAAAAAAAAAACTAAATTAATGCCTTTTTAGTTTTAAAATGTTATGTCCAAATCTATTAACCATTCAATCTATTAAAAATAAAAAAATTAGTTAACTGAAAGTTATATTTTTAAATACAACAAACTTGAGAAATGAAAATTTTAATTTTTTTTTCAAAATCTAAATATCCGAACCCGATCCGAAATAACCGAATCCGAACTAAAAATACCCGAACCCGACCCGAAGTATAGAAATACCCGAACGGGTTCTAGACCTCTATACCGAAATACCCGAAAATCCGAAATACCCGATCCGAACCCGAACGGGTACCCGAACGCCCACCCCTACCAAGTGGTAAAAAAATTTCAGATAGAACTTCCGTTTTGGGTTTGATTCATTTTGGCTGCACAGCCATCTCATTTAAATGGATTAGTTGCATATCCATACACAAAGTTTCGTGAAATTAATTTTTCTACCTAGAAAAATTTTAGAATCTCCACAGTTATATAAAAAAGTATTATTTGTAAAAGGTTGCACATAATAATTTCTAAAAACTATTGTATGTATATCTTTATCTTGAAAGTAGTATATCTTTTCTTGTTGGAAATACTATTGTATGTATCTCTTTTGTTCTAACACTCTATTGTATGTATCTCCTTAGTTTATTAAATTCATATAACTTTATACGTCGGTTAAATTTCGTTACATTTGAATCAAATGACAAAAGGATGGTGGATCGGATTATGTTGAAAATAATAGGAGGTAAATAAATTTCATATTGCATTAGAGTAGACGAAGTCTATTTATACAAAAAAATACGCCACAGAGTTGTATAATAAGAATAAGACCCAGCTAGAGATGCAACCTGCTTTCAATTTATACAAAACCATTTCGATCCAAAATATAAATTTTCTTATACAAACCATTTATTCATCAAAACTCCGACACCTCGGATATTTTAGACTAAGAAAATTCATTTCTTTCAAACACTGTTTAATAAGACTACAATAAACCTTCAGTTTTGAGAAAGGATAGAATCAGTTTTCGATTGTGTGACTAGCCATTGACGACTGGATCTCAGTTCTGGCCATCAAATGATACGGACAAAATCACCTAAATATATAGAAATTGCATATATATTGACTACATTAGAAAAGTTAATAAATGATATTCTTTTGGTCTTTGATTTGATCAAAATCTGTTCTAGTGTATATTTCATTTCTTATATCCATTAAAGAATGTTTGTGTTATTTGTTGCTTATAGACTATTGTTGTGATACATTTTTTGTCCTACATCAATCAATGCACCAAACGTCGAAGTTTAATAGAAAAGAAAAAGACGAATGCACGAGGCGGACGCAAACCGTAACAAATGTTTTATATGATATTAAAGATTCTAATAATAATCGTATCGTTAAGTATAATCAAATCAGAAAGCCATATTGAAAGAAGAGAAGAGTAATATTAGATGGTCTTACAATGCCAATAGTTATATAGATAAACGAATAAAAACATTCTCTTCAACTACCAATCGTCAGCCAAATCAAATTTAATTAGGTACATCAAATAATTGCTCTTTATAATACTAGAGCTATGATCAAATTTCATAGTTGTTATAGAAAACACGTATGATTCCGATATATAATATGCTTAACATTTTTACCAACAAAATATAATATGCTAAACACTTAAACAGAGATATAAGTTCGTACGTGTATATATATATATATATATATATATATATATATTTCCTTTAAACAATTGGAATGACCGTATTGGCGAATCTATAAAATATTTTGATTAAGGACAAAAATATAAGTATACTACAATAGTTTAAAATATTTTTAAAATATTTATATTTTATATAATATTATATTATATAAGTTTTATTGTTAAGTTTATTAATAGAATATTTTTATAGTTAAAATAAAATTATACTTAATATTTTAGTCAATAAGAACACACAAAAATATTTTTCATCAAAATCACGTATGCAATAGTAAAACACTAAAACTCGTTAATTTATGTAATCCTTTACTTATACAAACTAAAAAAAAGTTTAAACTACAAAACTAACCACAGTAACTATACTCATTTTTACGTTATTGGGCCAAATTAATAATTATTCTATTGATTTTTTGCTAAGAGGGTAATTATTTTACTGACCAAATAAAAATATATAAGCGTGTGATCTATGGTCTATAAATTTAAAGATATGTTTTACTTTTTTTTTAAATACTAATTTATTTAGTATCAATTAGTATTTTGAAAAATTGAAACATTTGAATCGAACTTCAAACTTCTAACTTTTGAATCTAAATGTTGTTGTTTTTTTTTTGGCTCAGAAACAAAAAAGTGGGTGCAAAATGAAAAACTTTAGTGGAAGCAAAAAAAAAGAAAGTCAATAACAACTAAAATAATAGTTTTAAAATAACTGAGGGCACTTGACCCACCCAGTGAACAGTAGATCCGAGGGCGTCAGTAGTTATAAATTAGGTGTTTCTTTTTCTTTTTTTCTGCACCAAAGTTTTCATTGATAAATTAAACGTTTACAAGAACAAAAGCAACAAACCATGACATACAAACCTAAAGACTAAATCCCATACATATAGTTCAATAGGGTACAAAAATAGAAACACAAACTTATACAAGTTTGATAAAATGTTATGAAAGAGATCGAAGTTGCCACAAACGATCCGATCAAGCATGTGACGTCACAACACTTGCCATAACCTCAGACTCTCATCAAGATGAGAATCGTTGCATCTATTGGCCCCAAACGGACTTTCACACAAGATAGCAAACGGTTTGGAAATTGATATTTTTTTCCAAATTAGGTGTTTCTTCATAGTTACTTTTTAAACCGGTAACATCAGAAGAAAAAGTCACAAATTTCTTATAAAAAATATATTTGAAGTGTTAAACTTTAAACACATTCGCTAGGAATTTAATATGAATAAATGATGCTGAGGAATATCCGACACACGTTGCACCTTGATCTCTAATTGTGTTTCGTAGGAATTTTTTCATTTACCTCATTATCGCACAGTTTTCATCAATGTCACCATATATTTAACTTCTTCAACAAAATACTTCAGGAAGAAGTCGGAACTTCTTATAATTTAAGGGAATTATAGTGGCCGTATAACTTGGTTCCTCAATTGACTTGGTAATTTTTCGTCAAATAGTAGATGATGAGTTGGCTGATCATTCAATATTTGTCATTAAACTGTTAAATATGTACTTCATTTGTGGTAAAAGTAGAATTATCCCCTTTATTTAAGAGAGAAGGGAGTTCAATCTTATAAGTAATTATAATAAACTTTTTGAACTATTGGAAAAGACAAAACTTTTTTTTTGTAGATAGGATTCTTATTTCATTCATGAAATCATTTTAAATTAATATCAATAAAATATTACTAACAGGAAAAAGAAAAAAAAAGGGTTTGATATTACAAAATAGCGTCCATGTTAACTGAAACGACAATTTTATGAAGAATAAGAAGAGTGGTCGTTCGGCTATTTTAAATTTTAAGGAGGCATCATATTGCCAGCTACCTACCCAACAAAGAATTATTGAAATATTTTATAAATCATAATAAAACCCGTATGATCTTCGATGGTGTTTGGTCGTGCCGGCAAGGATTGCTTTATAAAAGTAATCTCTGGGTAAATAGTTCAAGCAAATATAATTTTTAATGTAATTTAATCTGATCTGATTACCCAATTGGGTCTTTCGAGCTGTGCACGGATTTTATTCTATAGAATATCCAGAATAAACCGGATACATTTGTGCAAACTATTATACTGTGTATTGAATGATATTGGATGACACAGGTACACTGATCTTTAAAGTGTATGGATCATTTTGTGAATCTCTGTCAGTTTCTTCCTACTTTATATTCCTTTTAGGGTTGCATTTCCTATTTTTTTTAGGCCCTCATGCATCAAATGATCAAAATATGTATATTTGACTTTATATATTCCTTAAGTTCGAACATATTACTAATGTTCGGAAGTTATAATAATGTTCTACATTGTCTCTTAAAATTTCGTTTAAGCAAATTATTAGCCGTCTTGCTTCAGCCGAAGACACATTTAATTGTTTAAGTGCATCAGTAATAATCTATATACAATTTCATTATGCATAAGGGTCAAAATGGTTTATTTTGTTAATTAGATTAAGTCATACTAGGTGATTTTCCCGTGCTTATGCACGAACATAAATATTTATAATATAATAATTAATTGATATTTATTTTAATTTTAAATTAATTTATAATTTATATGTTTAATTTATATTAATTATATCATATTACTTTAATTAAATATTTATATCTAATCGGTTTTGTTGTTTTTACGGTCAATTTAGTAGTCATTTGGACATATTGGACTCTGTCTATTTATTTGAATTCAACTATAATATTTATTTTTTGTAAATATATTAATTTTTGATTAATTTTCTTATGTGCATTTTAGGTTGGTTGTTGTCTCAAATGCATAGGTATATTTTAGTAAGATTTGTATAATATAAGATATATTGTGATTAGAATGAAATAAAAAATAAACTAAAATGTTTGATTCCAAATTACATAAATTAATATAATGATAATATTCTAAAGTCTCATGCATCCTTTATATACTAAAGCACAAGTCACCTTGCCAATAAAATTATCACACATGAAATATATTTAAAAATTTAAAGAAAAATGCAACAAAAAGAAAAGAAAAACGTAAATGCTTAAAAGAAAAAACAGTTTTCTTTAGTAACTGATTTCTATTTATTTATTTTCTATGTAAAATAAAAATGCAACTATTTCTCACACTACTACTACACCCATGATCCCACTATCTTTGAAAATATATTTTTTTCTCAAGATAAAATTTACTCATGATGCTCTGTGTCTAAATTCATTTCTTCTTGCAATAAGAACTTTTAAATTTTTAAAATCTCTGCAACAGCTCCGCTTATTCTCTTTCAACTTCTAACCAGATAAATTTTCAACTTCTATTGACTGTATCCACATCACCACAATTCTAGAACCATTCCGAAATAGTTATGGTCAAACGATGGCACAATAATAGTGTTCCAAAGATCAATGAAGTGAGAAAGAAGAATACAAATATGCTGTGGATTGATAGGGGGTACTTCAAAATTGGAAGATGAAGGTTAAAGTCCAGGTTAGTGAAACTAAAAATGACTATAATCTCCATGTTCAGAATTTTTTTTTTCATGAACATAGTTCTCTTCCAACCTCTTTATAATCTTTTCTTCTTTTCTTTTCTTTTGCTATTCAAGATTCTTAGCATAATAATAAGAAAGATTCGCAGTATATTTGTTCACGAGATAACAAATAGAGTTTAAGAAACTCGGGTGATAGAAAATACGAGAAAGATTCCGGTCTGCTTTCTAAATCTACAAAATTATGACATATTAATTGTGTTTTATGTAAGAGATGATTTCCTTTTATTTAAACTTTCATATGTAATGATTTTGTTGTGGTTTAGGAAGAGATTAAATGTAACGTTCATGTATCCGTTGATAAGGGATATATTAACAACAAGCTTTTAAAATTTACCAATAAATATAATCTTCGAAATAACTTTATTTTCATTGTAAATCATATAAACTTTAAAATAATATCTTCCCATGGTAAATCTTGAAACAATGCATGTGCCCGTGCATAGCACGGGAAAAAACTAGTATATATAAATTTTACAAAATATCTCAATTATAACGTCAGTGAGATAATATTTTATTTTTCATTTGTTAATATGTTTTAAGTCATCATATAATTTAAATAAACAAAATAAATAAATTATTATTATATAAACAAAATAAATAAATTATTATTATATAAAAAAACTAAATAAATTATACATTCTTATTGTAGTTACATATATGATTTTATGTATAAGTTGAATTAGTTGCTAATAAATTATACATTTTTATTGTAGTTACAACTATGATTTTAGATATAAGTTCGATTAGTTGTTAATATGTTCATTTGTTAATATGTTTATTGCTAAAATTTATTTTTAGTTTTTTCAATATCTCTAAAAATATGCAGTAAAAATGTGATTGTATTTTATAAATTATATTATATAAGTAAAATATAATTTATTTATTTTCCTGTAATTGTAAGATATTATAGTAAACTAAATATATGAAAAAACAAAAAAAAAACATTTCAATAATAATAATAATAAATTATTTTTTTGTCAATTAAACCTATATACCTTTATGTTACTTAATTATTTTTTGTAATCATCTAAGAAAATATATAGATATATATAAAAAATTCAATTACTTTGAAAAGATATATTTGTATTGTGTAAAATTATGTTTTAAAAGAAAATATTTATTTTTCTAATATCAAGATCATTTGTGTGAACTTTTGTTTTTATGAAATCACATTATATTTTTTTTTTGAAACACTAAATCACATTATATATAAATTTATTTTTTCATCTAAGAAGATATAGATAAAAAAAAGTATTTTATTACTTCAAAAGTATATTTTTTGTTACTTAAAGATATCTTTTAAATGAAATATTACTATTTTGTGAACTTTCCTTTTTTTTATGAAATCATATTATATATACATATATATTTTGTTTTAAATTATTTTTTAAACTCTATAAATGTTTCCTTTTTATTTATATTGTTATTTGGAAAATTTTAAAAAGTAAATAATAATAGTTAAATGTATTTTTTTATTTCATTAAGGGTATCATGACAATCAACCATCGTGAGAGTTAATGTGAGCGCAACACCTAAGAAAATGACTTCTCAAATAATATTATAGAGATATTTAGCTCTTAAATGTTCAGATTTGGCAGTCACAGAAAAGTTTATTTAGCCTCTTTGGTGATTCCTGCATACTCTTAGAAGGTTAATTATGATAAAAGAGTTTTATTACAAGGATATTAGCGTTTATAGCTTTCCTAGGAATATCTTAGTATTTTCTTAGGGTTTTAAGAAACAAATTAACTTTCGCTTTTTACTAAAAAAAACTTTGGCCGATGTCTAAATTGTGCTTTAGCTAGGGAGCGTTTTCTTATGTCTGGAATTATGATGACGAAATTTGTTTGGGTTTTTTTTTGTCAACAATTTATTTGCGTATAAGAGGAGATATTAACTGAGAAAGTGTTTTTGTTGTAAAAAATAAAACAAACGGAGAGAGTGTTTATAATATGGCTTATCTTATGGAATTTCCACGCGCACGATCTGCCGTCTAGTGGTTGGCGCAACCTAATCAATTATTACTTAATAGTGTTAAATCATATAACTCAATTTCATTACTCTTTCTCTTTTAAAACAGGATTATGATACAAAAACTGTCACGTTCAATAACCAGGTCTCTGATTCTCCACTTCACATCTATTCTCTCCTTCGCTCATAAAGCCTTCTCTTTCTGCAAAGTTACTATCCACGGAACTTGACAACCTAAGCCACAGAAGACTTCGACTCTTATTTAAATAAGAACTTATAATAATTAAATTTTACAAGAATCGTTTTTAGTGTAGTAAAACTGTATAAACTACTTATTAAAAAAAACTGTATAAACTAGAAGATAAAATTAGAGGAAGAGCCTTGGTGTAATTAATTACCCAGGCCCTAACCCTAAGGCTCTATAACTACCATATATAGTAACGACAGTATCACCACACTTTTTTATTGTTAGTATGATGTATCATGTATGCATAAATCTGATTGATCAATTTTTCGATGTTATTTAACATTAATTTTTTGATCTTTCATTAACAAAAACCTTTTATGCAATTTAAAATATATCTAAAAACTTATAAATCAGTAAATCATATATACAAAAACGTCTTAAAAATCATAAATAAAGCAGATAAAACGGAGAGTTTTTAGGTCATTAAAATTTACAAGTTTTCATATTTTATGTTGTCACCTTTTAATATATGATTTTTTTTGTAACTTAAATTTTTTTGTTAAGAAAGGGCTTAAAATTTTCTTTTTTTGACAAATTTTAAAGTTATACTATTACAATCTTATTCCATATGAAAGTGGAATAGTAGTATATATATTCCTATATATATATATATTTCATTACAACTAAAAAAACAGAATAATCCAAATATTGTCATAATACATAAACCCAACCATTTCCTCTCATCTTCTCTAATTCACCGTTGATTATGTCAAGGTTTGAATTTACATGATCAAATGACTGACTAGACTGGAACCATATGTCTAAGGTCTACTGTATGCATGGTTTAGTTTGTAATGTATTTTTAAAAAGTTAGGACAAACATTATTCAGTCAGCGCATATTTGGAAAATACAGCTGACAAAATAATAATTTCAAAAGTAATGTAAAAAGTATAAATAAATAACAATTTACATGCTTCTATATATTTTCGTGAAGTCTAGGAGTACGTATCCGAAATAGATCATTTACGATATTTAAAAGTTCTATAGCATATATTCTTTTAATTAAACCCATTTCGTTTTTCGACTATTTGTTAGTTATGTAAGGTAAAATATTGATTAATACGTTGTGTCGCTTTACAGAGATTATAAGATAAAATACAGTTATTTGTCATCAATAGATTGGAATATTCTGAAGATGTAGTAGAATATTATAGCAAGATAATATTTTTCTACTAAACTAAAACAAGGTCTTTGCTATATCATGGCAGGATGTCTATTAATGGAAGTTTTTGAAGACATCATCATATGCAGTTTTTGTTGTTAAGGATCATATGTAATTTATCAAATATGTATTGTATTTTGGTAAATATAATTAATTAACTTTGAAAAAGTTATGTATCTAATTAGTATTCAACATTAAACTCAATGGATGAGCGCAATTAGAGAGCATATTATTAATCCGACCGTAAACATAATGTTCCCGAATGTTTTAAATATTATATGTATCGAAAATTCAATTTCGGACTGTTCAATTTGAGTTTCTGCTAAATAAGTTGGAAGCTTTGGTAAAACGTAAGCCTAAAGCTAACTAATATATAATCTACTACAGCGTAGTTAAACAATATAATGAGCTTCTCCAATCTTTTTTTTTGAAAAAAAAAGGGTTAAACCCGGGTCTATTAAAGACACAGACCTAACCCCCGGGTGGAGGTACAGCCCACGGATAGACTCTCTCCTGGGCATTCAAATGAGCCGAAAGCAATAGCCCATATCCGTGTGGCCAGCGGGGTTCGAACCAGGGTTCGCCGTATTGGGTTTAATCCCTCAAGCGCCACTGGACTACCACCACTGGTTAGCTTCTCCAATCTTGATCCTACAATTCTATTGAAAATTGACATACCATTATCACATTGTCATATTCGGGTATACCATCCAACTATATTATTTTTGCTTACTTAAATTGATGTGTTTAAGAACTATGAAATAATTACGAAGTGGAGCAATAAGATAAGCGGAATGCATCGAGTCATAACCAAGAAACGACAAAAATATGCTTTGAAGACCAAGTTGTATCGCCCACCATAATTATTAGCTGTCCATATCTAAGGGTATCCTTATAAATTAATTAGAATGATGATTGTCATTGGTGTTATAACTTATCCACTATTCCTCATGTTCTCTATATATACATCCCAACTCCTCTCCCTCATTCCCTCACTTCTTACAAGGCATCCAACAAACAAAACTAACCAATCTTCTAAACTAAGAATAATCTCTTAATTAAGACGCTTAATTTAATAACAAAATTAAAATGGAAGCCATGGGAGAATGGAGCAACAACCTCGGAGGAATGTACACATATGCAACCGAAGAAGCCGATTTCATGAACCAGCTCCTCGCCTCCTACGATCATCCTGGCACCGGGTCAGCCTCTGGGATAACCGGTGGAGACCACCACGGCTTGTATTGGAGCCTTGGTTCTCATCACAACCACCTTACTCTCATGCCTGAAGCCAGTAGCTTCTGTTTCTCTGGCGAGAGCAGCAGCTACAGCGTTGGGAACAGTGGATACTATGCGGTAGTACCACCCGCGGCTGAAGAGAACAACAATGTGCCAATGGATTTTGGGCTGGAAGATGCGACCATCAACACCAACTCTTACCTTGTTGGTGAGGAGACAAGTGAATGTGACGTGGAGAAATACTCATCTGGAAAGACTCTTTTTCCCTTGGAAACCGTTGTTGAGAACCACAATGAGGAGAAGAGCATCTTGCAATCCGAGATCTCTGTGACTACTACGGATCATCATCAGAAATCTCTCACCGGTTCCAAGAAGAGATCACGTGCGACATCGGCTGATGTAAGTTTACGGCTTAAGATTCCTACCTGGTTGTCAATTTAGAGGGACTTAGTGGAATCTATATGAACTTGATTGCATCAAAATATTACCATTTATATTTTAACAAAAACATTCTCCACCAAATATATATGATAGTAACATGGTTTATTGACTACAATATCTGTTAATTGGTTGTTTCAGAAAAACAAGAGAACAAAAGTAAGTAAGAGAGGCCAAAAGAATATAGAGATGAGCGATGATACCAACAATGGCGAAGAAGATGAAGGAGAGAAGGTGAAGAAAAGAAAGAGTGGGACTATGATGAGTAGACAGAACTCGAGCACCACTTTCTGTTCCGAGGAAGAATCACAATGCCCTTCTCAGGATGATGGAGGAGAAGAGGAAGAAGATGCCTCCAAGGCCCTCAACCTTAACGGAAAGACCAGGGCCAGTCGCGGTGCTGCCACCGACCCTCAAAGCCTTTACGCAAGGGTGAATATCTTTCTCTTGTTAACGTCAACGTTTCTTCTTTAATTTTGATCAATATTTTCTTTTTTTTTTGGGACACAAAACGCAAATCATTATTCCCCAAAAAGTAGAAAGCCTAAGAATCATTATTTGGTTGTGCAGAAAAGAAGAGAAAGGATAAACGAGAGACTGAGGATTTTGCAAAATCTGGTCCCCAATGGAACAAAGGTAAAAAAAATTCATGCAAACGTTAAACACATGCAGATGATATGGTTGTTCTTTACATGCAATTTATTTTACAAGAAACGTTAAAAATTCTAAAAATATGTAGTTTCTTAAATGCGTCACAGGTTGATATCAGTACAATGCTTGAGGAAGCCGTTCATTACGTCAAATTTTTGCAACTCCAAATTAAGGTGGGTTTTAATTTTGACAGTTTACGTGTACATTCATGCATGTGTCATATACGAGTGCGATCTAATTAAAATTAAAATAATAATTACGCAGTTATTAAGCTCTGATGATCTATGGATGTATGCGCCGATTGCTTTTAACGGAATGGACATTGGCCTCAACTCGCCGAGATGATGCACGGATCTTGTGATTTTAATTGGACTTTTTTCTCATTATATATAACAAAAATGTAATTCTCCATTTCATTTTTAATATTCTCCGCCTTCGGACGAGTTCGATTATAAATTATCGTACGATGTTTAATATGAGAGAAATGGAGTCACATTCTTTTTTTTTTTCACATTCCAGTTTTATTCAAATTACAGACTGGACTCCAGATATTGTGGACTTTTTATACAGTGGTGCAGCTAGAATTAGCTAGAGATAGACATTCGGTCGGTCACATACTTCCTATTGGAATTAATATGTGTAACCTTTAATACATGCAGTAAATTTTCAGTTTTATTATTTAAAGTTAAATTTATTTGGAAAGAAAATTGTTGCCACAGATTAGCTATAATAGCCATATTATCACCAGGAGCATACCTATTTTACAAAATTAGTTGTGTTGGCAAAGCCGAATTATGTTCATAAGATGGATTGTTGCAAGAGACACATGGCGAGATAGCCGCTATGGAGATCCTAACTAAGCAGTGGTTTGTTCTCTCGCCAGATGAAGTATAGAATTGTGTGATCTAAGATTTCCATTATCGTAGGACACCAAGTTTAATATGACTATACAATGAAGCTCAAATTCGCGGTATCCATCCGGCTGTCTGAGATCCATATCGAGACGTCCCAAGCATAATCTTACTCTTACACGTTCGACTTTAACATCAGGCATCAGTTTAACTAAACTTCTTCCAAGTTTTCCAGGGTTGATGAATGATCGAGGAACATCGAAGGATCATGATAATCAGTTTCAACCATTTTTACGGTGTTAAGCATATATCACTTATTTGTTTGCATGCCCTATACAAGTAATTTTAGTGCCAAATAAATATTTTATAACCGAAAAACTTTAGTCGTCCAATCCAAAAAAGGAATAGTTTACATACATGAAACTTCGGCCGCTACAATGTTCATTCTCACACGTATTCTTGAATAAGGCCAGTTCATGTATATAGTTTATTTACGCTTGAAATGGAATATTTTAGTACTGATTCTGCGCATTTGATTTTCCAGTCTGATTTTTATTAAATATAATTGTTCCCATGCAATAGCTGTGTTATACTTATACACCCATCGTATACATATTATTCCCTGACAAGAGTCTGAATACATGATATCAAAGAATTAAATAAGATTTTATATCTCATAGCTCAAAACATTTAAAAGTAACTAGATAGCATATCCATTTTTCCAGCCTCGAATATTATCCACAATCAGTCTTATTCATTGCAATCAATATCAGATATTTTATTTTTCTTAATAATAATTCATATAAAAATTACAGCTATTTATTTCTGCCAACGATTATAACTATTTTTACAGCTTGAAAAGTGGAGCAGTAACGAATTCTTTATAGCATCAAACTTCAATCAGTTTCTTATTCATAATTTTCATGATATCAAAACTATAATTCTACAGTTTTATCCGATTAGTTTAAAAGTGACTCTGAAACTTTTATAGCATCGAATTTTAATAAATGTCTCGTTTATGATAATATTTAGTCTCGTTGTATGTTTTATAATTTTGTCAACATATTCATGGTATATAAATATATATTTTATTGTTGAGGTTCTTTTGATATTAACAGCTATAAACAAATGTTTAAAAATAAATTCAAATGCTATTTTAAATACTATATTTTACAATTTATATATATATTATTACATATAAGTAGTAGGAACAAGTCATATTCTTTTTTCTCATGTCCTACGCTTTGATTATTTAAGAAAGTAAACAGAAACTATAGAATTATATAAAGATAACCGATCATATCATATATTCCTGTAGGTTATATTATTTGTTATTATTGCATAATTTGACAACAAGGCCATCAATTGCGACTCTTTCTACCTCTCTAATTTTCTCTTACCGTTTTTTTATTTCTTTCAATTACCAACATATTTTTAAAAAAATTAAAGAAAATTCAGAATAATAAGCTCAGTTTTGAGCACTCCCTAAAATATACTCAATTCGACTTATAATTACAATAATCAATCAAATGGTTTATTGAAATGACAGCTACTAAGAAACCCTTCCAGATTCAAAAGAATTTGCTAGATTACAAACACAATTATTTAACATTATAACCAAAAGAGATATAAATTTGATGCTTGACCAGACAAAGATGGAACCATACCTAAGGTTTCATTAGAAAATCCGGGACCGAACTAGTCGTTGGTACCCCTTAGATGATTAGTTGGGGGCTTCGAGCCAGACATCCCATGTTAGAATAGAAAGATATATTTATATCTATATTATTATTTATGAAGTGATTTTTCTTATTTATCATGTTCTCCATGAGTTTAGGTAATTTTGCTTACTTATCATGTTTTTATTAGGTTTTAACTAAATCATTGATTTATTATTTGTTATTAGCTGAGTCATTAATATATTAATTTAAAATTATCCTTAATGAATCTTGTATATAATTAAAAACGAATGTTAATAATATTAAATTTCTATGTTATATTAAAAACGAATTTTAAACAATATCTTTACTGAATTTTATATATAATTAAAAATGAATTTTATTTTAATAGTATAAAGTTTATATGTTATATGTTACATTAAATAATTGATTATAAAATAATATAATATAATTATAAAAAATAAGATTATTCTTATATATATATATTGTGTTGCTATCTGAAAACAATATTTTATTATAAAAGTTTAAAAAGTTAAGATAAAAAAACCAGATAAATAAATATTAGTCAAGCAAAAAAAATATATAAAGATATTTTCTAAACTATTTCTAAAATATAAGTGTTTTAAAAAAAATTAACACAATAGTAAGTATATATTTTGATAAAAAATATTTGACATATATAAATACTTTGATGTTTGATTTAACTATTTAAAACCATAAATAATAACTTATTATGTTGGTTTTAGATTAATAAAACATAAACTAATAAGTATTTATAAGAAGTTTATGTCCGCATGTGCGGACAAAACACCTAGTTTAACATTATATATGAAACTATTTTCTTACATATTTTTAGAATTATATTTTAAGACTTTTATCGGACAAACTAGTTCGATATATCGATCGTGATGTGGGAGACAAGTAATCTGTAGACAAACATCATCAATGTAATAAAATTCGAGGTGTAAGTTTGATGCCATTTTAAATAGAGAAAATGACTAGACTAATACAAAAAAGTGAGGTAATGACTAGATTAATATAAATTTTTTGAAAATGACTAAAGTGTTTTTAGAACCCTAGTAAATTACTGTTTAAGCCATTTATTATTCTTTTTTAGTTGTGATTAATTTTAATTTGAAAATCTACATCAGAAGTAATGATACCACGTCACCTAACGCGAAGGAAAATCAAACGACGATCATTAACTTTTCCGAGACTGTTCTCCCACTAAACCCTAACTGTTTTCGAAATCGTGTTCACTACAACTCTTCTCGGCAAAGCGGCTTCTCTGAAATAATCTCCGTAATCTTCTTCTCTAGTCTCCGTAAGCGTTTTCTCTGAAATCGTGTGTCCTAAGCTTCTTCTTCAGATTGGTTGTCTCCTCAAATCTCCGTAATCGTATTCTCTGGTATATTTCGAGGCTTTGCTCTGAGTTTTTCGAGTATTTGAGTGAGTATAATTAATACTGTGAGTTAGATATATGTTTTGTCTGAGTTTGAGTTAGTATTCGTTACGGCTGATTTAGGATCCTTAACGACTGATTTATAGAAGGTAATTGTGATGATTTAGTATTCTTTGTGACTGATTTATTTATGTAATGATGGCTGAGTTATGTTTTGTGGCTTGTTTATTTTATGTCTTTCTTCTGATTTATCATTGATATGTTATATATGTCTTTTTTGATCAGATAGATGTTTCCGAAGATCTAGCAAGGGATTACCCTCCAAGACTTTACCCTGAAGGGGCTTCTATTTTTGAAAACAAAAGCATTAATACGAATAGCCATTTTTCTGAGATCCCTCGACTTAGACGAGCAATTGGAATAGATGTGTGGGATAATCTGAAGACGTATCCTGTTGGATTGATTGCTAAACTGGCTGAGAGCAAATTGGTGTGGTCTGGTAAGACCGTACATTATCTACTTTGTAGACAGCTGCGAGTCTATAAGAAGGAGATTTGGTCTCTCGTTGTTGATCAACCTCTCAGGTTTAGCTTAATAGAATTTGGTGAGATCACGGGTTTAAACACAAATCCACTGCCAGAAGAAAGTTTTGAACCTGATCCAGAGAATTACAAAGCGTTGTGGGAGTTGTTGAAAGTGCCGCTTGGGTACGGACCCAAGTTTGATGAACTTATAGAAGCTTTAACGGAGTGTCCATTCTGGAGTGCTGATCAGCGGAAATGGTATGGGCTGTTGTTTCTTCAAGCCATTGGACTTTATGGCTTGCATCATAATTGTAGAATACCCTTTGAAAGTGCAAAAATAGTATTCGATGATGACGCCCTGATGACTTATCCTTGGGGTCGGACTGCCTATGAATTTCTTGTTGATTATATCAAGTTGTTGCATCCACAAGGAGGGTCGTACACCCTTAGCGGCTTCAAGGACGTGTTATTGGTTTGGGCGTATGAATCTGTCACAGTGTTCGGAGAGTTTTATGGCAGAAAAGTGAATCCAGACGAAATTCCGCTTTTGCGATGGGGTGGAAGTCGTACTCGTGCAAGTCTTGCTACTACAATAGCTAAGGAGATGAATGATCATGGAACGGTAAGGTTTAAATTAGACATATGAATCCTGTAATGTAATGTCTGAGTTATTGGATTATTTTATGGTTGAGTTGTTAATTTTAATGACTGATTTGTGTTTTTGTGTTGTAGGTGCGTGTGAGGAAAATGGTGATGAAGGAGGGTCTAGAAGAGCTGTTTCCTCTGTGGAAGGATGAAGCAGATGACCCACAACTTGATAATCTAATTAAAGATATACATGCAGATAGGTTTGTTAGAGATTTTTATGTGCAATCGAATGAGAAGAACAAAAAAACGAAGGCTGGAGTTTCGTCAGAGGCTAAGCCACCCTCAAAGAAGCAGAAGAAAGGTAAGAAACAGAAGGAGGTGAAAATCAATGAGGGTGATACTGCTGTTGTAGAGGAGAAAGATAGTGCAAAGGAGAAGGGTTGTAGCGAAGCGGTTCTGCTGAACATAGTTGCTCATCTCGAGAAGTTGGACCGAAAATTTGACTCGAGATTAACAGAATATGACACCAAGTTTGGATCTTTTTCCCGAGGCCATTTGGATACCATTGGAGATACAGTAAAAACTACAGTTGAAGAGCGTCTGAGAGTTTTGGGGGTGTCCAATAGTAGTCAACCTGAAGGTCAAAACGTGACGGTCTCAGAAGACAACCAACAGCCAGAGTCCAATAGTGGTCAACCTGATGGTCAAAACGTGATGGTCTCAGAAGACAACCGACAGCCGGACTCCAATAGTGGTCAACCTGCATCTAAGACCCCTATTGATAAACAGTCTGAAGACAGTCAACCGCAAAAGACCCCTGATAAAGGCCAATCTGAGAAGAATCTGGCAGATGATATTGCTAAAGCTGATGCGAAAGGTATGGGAGCAAAGCTGAATTCGAAGGTTGTCAGGGATAAGGCTGCTGGGGTGAAAAAGAACTTGGATTCGGCATTTGGTAATGCCGATGCAACAAATGCTGATTTGGTCTCTGATTCTCCTCGTAAGGAACCACCATTCGGACGCGGTTGCAGGGGCTTAGGGAAAAGAAATAACTTAGCGGCTGATTTGGAGAGGAATGAAGCTGAGTTAAAGAAGAAGCAGAAGCAAGAAGAAGCTGTGTTAAAGAAGAAGCATAAGCAAGAAGAAGCTGAGTTGAAGAGGAAGAAGAAGCAAGAAGAGGCTGAGTTAAAGAAGAAAAAGAAGCAAGATGAGGCTGATTTAAAGAAGAAGAAGAAGCAAGAAGAGGCTGACTTAAAGAAGGATATTCCTGCTTCAAAAAGGACTCGCAGTGGTACAATAAGAATAACCATTCCGACTAAGCAAATTGAGGCGGAAACAGACGAACTGTGGCCGGAATCTGATGTCGAGGAAGATGAAAGGAAAAGGTGTGGAAGAATAAAGGAGTATCGGCTGAAAGCTGTTCAATTATCTCCAGATGGGTCTCAAATGAGTGCGGAATTTGGTCTTTCTGTACCATTTCCCCACATCGGAGACAATGTAACGACGTGCATGAGAAAAGATTTAGAACCTTCACCTGCAATATATGATCCCCTAGGACCTGTTGATCCGGTTAAAAGGGATAATCTTTTGCAACACCTAAAGCCACACGAGTAAGAACTTTTGCACCATTTCGTTGATTTTAGCTAATAAAAAGATTTTGCAGAGACTGAGTTGTGTTAAATTATCAGGGAAATTCCACATGGAGAAGCTCACGAGGATATTGAGTTCTACAGAATCCTCATCACTCCAAGACCTTGGCCCATCAAAGAATATGGATGGCTGGTTCAAAATGTAAGTATGCAGCTGAGTTATATTTACTTTACGGCTAAGTTATAAGTATGGTACAACTGAGTTATATATTATTTGTGCAGCATATTGCTGCGTATATTAGAGTCCTCATTCAAAGGTCCAAACAAGATCCCAGCCCATTCTGGTCCAAGCGCGTTGCCTTTATAGACTCTTGGTTCCTTGAATCATGGGTTCACGATTATAAGGAGTTCGAAGCCAAACCGGAAATGGTCAAATTGAAAGGAAGTGGTTACGAGGGGTTAGCAAACGGTTTGATCTCCACAGACATTTAGACAAAGTTGCGGTGGTTTACAGATGTAGATCACTTGTACGGAGTGCTTAATACTGGCGACAATCATTGGGTGGGTTTTCACGTGGATCTGCATAAAGAGAAGGTTGATTGCTATGATTCAATCGTTGGAGAGCAAACACTCGAAAGTGATATGAGAATGCTAAATTTCTTTAGGCCACTTACTGGTATGATCCCTGCGATTCTGAATGCCCTTATTCCTGATGATATCCGAGTCCCTACCCAGAAAGAGTTTGTATTCAGACGAAGAACAAAACGTATTGTTCCACAAAACAACCTGAGAGGCGACTGTGGAGTGTATTCATTGAAGTTCGTCGAGTGTCTAGCGCTTGGTGTAGCTTTTGATGGGATATCGGATGAAAATATTCAAGGTCTGAGAATGAAGATGGCAGCAGATGTCTTCGATGAAGGAAGTTGTAGTTTGGTAGGATCGTTTGGCGATGAATGAAGATGGGTTTTGTATGACTTATGGCTAGATATTTTGTACTTGACTTAAAGTTATGATATGTTTACCGTAACTCAGCCACCTTGTTTAAATTACGCAGTCGTTACGTTAGATATAGCTCAGCCAAACCTCAAACCATACCCTAAAATAGGAAAATATTTAATAAGTCAGCCGATTCGTCTTCATAAATCAGCCGTTAAGGTAGATATAGCTCAGCCAAACCTCAAACCATACCCTAAGATAGGAAAATATTTAATAAGTCAGCCGATTTGTCTTCATAAAGCAGCCGTTAAGGTAGATAAAAGTCAGCCATACCTCAAACCATACCCTGAATTAAAATAATTGATATGTTTATACTTCAAAATGTTATAACATTCCCTAATAAGTGAATATATAGTCAACCGAACGTCTCTTATTTATTGAATTAACGAGTTTAGAATCGATCATGATCTTGAGGTATATGTTGTCTTGCAGTTACTTAAAACCTTACATGTAGATATAGAGTGTGATCATAATACAACTCTCCTAAACTATATACAACGCATTTTAAGACTAAATTTATGTTATTTGTTATATTTATCACACCGTTATTCCAAATCCTAAACATAAATCCCTAAATAAACAAACCTAAACTCTAAATACTAAACCCTAAACCCTAAATTCCAAATATTAAATCAGCTGTAATAGGCTATATAACTCGGATGCCACGTTTGTTAAATGTTGTCGTTTGGCGGGAAATAAGATAAATGAATTTTGAGAAATTTTAATTCCCGCCGTTTCACGTTCTATGTTTCTCTATATATAGTGCCCTCT
Source organism: Brassica rapa (assembly GCF_000309985.2). Lineage (NCBI taxonomy): Eukaryota > Viridiplantae > Streptophyta > Magnoliopsida > Brassicales > Brassicaceae > Brassica > Brassica rapa. Next base: position 30,771,892 of record NC_024797.2, read on the forward strand.
CTAATACCCTTTCTTACGCCTTTATCTCTCTAGGAAAAACCTAAACAATATCTCTCCATCCCCATCAAAAGCCATGCTGATTGTTCCTGGAAATTCATAGAGGTTAGAGAACAGTGTTTTTGCGATACTAAGCTCTGCAAATCGTGAAAACCTCCCTGTTCTATACCCTGGTCCGTGTGACTTGCTTGACACAACCAGCCCTACATGGTTTAAATTTTTAAGTGATCTCTCCCTGGTCATCCCGACGATTCTTGCAGAAGGATGGGTTCATGCATGGCCGACATACTGCGACATTCCCGATCATTTTAAAGAACGCTGGTTTCTTCAACTCGCTGTAAGGCCCGACATTTGTTCATATATATTAATATATACCATCGGTCTGTAATCTTTGTATTTTTTGTTTGCCGTAGCGGACAAACACATGGGATCGAAGGCATCATTTGACAGTTTGGCGTAATTTTAATCTTGTGGCCAGAAGTGTATTTCGTTGTCAGATGCGCCATTTGAGGTGGACTTGGTCGGAAGGATGCGAGAAGCCAACTTGGATGCTAACCAGCGTTTGGCTTGATCTCTGCCACATGTTTGAAGAGTCTGGTCCAGATAATTTTGGTTCCTGAAAGTCTTTTCGTGTCTGTATTTTGAACTTCATTATTTCAGCCATAACTTGTTTCAATGATTCAGCCGCAACTAGTTTGAATGTAATCTCGGCCACACATTTTATATAATTCAGCCATAACTTGTTTCAATAACTCAGCCGTAATTGTATTTTGAAACGCATTATTTCTGTTTGTGAATGTTATCTCGGCCACATATCTAATATAATTAAGGTATAACTCAGCCATCATTTTATTTAAATAAGTCAGGCATATCGTATTTAAATAACTCAGTCATCATTGTATTTAAATAACCCAGCATCGATTTAATTTTAAGAGGCGGTATATGGGAAGTTCCATCATTATGCGCGTGGGAATATTTGGCTGCCATGATAATATCGAGACTCATTATTACGAGTTTTTATATATATGTTTCATTTACAATATCGAGACACTGATATTATATTGTATTTTATATATTTAATAGTATTATATCTGTGATGTCGTATCTTTTCTTACAAAGTAAAACAATTTTTAGTTTGCAAGGACTTTGAAATCTATTTTAACAATGTATTCCTCATCCTTCACCTCAGGAAATTATTACAGACGACGTAGGAATACGGAAAGAGGAACGCCGAAAGAGTGTTGGTGTGGTGCACCATCTGACATTTTTACATCTGGAAGCGAAACAAATCCAGGATGATTGTACTATTGCAGTGCAAAAGGATATCATAAGGTTAGTTCTGGTTCTTATTTCCCATGTTCAGAAACGTAATACTTAGATCTGGTTACATTGGTGAAAACAGAGTCATTTATTCAAATGGGCGGATGAGTGCTTGGTGGAAGAGGTTGAAGATATTAAGGCAGTGATAAATGACATGAATAGAGACACCTCGGAGTTGCGAGTTAACGTTGCTCGGTTGGCGAATGGAGTAAAGACAGAATCTGAGAGAAAAGGAGGCGAATGTTTGAGTGAGAGTCGGTGTTTGAGGAATGTGGTTGTTTGTGTGGCTGGAATGGCGATACTTTGCTACTACTACTTCTCTGTTTAGTCATGTTTTGTCATCATATGTCAGCTTTCGCGTGTTATGTAACTCAGACTTTATTAACTTTTAAGTTATTTTAACTCAGTCGTATGTAAACAAAACTATGCGTTTTTTAATATATAACTCAGCCATTAAATCAAATTGATAAAAGCGAGAATGTTTTGTTACCTCTGGTAAATGACATAAATAGCCTTTGGTTAGTTTTATTTACTTTTATGCTCAGATAGTCTCATCAACCAGTAACATTGATTGACAAAACAATTAGAAAAAAAAACATTGTCAGAAACGGAGAAGGAACCGCAAGGATACGAAATCGCCGTCGACATTGTGTTTACTTCCTCTTCCTAAAAATAACTGTGAGATCTCCGTTATCGTTATTGTTCGTTTGTACGAAATCGTCTTCGCCGCATTCATATCTACAAGTTCGTCTTTTCGATAGGATGTCGCGACGTTAAATATTGATTTGGGGTTTTGTTTCGAGTGAGTTAGGGTGTTGTTTCGAGTGAGTTAGGGCTATGTTTCGAGTGAGTTAGGGTGTAGTTGTGATTAGGTTATTGTTGTGTTGTGGCTGAGTTATTGTTATGTTGTGGCAGAGTTATTGTTATATTTTTCCTGAGTTATTGTTATGTTGTGTCTGAGTTATTTTAATGTTGTGGCAGAGTTATTGTTATATTCATTGAGTTATTGTTATATGTCGTGACTGAGTTATTGTTTGTTTATTTGTTCAGATGGATGTTTTTGATGTTAAATCACGGGGTTACCCTCCAAGACTTTATCATGTAGGATCTTCTAACCTAGAAAATAAAGACATTAATCACAATTTCCGTTCATGAAATTTACCTCATATTATAGAAACACTAGGAGAAGATGTATGGAAAGCACTGGTGAACTCTCCCATTGGAGTAGTTGCTAGGCTAGTTAAACGCCGAAGCGTGTGGTCTGGTAGAACAGTACACTATCTACTATGTAGACAGCTGCGAGTACATAGGAAGGAGATATGGAGTCTGGTGGTTGATGAGCCTATCAGGTTTAGCTTGGTAGAATTTGGTGAGATAACTGGGTTAAACACTAGTCCATTGCCAACAGAAAGTTTTGAACCTGATCCTGATAAATACAAACCGTTTTGGGCGAAGCTGAAGGTGTCGCTTGGGAGGGGACCCACGTTGGATGAACTGAAGAACTCAATAGAGGTCTGCCCGAGTTGGACATTTGAAGAGCGTAAATGGCTAGGACTATTAGTTCTTCAACACATGGTACTTTATTGTTTGCATCAAAATTCTCGGGTGCCATTTGAAAGTGCCAAAAGAGTGTTTGACGATGAAGCCATGAAGTCGTATCCATGGGGTCGGACTGCATACGAAGTTCTCAATGACTCTATTAAAACGTTGGCTCTAGACAGGGGGTCATACACATTAAGCAGCCTAAAGGATGCATTATTGATTTGGGCGTATGAATCCATCGTCTGCTTTGGCGAGTGTTTTGGGAGAGTGGTGAATAATGAAGACGTTCCACTTTTACGATGGGGTGGAAAGCGTACTCGTGCAAATTTCGAAAACTTGTTGTCTGCCGAGATAAAACAACATAGCCAGTTCTGCGTTTTGATTTCTTAAATGGCTGATGTATTAGACTTAATGGCTGAGTGTTGTGTTTATTTGGTGGCTGAGTTTTATTATGACCTGGTGTTACAGGTGCGTGTTAGGAGAATGGTTTCGAAGGAGTCAATCGAAGAGTTGTTTCCTGAATGGTCGTGTCAACCTGACGACCCACAACTCGTTAACTTGATAACAGACATACATGCAGGTAGATTTGTAAAAGGTTTTTGGGAAGTGCATGGAAATGCGGAGGGGAAGGGTAACGAGAAGAATAAAAAAGCTGAGCCACCGACTAAGAAGCAGAATAAAGTTAAGACCAATGAGGGTGAAGCTGCTGCAACGGGAAAGGGTTCAAGCGAAGAGGAAGGTAATAAAGATTCGGGGAACAACGCGAGTCTGATGGCCATTGCGAGTACTCTGGATAAACTTTCCAGAAAATTTGATCTGATGGACGCGATTTAAAAAACCATTGGTGGACCAGAAGTCGATAGATGACATGGTGAAAGTTGCAGTGGAGGAGCGTATGAAAGTTATGGGGATAGGAAAAAATCCCCAAAACAAAGATAACCTCTCAAACGTTGCCGCCGACCAACAACCTGAACCGTTGTCATCACCGCAGCCTAATACCCAGCAGAAGTCTGTCTGTAGTCCACTGTTAGCTGAAACCCCTGGAAAGGATATGGGACCTAGAAACAATTTGTCCAACGAGCTTGATAAGGAGAGAGGGATGAAAAAAACTTTGGCTAAGGAGTTTGGAACACATGCTGAAGATGAGGGTGCTAATGTTCTTAATTTCCTATATGTTTCTCCTGCAAAGGCAACGAAGGCTGAAGACTTACGTCGCCGCTCCACGCGCAACCGTACTATAAAGGATGAGGATGCAGAAGATAAGAAAAAAGCTGTGCAAGCAGAGGCTGTGTTGAAGAGGAAGGAGAAAGCTGCCGCTAAGAGAAAAGCGGCTGCCTCAATGAAGCAAAAACAGCCTGAGTTAAAGAAACCAAAACAGGCTGAGTTAATGAATAAAGAACAGGTTGAGTTAAAGAATCAAGAACAGGCTGAGTTAATGAATGAAGAATTGGCTGAGTTAAAGAATCAAGAAGCCGATAATGAGAAGAGAAAGAATATAACTACACCGCGTGCCAATGTAAAAAGATGCAGGGTTGAAGATTCTGTAGAGGACAGTGAATTTGCTGTAATGACCGACGAAGTTCTTGCGGAGGAGAATAAAATCTTGCCGGAGTCGCCTATGGAGAGTCAGGAATTGATTAGATCTGCTATAGTAAAGGAATATCGGGAGAAAACGGTTAAATTATCTCCACAAGGGTTTGCATTGTCTGAAGGTTCTTCAAGACCAGTTTTTCCATACATTGGAGACAATGGAACGACGTGCATGAGGAATAATGTTGAGCCTTCATCAGCAATATATGACCCTCTAGCACCTGTTGATCCGATTGTATTGGATAAACTTATGCAACACATCTCGAGAATTCCACCCAAACCACCAGCACCAGCAAAGAAAAGAGCTGTAAGATCCGCCGCTCGTGAGGGTGACTTCTACAGCATACTCATCCTTGAAAGACTGTGGCCGCATAGCCAATATGGATGGTTGTTTGATGATGTAAGTCTATAATTACGACAGAGTTTTACATGATCTTTCAGCTGATTTCTATCTTCTATTAAGGCTGACTTATATATTTGTTTACGGCTGACTTGTTAATATTTATTGTGTAGCATATATCTGCGTATATTAACGTCCTCATTAAGAGGTCCATGCGAGATCCCACTCCATTCTGGACCAAGCAAATTGCCTTCATTGATCCTTGGTTCTTGTCTAAGTGGGTTGACGATTACAAGCAGTTCAAGATAAAACCTAATATGATGAAGTTCACAGGGAATGGTTATGAAAATCTTGTACACGGTAAGCTTCCCTCTAACTTTCAAACAAACTTGAAGTGGTATGAACACGTGGATCACTTGTACGGATGTCTTCAAACCGGCGGAAATCACTGGGTGGCTTTTCACGTGGATCTGAAGAAGGAGAAGGTTGATTGCTATGATTCAATCATTGGAGAGGTAACAGCCAAAAGTGAGAAGAAAATGCTTGATTCATTTAAACCGATAATGCTTATGCTTCCCGATATTTTGAATCAAAACATTCCTGCCAATCTCCGAACCCCGAGTAGGAAGAAGTTCGCATTCAGGAGGAGGAGCAAAAGGTACACTCCACAAAACACCCAGATTGGCGATTGTGGGGTGTATGCGTTGAAGTTTGTGGAGTGTCTAGCGCTTGGTGTAAGTTTTGCTGGGATAAACGATAAAAATATTCAAGATTTACGGTTAAAAATGGCGGCAGAGATCCTCGATGAAAGAGGAAACAGGGTGTGGGAACCGAAATTTACACTGTCGATTTCCGTTTAAATAAGGAAACTAGGAAAACCCTAACTTCCCAGAGGACCCGGATATCTGTTAATTACCACACGTCAAGCAATCAGAACACGAGAATAACAACGATAAAAATAAGAAATCGAAAAGAGAGCAAAGTAGATCTTATTCCGAATCTGCGTATGAGCGTTACAACAAGGTATAAGCCTGGGCTCGAGAGCTGTCGGCGAGATTCCTAATTCTAGCAACCCTAAGACGGCTAAATCTAATTGAGTCACAGCTCAAAATAACAAAAACGGAAAATTGCCTAAATTGCTCTAAGTGCTAAGTTTGCTCTGAAAAAGTTCCCCTTCATGCTCCTCGCCTAGGACTCCTTATATACTAGCTCCAAGGTCAGTTTACGCTTTTACTCTTCTGCCCTTAAGCCGTCATAGCATAAAAATGGAGATATTCCATTTTTCCCGATTTTCACAATTATCTTCAAAACTTCCGTATTTATCCGCGGAAACTTGACATTTATCCTTCCTTGTGGACCAAGCGTAAACCGTGCTGTGGTTTACGGGCTTTTGGTTAAGAAATCGCAGGATGGGCCTCGAGTCGTGTTTTAGGTCCCTTTAGGCCGTCTTCCGACTCGAAGCGTTTACTACGATTTCTTTCGACAAAGAAAGAACTTTCCGCGGTTTCTAATCCGCGAAGTTTGATCGATTATTTAGAATAGCGGAAAACATAGACTGAGCTCGCTACGGTCTTCGGGAGATAACATTTGAAGATTTGACGAGAATGCATGTACTGATGTCGTACTGATGTTCGGAAGAGCTCGGTCACTACGCAGCGACCGAACTTTGGCTCGAGCCTGGTCGCTACGTAGCGACGAGCTTGGCTTGGGCTCGGTCGCTACGTAGCGACCGAGCGAGATGGACACTCGGTCGCTACGTAGCGACCGAGCGAGACGGACGCTCGGTCGCTACGCAGCGACCGAGCTTGGCTCGAGCTCGGTCGCTACGTAGCGACCGAGCGGGACGGACGCTCGGTCGCTACGTAGCGACCGAGCTTGGCTCAGGCTCGGTCGCTACGTAGCGACCGAGCGAGACGGACGCTCGGTCGCTACGTAGCGACCGAGCGGGACAGACGCTCGGTCGCTACGTAGCGACCGAGCTTGGCTCAGGCTCGGTCGCTACGTAGCGACCAAGCGAGACGAACGCTCGGTCGCTACGTGGCGACCGAGCTTGGCTCGGGCTCGGTCGCTACGTAGCGACCGAGCGAGACGGACGCTCGGTCACTACGTAGCGACCGAGCTTGGCTCGAGCTCGGTCGCTACGTAGCGACCGAGCGGGACAGACGCTCGGTCGCTACGTAGCGACCGAGTTTGGCTCAGGCTCGGTCGCTACGTAGCGACCGAGCGAGACGGACGCTCGGTCGCTACGTAGCGACCGAGCTTGGCTCGAGCTCGGTCGCTACGTAGCGACCGAGCGGGACAGACGCTCGGTCGCTACGTAGCGACCGAGCTGTGTGCATGCTTGGTCGCCGCATATCGATCGAGCTTGGCTTATCCGCGGTCTGATTTCCATACTCGAGTTTGTCCGCGGCCAGTTTGGATACATGTCCGTTGCCTTCGGACAATCGGTATTTAGTGGTTCGATTGAGATTTGGACGATATTTTACTGCAAGGCTCTTCGTAAAGATATCTTTACGAAGATTACTTTTCGTAAAAACGTTTATGCTGATTTTTACGGACTTTCAGACATTGATTCCGTCGTGACCGATTTTGACCCCAACAGTTAGCCCCCCAGCTCGTTAGAACCATGAGCTTCTAGCGTGAGGTTCTAGCGAGTGGCTTGGCAAGTTAGGTGAGTTAGGCGGAATTAATGGTTGAAAAGGTCTGTGGTAAGTGATCTTCTCGCTCTCCTAAAAGTAGAAAGCGCGATAAGATTGGGGCTGCGCCTTATGACGGCTGCCTACGTACCCTTGTTGAAGGGATCAAGCCTTTCGTAGTTCGTCTTGGAGTTAAGGTTCTTATGACTAGTTTTCCAGTAGGACCTTTATGGTCTAGTTTTTATGTAGCGGTTATAAGGCGTGTTGCTGCCGATGGCATTTTGTATGGGTGTAGATGGAAGACTACGAGTTGTCGTCTCGTATTCTAACTCTGTGTGAATTGCCATATCCATAATCTGTTTCGAGAGTTTTCCGCAGTGTGTAAACTTGCGGGATTTTCTGAAGACGTTCGAACATTGGCAAAGAGACAAATTTTGGGATCTCGTATCAGAGTGTTTGATACTATGCCTAGAGATGTTAGAGACCAGTGCGCTGGGTTTAGGGCAAGACCTAGGTTTACTTTCGGTTTAAGGATTGTGCGGTGACTGGCCGGCTATCGTTCTTCCTGTTGCGATTTCTTCCTGATTCGTATCGATTTAAAGTCCGCGATAGGTTCTCGGCTTATACGACTTGTTTGATACGAATCGAGCATCTCTCCGGAGACCGGAAGTGCTGGACCAAAATTTCGGATTTCTTTTATAGCGCTATTATCCTTGTGTCGGATGTAAGAGAGTCATCTTCGTGAGATGGCTATGTCTGTTTAGGACGTTGAGAGTTTGTTGTGATCAGCAACAAACGTAATGGTAAAAAATACCGTTTCGAGTCTTCGCGAAGAATATTTTTTGAGAAGATGTTAGTGCGTATGACTGTTTGGTCTTCCATGAAGGTATTTTTATCGAGGAAGGAATTTCGTCGAAGAACTAATCTTCAGGCGTCTGCGACGTCTCGCGATGCTGAAGATTTGTTATTCTTTCGTATGCCACGTTTCGTGCTTGAAATATTCGCGGGCTTGAAGATATTTCGCGATGTTGCAAGGGTTTAGTCTTAGCCATGCGTTTGAAAAACATTCTAGTTTGACTACGAATGTTCGCAGCCAAAATTGTTGTTCATGTTTGGAAGCTAATAGTTTTATTTGCGATCGAGGAATTATGACTGAGGTGTCGTGTAAATTTGTCCATGGGAACAAGCGTTTTCCTTCATAGTGCCTTGTGAAGTGTTGGCCTTCCGAGATGTATTTCGTGCATTTTTTAGGATGTTTCGTATAGCTCTGGAGTTTTGTTACGAATTTTTCCTTACATGCCGCATATTATGGTTAAAACGTTGCGGGCTTAAAGTGAATTGTGGAGCGTATTGAACTTGGTCAATTTTCGAAAAGTTTAGATTTTCCGTTAACCGTTTGGTTGTTAGGACTTAGTTTCGTTACGAAGAATTTACCATATGATTTCCGACTGTGGGCTATACGATAATTTATCATATCATATCACCGATTTTACGAAGGTCGTAAATCAGTGATATGTATACATATGTCAAAGTAGCATTTTTTCTGCGGGTTTTACGAGAAACGTTCCCGCTGTGATTTTGATCTTAGGTGAAAGTTGCTTGGAGTTACTCATGGAGTATTACCGAAGTTTATTTCAATACGATCTAGTCGCGGAACGTTTTTCATAGGTTTTTCGAGAGGATTCTCATGACACATTCGTTTCTTGAACGAATTGGTCAACCAGAGGTGGATCTAGCTAACCATCGGGAGGAAAGTGATCCTTTTAATGTGCACGATGCTACATATATTCTCGAGTTTTCTTTGTCGCAAATGTTTTCGATGCTTTTCCGTGACTTACTTGGTACAACGGAAATTGAAAGAAATGCTTTGGTGATTGAAGATTTCTCGTAGAAATTTTTAAAACGAAACTGGCTTTCTGAAACCGGAAAAGGCTTCAATACTTTGGCTAATCGTCGAGTTTCAGTTTAATATTGGTACAAGTTTTCTGTACGCATGATTGCGACAAGAAATGATGTATAGTTTTTGAGATTATGTTCATGATCGTCTGGATATGTTGCTAGCGTTTAGACGAATATTAAGATTGTCGTTTGCCTATTCTTGACGATTTGCAGAAGTTTTTTGAAGTTTGGGAGTATACGAGTATAGTATACGTACCTACTCCCCCTTTTTTTTTACGAAAGAAAACGGTTGAACCGATACTTTGAAGGGTTGTGTACGTTTCCTCTTCTGATGTTTGGAATGATCGATAATTCGGGGCGATTTATAGACGACGCTTGGACTGTGATTTGGTTGTTTCCACGTTGACGACTTGGGATATGTCGGTTCCGAGAAAATTGCCAGAAACGAATCGGTTTTAAGACGACGTTCATGTCTCTAACTTTTTCTCTCTTTAGGAAGCGAGCATGATATGCGTGGCGATCGTTTCTCGACTTTCGGAGAGTTTAGATCGGTTTGCAAGATCTGGATGAACAATTATGGAACAATATACCGAGACAGGAAAAATCGCCTAAGACTTATTTCGCTAGACTATCCACCTAGGTTTTAAGTTTCCTAAAGTTCTACGGCAGTCTCTTAGGCGTTTCTATTTCTTAGTAATTTTCTACGAAATTCCAAGCCTGATTTCAAGTCGGGAATACCTTAGTTCTCTCGTAGATCTGGGTTAGCCTCTTCTCTGTTTTGCTTGCTCATTTGCCCTTACTCTTTTCGTGTCTGTCTGCTCATTTCGAATAGCAAGAATATTGATTCTTCCTGGATATCTATGCTTTCCTGGCCGCGTTTAGGCAGCTACCAATTTTCTCGATTTTCGTGATCCATGTTTCGATCTTAATATCATTGGATTTACGAAAATGAATGAGCATATCGTCGAAAAAATCGAGTTGTGAGAGGAAGGATTGGGAGATCGTGGAGAGAGGCGGATGGGCGAATTCTGATTCTCGGATTTTGCTCCATCGCTTCCCTTATCAGAGATTCTTTTTCTACGATTGTTGTTAGAATTTTGAAGGTTGTCAAATGTTGCTTATTTTAGTTTTACGAAAGTTTTTCCGAAAAAATAATAGCGATCGACTCGTTCGCAGGTTGGTCACTACGTAGCGACCGACCGAGTGGCTAGGTCGCTCGATACGTAGTGACCGACCGAGTGGCTTGGTTGCTCAATACGTAGCGACTGACAGAGTGGCTTGGTCGCTCAATACGTAGCGATCGACCGAGTGGCTAGGTCGCTCAATACGTAGAGACCGATCGAGTGGCTAGGTCGCTCAATACGTAGCGACCGACCGAGTGTCTTGTCGCTCAATACGTAGCGACTGACTGAGAGTCTTCGTCACTCAATACGTAGTGACCGACGGAGTGTCTTGGTCGCTCAATACGTAGCGACCGACAGAGTGTCTTGGTCGCTCAATACGTAGCGACCGACTGAGAGTCATTACTCAATACATAGCGACCGACGGAGTGTCTTCCTCGCTCAATACGTAGCGACCGATCGAGTGGCTAGGTCGCTCAATACGTAGCGACCGACCGAGTGTCTTGGTCGCTCAATACGTAGCGACCGACTGAGAGTCTTCGTCACTCAATACGTAGTGACCGACGAAGTGTCTTGGTCGCTCAATACGTAGCGACCGATCGAGTGGCTAGGTCACTCAATACGTAGCGACCGACCGAATGTCTTGTCACTCAATACGTAGCGACCGACGGAGTGTCTTGGTCGCTCAATACGTAGCGACTGACAGAGAGTCTTCGTCACTCAATACATAGTGACCGACGAAGTGTCTTGGTCGCTCAATACGTAGCGACCGATCGAGTGGCTAGGTCACTCAATACGTAGCGACCGACCGAATGTCTTGTCACTCAATACGTAGCGACCGACGGAGTGTCTTGGTCGCTCAATACGTAGCGACCGACTGAGTGTCTTGGTCGCTCAATACGTAGCGACCGACTGAGAGTCATCACTCAATACATAGCGACCGACGGAGTGTCTTCCTCGCTCAATACGTAGCGACCGATCGAGTGGCTAGGTCGCTCAATACGTAGCGACCGACCGAGTGTCTTGGTCGCTCAATACGTAGCGACCGACTGAGAGTCTTCGTCACTCAATACGTAGTGACCGACGGAGTGTCTTGGTCGCTCAATACGTAGCGACCGACGGAGTGTCTTGGTCGCTCAATATGTAGCGACCGACTGAGTGTCTTGGTCGCTCAATACGTAGCGACCGACTGAGTGTCTTGGTCGCTCAATACATAGCGACCGACTGAGTGTCTTGGTCGCTCAATACGTAGCGACCGACTGAGAGTCATCACTCAATACATAGCGACCGACGGAGTGTCTTCCTCGCTCAATACGTAGCGACCGATCGAGTGGCTAGGTCGCTCAATACGTAGCGACCGACCGAGTGTCTTGGTCGCTCAATACGTAGCGACCGACCGAGTGGCTAGGTCGCTCGATACGTAGTGACCGACCGAGTGGCTTGGTTGCTCAATAAGTAGCAACTGACAGAGTGGCTTGGTCGCTCAATACGTAGCGATCGACCGAGTGGCTAGGTCGCTCAATACGTAGAGACCTATCGAGTGGCTAGGTCGCTCAATACGTAGCGACCGACCGAGTGTCTTGATCGCTCAATACGTAGCGACTGACTGAGAGTCTTCGTCACTCAATACGTAGTGACCGACGGAGTGTCTTGGTCGCTCAATACGTAGCGACCGACAGAGTGTCTTGGTCGCTCAATACGTAGCGACCGACTGAGAGTCATTACTCAATACATAGCGACCGACGGAGTGTCTTCCTCGCTCAATACGTAGCGACCGATCGAGTGGCTAGGTCGCTCAATACGTAGCGACCGACCGAGTGTCTTGGTCGCTCAATACGTAGCGACCGACTGAGAGTCTTCGTCACTCAATACGTAGTGACCGACGAAGTGTCTTGGTCGCTCAATACGTAGCGACCGATCGAGTGGCTAGGTCACTCAATACGTAGCGACCGACCGAATGTCTTGTCACTCAATACGTAGCGACCGACGGAGTGTCTTGGTCGCTCAATACGTAGCGACTGACTGAGAGTCTTCGTCACTCAATACATAGTGACCGACGAAGTGTCTTGGTCGCTCAATACGTAGCGACCGATCGAGTGGCTAGGTCACTCAATACGTAGCGACCGACCGAATGTCTTGTCACTCAATACGTAGCGACCGACGGAGTGTCTTGGTCGCTCAATACGTAGCGACCGACTGAGTGTCTTGGTCGCTCAATACGTAGCGACCGACTGAGAGTCATCACTCAATACATAGCGACCGACGGAGTGTCTTCCTCGCTCAATACGTAGCGACCGATCGAGTGGCTAGGTCGCTCAATACGTAGCGACCGACCGAGTGTCTTGGTCGCTCAATACGTAGCGACCGACTGAGAGTCTTCGTCACTCAATACGTAGTGACCGACGGAGTGTCTTGGTCGCTCAATACGTAGCGACCGACGGAGTGTCTTGGTCGCTCAATATGTAGCGACCGACTGAGTGTCTTGGTCGCTCAATACGTAGCGACCGACTGAGTGTCTTGGTCGCTCAATACATAGCGACCGACTGAGTGTCTTGGTCGCTCAATACGTAGCGACCGACTGAGAGTCATCACTCAATACATAGCGACCGACGGAGTGTCTTCCTCGCTCAATACGTAGCGACCGATCGAGTGGCTAGGTCGCTCAATACGTAGCGACCGACCGAGTGTCTTGGTCGCTCAATACGTAGCGACCGACTGAGTGTCTTCGTCACTCAATACGTAGTGACCGACGGAGTGTCTTGGTCGCTCAATACGTAGCGACCGATCGAGTGGCTAGGTCACTCAATACGTAGCGACCGACTGAGAGTCTTCGTCACTCAATACGTAGCGACCGACGGAATGGCCAGGTCGCTCAATACATAGTGAGTGACCGAGTGCCTTCGTCGCTCAATATGTAGCGACCGACCGATTGGCTTGGTCGCTCAATACGTAGCGAATGGTCGGACCAAGGCCGATCTACCCCCAGTTTTATCCGTACTTCCACAGTTTGGTCGTTACCGCGCGGTTCCAGGCCTATCGAGTGGTGTTGCGAAGTCGAGTCTTTTCCCGCGAACTTTAGTGGTTCCGCGGGGATGGATTGCTCGAGTCCTTGCCGTTAAGGTTTCAACCTGTTTGGTCAAGGTATTCACGAGCTTATCCTGTTCTTCCGACCTTTTCTCATAGGTGGCGAACATCTTTTTAAACTCCTCGAGCGTCGCGGCGTTGGCTTGTGCGTTGGCCGCGGATACGTCCGCTGCTGGAGAATGGAGATCGGTGCCGCTGCCTCCGTTAAGAGGGGTTTGCACGTTATCCGCGTCGTTAGTTGACATGTCTGATTGAGAGTGTTGTGGCTTTTGCGGGTTAGATTGATCCGTATGTCCCCCTCCTTCTAGCGCCAAACTGTGGGAACCGAAATTCACACTGTCGATTTCCGTTTAAATAAGGAAACTAGGAAAACCCTAACTTCCCAGAGGACCCGGATATCTGTTAATTACCACACGTCAAGCAATCAGAACACGAGAATAACAACGATAAAAATAAGAAATCGAAAAGAGAGCAAAGTAGATCTTATTCCGAATCTGCGTATGAGCGTTACAACAAGGTATAAGCCTGGGCTCGAGAGCTGTCGGCGAGATTCCTAATTCTAGCAACCCTAAGACGGCTAAACCTAATTGAGTCACAGCTCGAAATAACAAAAACGGAAAATTGCCTAAATTTCTCTAAGTGCTAAGTTTGCTCTGAAAAAGTTCCCCTTCATGCTCCTCGCCTAGGACTCCTTATATACTAGCTCCAAGGTCGGTTTACGCTTTTACTCTTCTGCCCTTAAGCCGTCATAGCATAAAAATGGAGATATTCTATTTTTCCCGATTTTCACAATTATCTTCAAAACTTCCGTATTTATCCGCGGAAACTTGACATTTATCCTTCCTTGTGGATCAAGCGTAAACCGTGCTGTGGTTTATGGGCTTTTGGTTAAGAAATCGCAGGATGGGCCTCGAGTCGTGTTTTAGGTCCCTTTGGGCCGTCTTCCGACTCGAAGCGTTTACTACGATTTCTTTCGACAAAGAAAGAACTTTCCGCGGTTTCTAATCCGCGAAGTTTGATCGATTATTTAGAATAGCGGAAAACATAGACTGAGCTCGCTACGGTCTTCGGGAGATAACATTTGAAGGTTTGACGAGAATGCATGTACTGATGTCGTACTGATGTTCGGAAGAGCTCGGTCACTACGCAGCGACCGAACTTTGGCTCGAGCCCGGTCGCTACATAGCGACCGAGCTTGGCTCGGGCTCGGTCGCTACGTAGCGACCGAGCGAGATGGACGCTCGGTCGCTACGTAGTGACCGAGCTCTTCCGAACATCAGTACGACATCAGTACATGCATTCTCGTCAAACCTTCAAATGTTATCTCCCGAAGACCGTAGCGAGCTCAGTCTATGTTTTCCGCTATTCTAAATAATCGATCAAACTTCGCGGATTAGAAACCGCGGAAAGTTCTTTCTTTGTCGAAAGAAATCGTAGTAAACGCTTCGAGTCGGAAGACGGCCCAAAGGGACCTAAAACACGACTCGAGGCCCATCCTGCGATTTCTTAACCAAAAGCCCATAAACCACAGCACGGTTTACGCTTGGTCCACAAGGAAGGATAAATGTCAAGTTTCCGCGGATAAATACGGAAGTTTTGAAGATAATTGTGAAAATCGGGACAGACGCTACGTAGCGACCGAGCTTGGCTCGAGCTCGGTCGCTACGTAGCGACCGAGCGGGACAGACGCTCGGTCGCTACGTAGCGACCGAGTTTGGCTCAGGCGGTCGCTACGTAGCGACCGAGCGAGACGGACGCTCGGTCACTACGTAGCGACCGAGCTTGGCTCGAGCTCGGTCGCTACGTAGCGACCGAGCGGGACAGACGCTCGGTCGCTACGTAGCGACCGAGTTTGGCTCAGGCTCGGTCGCTACGTAGCGACCGAGCGAGACGGACGCTCGGTCGCTACGTAGCGACCGAGCTTGGCTCGAGCTCGGTCGCTACGTAGCGATCGAGCGGGACGGACGCTCGGTCGCTACGTAGCGACCGAGCTGTGTGCATGCTTGGTCGCCGCGTATCGATCGAGCTTGGCTTATCCGCGGTCTGATTTCCATACTCGAGTTTGTCCGCGGCCGATTTGGATACATGTCCGTTGCCTTCGGACAATCGGTATTTAGTGGTTCGATTGAGATTTGGACGATATTTTACTGCAAGGCTCTTCGTAAAGATATCTTTACGAAGATTACTTTTCGTAAAAACGTTTATGCTGATTTTTACGGACTTTCAGACATTGATTCCGTCGTGACCGATTTTGACCCCAACACAGGGCGGAGAACAATTAGCTTTCCAAATGAATTTGTGTTTGTTATTTTCAATCAGACTTTTCAATTACCTTAAGTTGTTTAATGTTGTTTTATTTTATTAAGTCAACTCAAGCCGAAACATGATTCGCGACGGTTGGGATTTCACGTGAATTTTAATAAATCAAAATTAATATTAGGCGTGAAATAAAATTAACTCAGCTGTAAAAAGAATTAATTCAGCCTTCAAATAGCATTTGCCTAGCCTAAGAAACAATTAACTCAGCCTTGGAAACAATTAACTCAACCTTTAAATAGCATTTAATCAAATATCAGAAAATAATATTATTATGCGTGTGAGAATTTTTGGCTGCCATGATAATATCGAGACTCATTATTAGTATGTCTTTACATATAGGGATACGGCAAGCACTCATGTATTATAACTAACAATAATAAGAATTATCTAAAATCTAAAAAATATTTTAAAATAAAATAGATAATTCTTATATATTGTGTGGTTATCCGAACTAATAAATCAAAATTTATATTAGTCGCTTCAATCAAGTATGCCGCCCTTTATTAGGTGTGTGAAAATAAGTCAAGGTTCAAACAAATATCGACACCTTTATACTATCGAGACAATAAAATTTTCGTTAATGGAGTTTCTTGTTAGGTTGGTTTAATTCAGTCCTATGTAAACGATAACCTGACCGAAACCGTAAATCAGTGTTTTGATAAGTCAGTATGTTTTAATAAAATCATTTAATAACGGAAAATTAAATTAACTCAGCCGTGAAAACAAATAAATTCACTCAGCCTTTGAAACAATTAACTCAGCCCTTGGAAACAATTAACTCGTAGTCGAAGAGATGCTTTCCAAAGGACATGAATTATCTCGTAGTCGAAGAGATGCTTTCCAAACGACTCCAATAGATCATTTTTTATCTATAAATACAAAGCGCACAATGCCACAAATCCAAACCATCATTTAGTGATCAAGTGGCAATGGAAGGATCGAAAAGATCGATGAAACGTTCTATGGAGGATGTCTATGGAGCGGATGCTGTTGAAGGTAATAACAAAGGGAAAATGGAAACGACGGAGCATTACAGGGCGCTTCTACGCTTGGCCAAGGAACAAAGGCAATCTGAATCTGAATGGAACGACGCCTCCAGCAAAGTAAATTCTATTGCTGCGCGCATGAAATTGCTTGATGCCATTATCAAGGCCGAAGGCAAATTTGACCTCGTGGCTGAGTTGGAGACACTTACCGCTCAGCGTTGTGAAGCCGAAGCAGAGTTGGGAGCTGTGAAGGTCATCGACCCTGACTGGTGTAAGCTTCATGAAAAATGGATGCTGGATGATTAATCTCATGTCATCAACTTCTCTTTTATTTTTATGTTTTTTAAGACCGGATTTTATGTACTATGTATCACACATCATGTTTTATTTTCTACCTATTCATATAACTCAGTCGTGACATAAATTAACACAAATCAGTTTTTATGCATCAATAACTCAGCAAGACGGTTCATTTATCCAGACCAGTGTAAATCGAGACCATTATTATGCGCGTGATCAAATTCAGTTGCCATGAGTTTTATGATGTTTTCCTCGACTCTAATTGGCCAGTAAGATATAATTCAGCCAACTCAGCCGAAACATGATTCGCGACGGTTGGGATTTCACGTGAATTTTAATAAATCAAAATTAATATTAGGCGTGTGAAAATAAGTCAAGGTTCTAACAAATATCGAGACCTTTATACTATCGAGACAAAAAAATTTTCTTTAATGGAGTTTCTTGTTAGGTTGGTTTAATTCATTCCTATATTTTAATCAAATCATTTAATAACCGTGAAATTAAATTAACTAAGCTGTAAAAACAAATAATTCAGCCTTCAAATGGCATTTACCTAGCCTAAGAAACAATTAACTCAGCCTTGGAAACAATTAACTCAGCCCTTAAAAAGATTTTACTTAGCCTTACAAAAATTAACTCAGCCTCGAAATAGATTTTACGTTGCCTTAGGAACCATTAACTCAGTCTTCAAATATATTTAATTTAGCCAACGAAACAATTAACTCAGCCTATAAATAGCATTTAATCAAATATTAAAAAACAACAACTTAGCCATAGAATATTAGTCTCGACATACAACATACTGGAATAGCAAATAACATAAAAAGATAAGTTTTGATACATTACATCTTCACCACTTCCTTGTGTCCCTTAACAGGCTTATCGGTTCAAAATCACGTAAGAACAAGCCGAGCTCTTTGATCCAGAAACAGCGGTTACACATGTTATCATCCTTAGTGACATCAATGTACCACAAGCAGTGACATTGTCGCTGCACAAGATTTGCACATTGGCATCTGTAGAACGATGACATAAAAAAACAAATGAACAGGACCTTATAGTCGCGAAAATAGCCACCATGCCACAAACCCCAACACTACAAGAAAACACAAGTATTACGAGGGCAGTTTTCCTCGTGACTTCGTCGTAAAAGCAGTGTTACGAGGAATTAGCGAGGAAACCCGTTTCGTCGTTATACGTTTGTCGTAACGCATATATCCTCGCTAATTCGTCGTAACATAGCGAGGAAATAATTTCGTCGTAAAAGCGAAGAGGAATATTTCATCGTAAAGACCACGTAAAGCTTCCACGTAAGGACGTCGCTAAGTTTCTTCGTAAATACCACGAAAGACTTTCCTCGTAAAACCCACGTAAATAAATACTCGTAAAGTAAACGTAAATACCTTGATAGCTTTCCTCGTAAAGACCAGGTGCACTTTCCATGTTATTTCCTTGTAAACAATTCCTCGTAAAAACCACGTTAAGCTTCCACGTAAAGAAGTCGCAAAATTAGCTACGAATTTACTTAGTTTCGTTATTTTACAGAAATATAAAAAATTATAATTAAAAAAATAATTTAAATAATTTAAATTATTAATAAAATTAAAATTCTAAAAAAATCAAAACCAAAATATTTTATATATAAATAAGTTTTGAATTCATAATACAAGAACCAAAATTAAAAAGAACTAAGGGTCGTTAATCGCCCGATAGAATTCATCACTCCTCGCCATTACATCCGCCTCGGCATGTGTGTCGGATGTTGACTCGCCTGGAATAGGATTTTGTTGTCGCATGGTCCTCAACAAAGTCTCCCATTCCGGATATGTGGCCGCTACAACGTCCAAGAAGCCCTCGAGTCCACCCACACGAGCTGTGAACGCAGATCGCGTCGAGCTCAACTCGTGACGCAGCTCAGTAGACTCTCTACGCAGCTCATCGGACTCCCTACGCAGCTGAGAGACTTCATCATCCCGTCGCTGAACATAAGACGATGTCGCTCTCGGAACATCGTTGACGGAACCAATCCCCAACGTCCGTCCCTTTTTTTAGGGACAACCTTAAAAACAAAAAATAAATTTTGTTAGTAAAAATTTAAAGTTAAATTAAAGGAATAATTAAAAAAATTAAAATTTTAGAAAATTTACCTCCTCGTAAAGCTTATCCACTTCAGGTGTGGATAAGGTGACGGGTAATCCATCGGTGGACTGCTGGGTCAGCTGGGTCTGGCGTTCTTCAACCCGAGCAGCCAAATCGTTGTAGATTTGCTCGGACTTGCCATATATAAATCGGCCCGCCTTGTTCTTGTGGGTCTTCTCGTAAAGTTGCATAAGAGACGGGAATTCTCCCGTATCTTTGGCCTAAAAAACATTTAAGAAAGTTGTTAGAATATATATAAAAATATACTAAAAATTTAATATAATTAAATATTTAATTACCATTTCCAAACGGACACCGGCGTGGGGTTTTGGCCCGTAGTGTGAAGCATCGGCCCGTTCCCGTGCTCATCGACTGTGTTACGGGAGTTAGAGCAAGACTGGGCGACTCTAATGGAATCAGGAAGACGCCAATATCGGATGAGGCCATCCCAGACATCCGTGGTGAGCTCAGCGGGTTTGCCACGCTCATACCCCTTCACGATCCAGTCACCCTTCCAGTTGGAGACCGTGTCCAACAAGCGAACTTTCGCCTTCGCGATAAACTTCTTCCTCACCCTCTCAGTGATCCCCAAGGTCCAATTATATTTTTGCTGTTGGAAAAAATAATTTATAATTAGTTTTTCAGAAAGAAATATATATAAATAATGAAAAAATTTAAAGATATATAATTAATTAATAGAAACTTACAGCGTAAATTTTGAACCACGTCTTTCTGACGTAGTGAGGCGTCTTACTCCAGTTCGGATGTGGCATGGAGAAGTAACTTTTTATCGTGTCGGTTACGTCCGATGCAAGACATCCGTCAATCCCAAACCTGGAAAATACAAATTTAAAATATAAATTATTTTTAAAGTTATAAAAGAATTTAAAAAGAATAAAAAATAATGAAACATACCACAAAGTTCCGTCTGGTCGGTCGGGGTCGATGACTGGTAAACCTTCTCTGCCTGGCAGACGGAGAATGTCCTCTACGGTGTACTGCGAGTAAGGAGCACCCGGAGGCACCATCAAATCGGGATGAATCTCGGCGGGCATCGGAGGTGCCATCGGAGGAGGCACAGGAGGAGGAGCCATCGGGGGAGGCACGTGAGGAACCGATGGTGCACTAGAAGAAGGAGATCCAAAGACTCTCTGAGTGTACTGAGTCTCGGGGACAGTCTCCTAACCTGAAGAACCAGGAGCTGAAGAAGACGACGGGTCTAAACGACTACCCGGCACCGAACATCTCTCTGTAATGGGCAGTAAGTCTACCTTTTCGAACCTGAGAAAAAAATTTAATTTTTTAAATTTTCGTGAACAGTATACTTCCCAACATTATCCACCTAATCAACACTAAATAACATAAGATCCGTAAACCTATCTAAATTCCCTATACTAACCACCTAATCTATCCTAAATTAATCAAACTAGAGAGGAATTAGAGAGGAAAGAAAGAGCGAGCGCTCGGGGATATATATAAGATTACTTGTCCTCGTCATTTCCTCGTAAAGTTACGAGGAATTCAGAGGCCCGCGTTTTCATTTACGAGGAAATAGCGACGAATTACAAAGGCCCGCGCTTTCGTTAACGACGTTTTTACGACGAGTTACTTTACGTGGAATTAACGAGTTAACGTGTTACGAGGAATTAGCGAGCTTATATTTTCTATAAATACCCACAACTTTCCTTCTCAAACTACACACAAACTCACAAAACACACCCTATCTCAAATCACACACCTCACCAAAATGCTTTTCAAATTAGAAATATTTGAAAAAAAAAACAAGAGAAGAAGATTTTGGAACTTATGTGGACGAGACGTAAGTCTCGCCACATATAATTCCAGAATCTTTCTTCTTTTCTTTTTTTACTAGTTTTTATACTATGAGGAAGTAGCAAGTCCCGCTTTTCACCAAATTAGAAATATTTGGAAAAAAAGAGAGGAGAAGAAGATATTGGAACTCATGTGGGCGAGACTTACGTAAGTCTCGCCAAATGTGATTCCAGTATCTTTCTTCTCTTCTTTTTTTTTAGTTTTTTTAATATTTTCGTCGTAATATCCTCGTTAGGTTACGACTCGTTTACGACGATTTTGGCTTACGTGGAATTAGCGTGTCCTGCTTTCTTTATTTATTTTACTTCGTAAGTTCCACGCTTTTAACGAGTATTACGTTTAAATCCCTAAAATCCGAAACCCCAAACCTCTACGAACCTCAATCTATTCTTACCTCAAATCTTATTTATAATATATTCCAAACCAAACGCAAGTCCTTATTCATAATTAAAATAAACTTTCACATTACCTTAAAAATCAAACCCCACATTATCTTATTCATATATTCCAAACCCCAAACCCATCTACCCTTGAACCTCAATCTATTCTTCATCACTCAAATCTTATTTATAATTAAACCCCAACCACAAGTCCTTATTCATAATTAAAATAAACTTTCACATTACCTTATTCATAAATCAAACTCCCACATTATCTTATTCATAAAACAAACTACATAAAATCAAATACATCAATCGGATACATCAACATTCTCGTCATCACTAGAAACATCATCATTTTCATTAAACTCGTCTTCAACAGCTTCGTCTGTGGCATCGTCGGTAAGATCTTCGTACTCGTGATTATGCGGATCAATGAAAAGGATGTCATCAATTTCTTGTTCAGGTTCCTCGACTTCATTTATCTGTTCTTCTTGCAATGGTGGTTCTTCTCTACTGATAATTCGTCCTCGAGGTGTAACTTTGATCACAGCTAACCAATTTATACCCGAATCTCTCATTCGAGGGTATGGAAGGAAGCTAACTTCGTCTGCTTGTGAAGCTAAGATGAAAGGCTCGAATTTGTTGTACCTTCGTCCACCGTTGACATCAACTACACCGAATTTGTTAGACCGAACACCTCTGTTGACGACGGGATCTAACCATTCACATTTGAAGAGGACGCATTTCAGCTTCAATATCCCTGGAAATTCGACTTCAATAATCTCCGTCAAGATCTCGTAGAAATCTGTTTCCCCTTTCACACATATTCCATAGTTACTGGTCGCCCGCTGTCTACCATACTTACATGTGTGAAAAGTATAGCCTCGTGTGAAATACATCTGTGATGTGGTGACCTTTACAAGTGAAGATTGAATTACTTCGTGTAACCACTTAGGATAATCTGCATCGTCGTTATAATCAACCTGCAAAAATAAAGAGAACATTAAAATACAGATCATGTATGAAATAGAGTTTGAGTTATAATACCTGATTCCGCAACCACTTAATGAAGTGTTGATCTTTTCTTTCGTCTACGTCACTTGTGGATATACCAGGAAATGTTTCTTCGACTTGAAAAACAAATAGGCTGTAAAATTAATCACAGTTCATAGGAATGAATCTCTTGCAATTATATAATTAATTATATGTGTTTTGAAGTGTCCATATATGTTACCTTTCAAAAAAACGAATCAATGGATCCTCGCAATTGAGTAAAATATAGGTGTGTGCACTATGAGCGTCTTGTTCACTCGACCACCAAACCTCTTTAGACTTCCCACCGAGTCGTCCAATCTGGCTAAAGATGTCTGGAACACCAGCAACTGCATATGTAGGCGCAACCCCACCATCATCATATCTTCTTGGAGCTTTTCTCCGGGTACGTACTTTTGACGCAAAGTAGTACGATGTGAAGTGAGAAACTTCTTCCGTCAAACTTCCAGCAATTATAGAATCTTTAACTTTGGCGAGGTTCTTTGCTTTTCCCTTCAAATATTTCATGGCTCGCTCATACTGATACATCCATCCGTAATGTACAGGTCCACGAAGCAATGCTTCATATGGGAGGTGGACAGCTAGATGCTCCATCACGTCAAAAAATCCAGGAGGAAATATCTTCTCCAAGTTGCACAATAAGATGGGAATGTTCTCCTGGAGCTGTTCCACAACTTCTTCTTTAAAAGTGCGTGTGCTCAGATCCCTGAAAAATGCTCCAATGCCTTTTATATTCCAAAAACAATTAAACACATTGTTAGTCATATATTATTTTGCAAACTAGACCGTTATAAAATTATTATGATATAATACACTACGTACCTGTAAGTGCTTCATGTACGTTTGTTGGAAGTAACTCCGCAAATGCAAAGGGCAGTAGTCGTTGCATAAAGACATGACAATCATGACTCTTCATCCCGGAGAACTTTTGACCCTTTTCAACACATCTAGAGAGATTTGAAACATACCCATCAGGGAACTTCACTTCTGATGCCACCCAGTTGAACAACACCGACTTTTTTTCTGAAGACAGTCTGAATATCGGAACGGGAACTTGTCCATTGCTTTTAATATGTAACTCGCTTCTTGAGTAAATACCCGGCAAGTCCAACCTCGATTTTATGTTGTCTTTTGTCTTCCCTGGGATATTCAATATTGTATTCATGATGTTCTCAAAAAAATTCTTCTCTATATGCATCACATCGAGGTTGTGGCGCAGAAGAAGATCCTTCCAATATGGCAACTCCCAAAATATACTCTTCTTGTGCCAGTTGTGATGAACACCGTAAGAATCAGGCATATTACGAGGGACATGGCAATTACCACCCCAACGAACTGTTTCGTTAGCTCCGTAGTAGTCGATTTGCTCTTCAATTTGTTCTCCAGTTAGATATGGTGGAGGAGTGTCTCTCACAACCCTTTTGTGCCTAAACAAATTCTTGTTTCTTCGGTAAGAATGGCCAATGGGAAGAAATCGACGATGACAATCAAACCAACTTGTCTTCCTACCATTCTTCAGTTGAAACGCATCTGTCGTTCCATTACAATATGGACAAGCTAATCTCCCATGTGTAGTCCATCCAGACAACATCCGATAGGTAGGAAAGTCACTTATGGTCCACAAAAGCATAGCTCGCATCGTAAAATTCGTCTTCGTTGAACAGTCGTACGTCCTCACCCCTGTTGACCACAAATCCTTCAACTCTTTTATCAGTGGTTGTAGGAAAACATCCAGGGACCTTTTTGGATGGTTCGGACCAGGTATCAATATGGTCAAGAATAGCAACTCCCGTTGCATGCACATCTCCGATGGCAGGTTGTATGGCGTAAGAAAGACTAGCCACAATGAATATTGTCTCCCTGACATTCCGAACGGACTAAATCCATCTGTGCATAATCCGAGATACACATTCCGGCCATTGCTAGCGAAATCCGGATGTACTTTGTTGAAATGTTTCCAGGCTCTTGCATCTGATGGATGAGTCATCTCACCAACCGTCTGAGTATGCTCGGCATGCCATCTCATCTTTCCAGCAGTCTGCTCTGATTGATACAATCTTTTCAATATGTCTGTAATTGGTAGGTACCACATCCTTTGGTACGGTACCCTATTACGTCCCCGTCCTTGCGGCTTGAATCGTGGCTTCTTGCAGAATCGACATTCTTCTAGCTTCTCATCATCTCCCCAATAGATCATGCAGTTGTCGATGCAAACATCTATCATCTCCGAAGGCAACCCAAGACTATAAACCAATTTCTGAATCTCATAATAAGAATCAGCAGACACATTGTCTTCCGGCAAATACTCTTTAAACAAGTCCGCCCATTCGTTCATGCAACTTTCAGGTAGATTGTGATCAGTTTTAATATTCATCATTCTAGCAGCCAACGACAATTTAGAGAGACCTTCTCTACAACCACTGTAAAGTGGTTGATTCGCCGCGTTTAACATTCCGTAAAACTATTTTGCATCTATATTAGGTTCTTCATCTTCATCATGAGCTACGAATGCATCAGCTACCATATCATGAACCCTATCATAATCTACCATCTCCTCCTGATGGTAACTATGTTCATTATGCAAATGATGATTAACCGGTTCTTCCTGAAAATTGCTATTACTACTACTAGGTTCATTCTGATCATAATTAAAACCTTCCCCATGTTGAAACCAGATATAGTAATTTGGCGTGAAACCTCTATTTATTAAATGCTTCCAAACATTTTCACGGTTTGCCAATTTCGAATTGTTACATTTCCGACAAGGACAGAACATCTTACCACTTTCTTGGACGAGCGGTGTTGAATCTGCTTGATGCATAAATGTCTCCAGCCCCGCAAGGTATTCTTTCGTCACTCTCCCGTTAGCATCTCTATGCATATACATCCAACTCCGAAACTCGTAAATAGTCCCAGAGCCAGCCATTTTTTTTTCTTTCACGTTTTTTGTTGTTGGTGTGTTTAAAATGATGTTCAAACATCCATATTTATAGGAAATTTCGAATCTGGTAGTTGTAATTTTCCTATGAAATTACGACGAAAATTAATTGGATGGCCAAAGAAAAACGTGAGCCACCTACCAAGTTGGTGGATTCAAAATTTCCTCGTTAAGTACACGTAAAATATTTCGTCGTAAAGAACTCGCGAAATTTACGTGGTATTTACGAGGAAATAGTGTTTCCTCGTAAAAGTCACGTCAATTTACATCGTCTTTACGACGAAAATGTTTTGTCGTTACCTTACGACGAAATAACGATGCTTCTCTTTTTCCACGTACTTTCCTCGTAAAATCAACGTACTTTTACGAGGATTGTTTTTCCTCGTTAATTCTCCTCGTTAAACTTACGTTTTCTTGTAGTGCAACCCCATTTCACAGAGCGCACTAGTTTACCGATCCTGTCAACAGATTCAAATGGAATACCATCAAAATACTTCTCTTCACCCTCAAAGATTGCTCGAGTCATTGCGTGTGTATACACAGCACGCTCATATCCAGCATCTGCTGCACGCTTCATGAGAGAAAGCCCTTCTTCGTGAAGGTCCAAGGAGTAGAAAAACTGTACACCCTTTATATAAAGCGTGCTTGGATTTTTCCTCATCGTAGCAAGCTTTCAACAACTCAGAAGACATATTGAGTCCCCAGGGAACGGATAAAACATCGAGGAAACGGTAAAACCCACGCCGCTCTGCTAACGCCTTCATTGACCTCGACGATGCTTTGAGGCCATAGAGATCTTGGATGGAGTTACGGGCCGCACGTTCAACCACTACCGCCTGAATTTCTTCAGGCAATTCAAGAAGAGGGAAAAATTCCATTTACTCTCTCAGGGGTGAAATTGATTTAGATAGATAGAGAAAATGTGTAAAAATATAGAATATAGAGTTGAAAGTCTTATTTATTGGCAGTGTGAAACTCAGTCGTCTGACGACCTTTCATTTTTTTGGCGGGAACAAATCAGCCGTAATACAAAAACATTAAAACCATAAACTAAGCGGTAATACAAAAACATGAAAATCTCTACAACACTTGCTTACATCGGACAAGTTTTCGCATTATGATATAAGAAAGATAGGATGAAATCTGCTTTAGAAGTTGCACTATCAACTTCTAAAGCAGATTTCATCCTATTTCATACTACTAATTCAAAATAACTCAGCCGTTAAAAAGGTAACTCAGCCTTAGTAAACAATAACTCAGCCCATGTTAACACTAACCCAGCCGTTACGCATATCAGAGTCGTTGAGATGCTTTCCAAAGGACATGAAAAATAACAGCCCGGCCATATGTATTAACTATTAAAATCAACAACCCAGACGTAAGAAAAACATGAAAATCAACAAATCAGCCGTAATACAAAAACATTAAAACCATAAACTAAGCCGTAATACAAAAACATGAAAATCCCTACAACAACTTAGACGTAATAAAAACATGAAAATCAACAAATCAGCCGTAATACAAAAACATTAAAACCATAAACTAAGCCGTAATACAAAAACATGAAAATCCCTACAACACTTGCTTACATCGGACAAGTTTTCGCATTATGACCACTCTGTCTACATCGAGAACATGTGTGCTTTTTCCTAGGACGTTTGTTTGATAGTGCAACTTCTAAAGCAGATTTCATCCTATTTTTCTTCGGTCTGCCTGGTGGTTGACGTACAGTCGGGGGCAAGCAGCGTTGGTTAGCCACGAGTTCTGGAACAGGTTGCGCTGAATCAACCGGCATGACCGATTCAGCGTATGCGCTAACCAAATAATTGCTGGTATAGTAAGGACTGCACAGAGATATACGAGAAACATTCCTGTACTCCGCCGCTGCGATTGCGTGTACACATGGTAATTTCTCGAGTTCGAAACGGTGACATGTGCACTTTCGCTCTACCAAATTAACAACATGCAAAGACTCGCCGGAAGATCCATATTTAACTTCAGTGTGATGATCATCAATCCTCTGTACCGCCAAATCTCTGGCGGCAGTTTCACGATCCTATTAAAAAATATATAATTAATGTGAAACGACTGACTTAGTACATCTTAAGGGCTGACTTAAGAGCTGTAAAGACTGACTTATGAATTTAATGGCTGACTAATTTTTTTAAAGGCTTACTTACATGTAGTAGTTTCTCCACACCACGAGTAAGCGTGGTTCGCTGCGATCTGGCATCCTCTCTTCGTTCAGCAAACCATCTGGTCATCATAACCCGTATCGATTCTAATATCCGAACAATGTTAAGACCTCTAGCAATCGACAAAGCTCTGTTCATTGATTCCGCTATGTTCGTAGTCATCAAATTGTACCTCTCGCCCGGGAAATGAACACGCGTCCACAGTCGGACATCAGCCCTTTGGAGGTAGCCGTGGAGTGCTGGATTAATCGCTTCAATCTCCTCGAAAATCTGAGTAAAGTCAGACATCCTAAAACATCTCGCCGCTTTCTTCACCAGACGAAATGCATCTTTTCCTTTGTACCGTCCCAGTATATTCTTATATAGATGGTACGTGCAAATTCCACGAGAAGCAAGCGGATACACATTTGTATCTGCTTTTCCAATCGAGTTATGCCTATCCGAGATTATCGCAAGACCCTCGTCGTCAGGAATCAAAAGCTTTAGTTTCGTAAAAAACCAATGCCAGGAATCATCATTTTCAGTGTCAACCACTGTGAAGGCTATTGGAAAAATCTGAAAGTTACCATCCTGAGCTAGTGCTGTGAGAAGCGTCCCTTTGTATCTACCGTTAAGAAACGTACCGTCGACAACCACAACTTTGCGCATGAAAGGAAACCCATTTACGCTCGCACCAAACGCAAGAAACACATACATGAATTTTCCATTCTCATCGATTTGAAGACGCGCAACTGTACTCGGATTTTCCCTTATTATCATGTATAAGTAAGAAGGCAAGCGTTCAAACCCACTCTCAGGTGTTCCCTGAACGATTTCCCTTGCAAATTTCAGCGTCCGGTAAGATTTCCAATATTCCATTTGTTCACATGAAAAACGATACACATAACTCAGCCACATCATACAATTAAGTCAGTCACAACGTAAAACTAATTCAACACTATTTTAATATAACTCGGCCGCATTGTGTAAATATATCAGCCGCTACGAAACACATATTACTCAGCTGTTTCGTAAACATAACTCAGTTACACCAAAGTAATTACCTTTACACCAAACTGCTTAGTGATAGCTATTCCAACACTCGTAGGGCGAACGGCCGGACCAACGTCGCCGAGAAAGTTCTTGTACAACTCTCCTAAAATATCTGGCGTTGCATTTCGACATCGATTAGAACGCTCAGTTGTAGAACATGTATGATTCGATTCGTAAATACAAACATAGAACGCCGGGGATTCCCCTTTGGTAGAAGCACGAACCCTCCAGATACATTCATCAACCCAACACTTAACAATGAATAATGTTCGGGTTGATATGTCTACATCATGTTCAACTCGATCCTTCACTGTAAGAAGTTTCAGTCGTCTCTCCAAATCGGCTTTACTCTCGTATCGTTGCCCTACCGCAAGATTTAACGACGACATCTCCAACCTTAGAAGAACCTCCTCACTCTCTTTAGACCCGCTCATCGAGAAGTTCTGATATATCTTCTTGGGAGGTATCATTGGTGACTCTTCGTCTTCTAAAGGAGACTCACCGTATGAGCTGAAGTTATCATCTTCAGATGATGCACCATCCGAGTCGTCGAACATATCAAATCGGCTATCAAATTCATCGTCTTCTTCGTTTTCTCTGCCTGTTTCATCTTCTCCGCCTACGTTCTGATTTTCTCCTTCCACAATACTTGAGCAATCAATCTCATTGTCCTCTTCTTCCTTCTCCGAACTGCAACCATCGTAACTCCCACTGTAATTATCGTCTCTGGACTCAACTTCTGACGCTTCTATTTCTGAGCTAAAACTGAAGTTTGTTTTAGTCTTCTCTCTTGCTCTGTCGTCCTTGTTCTCCATAATCTCAACACAAAGACGTAGTTGTTCGATTTTCTTTAGGGCTACAAAACCTTGCAACTGCC
The DNA here is from genome assembly GCF_000309985.2 of Brassica rapa. Classification (NCBI taxonomy): domain Eukaryota; kingdom Viridiplantae; phylum Streptophyta; class Magnoliopsida; order Brassicales; family Brassicaceae; genus Brassica; species Brassica rapa. The sequence continues at coordinate 30,801,476 of NC_024797.2, forward strand.
GAGTATTGGACACGTACACTGGTGGAGTGTCGTGCGCCATTGTTTTCAATGATTTATTCGAGAACATGTAGCTTAGCTGAATATGATCACTCATTTCATTCAATCCGTAATCATCGAGAACAGACTTTGTGAAATCTTCATGTGTAGAGTTCTCATCTAAATGGAGAACTCTACACCCTCTACTATCAGCGTTGAATACATATTTGTTTTTCTTAATCCAGTTACCGGAAACAATAATAACCAGATCCATAACCAACTGAGATAGATGAAGAAGAGAAATAACGGGTATGAAAGGGGAGGAGAGGAATATGAACAGACTGATTAAAACCTAGTTTTGAAGTTCTTTCGTTACTGATGACATGGCAAATCCGAATTGATGACATGGCAGCTGACATGGAAATTCAGTTTTTCAGCCACCAAAATAATATATAACTCAGACACCCTAAGTCAGTCCACATGTAGTAAGTAAGTCTGCCGAAACGTGGATACTAGTTCAGTAATTAATCTTTTTCGATAACCCAGCTGTAAATAGGATGAAATACAATAAGCCAACCATATCGTTTAACAATTCAGCCGTAAAATAATATTATTCTAGTAATTAATCTTTCGCTAATAACTCAACCACAATATAGCTGAGTTTCATGTTAAACCATCCAGTTTCAGCTGATTTAAGATAACCCAGCCGTCAAACATTCCATAACCCAGCCATTCGGTGTTCATTAACTCAGCCGTGGGTATATAACTGAGTCGTGTCTTTACTACGACTCAACCAAATTTTCCAGAAATCAATCCATCGATGATTAAGTCAGCCGTAACGTCAGTACGTAAGTCAGCCGTTGTCCAATAACTCAACTAGATTCATATAACTCAACCCTTACGCGTGGTTTACTTATCGTCTTAAATCAGCATTTTTTACTAAGTCAACTATTTTATTATAAGTCAGCCGAAACTTATACATATACCAGCCGTATCGAAAGGCGTATTCTTTTACGGCTGACTTAATGAAAACACGGAAGCGTATTCCTACGTGTCGCCGAAATTTTGCTTACGTGGCGTTAAAAAGTAATGACATTCTCGTAAATACGTTTTTTCTCATAACGTGGATAAAGGGCATGCTTGGCATTTAAAAAATACCAGTAATAAAAAAAAGATTTATATGGTTCTGGTCATAAGTCATAAAATATATAATATTTGAGTCAACTTTCCTTTTAAATATATCCCGAAGACAACGAGGCCGAATGAGATGGCTCAGTTTAGACCCATTAGCTTATGTAACGTCAGCTACAAGATAATCTCTAAGGTCTTATGCCAAAGACTAAAGAAAGTGCTACCAGGATTGATATCAGAGACTCAGTCAGCCTTTGTTGCTGGGAGACAGATCTCTGATAACATCATGATTGCTCAGGAGATGTTCCACGCTCTCAGAACTAAACCTAGTGGACGCAATAAGAGAATGGCCATCAAGACAGACATGAGCAAGGCATATGACAGGATGGAATGGTCCTTTATTGAAGCGGTCATGCGAAAAATGGGGTTCTCAGAGACATGGATCACATGGATAATGCGGTGTATAACGTCGGTGAAATACAAGGTCCTTATGAATGGAGAGCCAAGAGGAAATATTGTTCCAGGAAGAGGTCTACGTCAAGGAGATCCTTTGTCTCCTTTCATTTTTATTCTATGCACGGAAGCGCTCGTTAGCCTTCTTAATCATGCAGAGATCCAAGGGAAGATAACAGGGATGCGCGTCACACGCGCGTGTCCATCGGTATCCCACCTTCTCTTTGCTGATGATAGCCTTTTCTTCTGTAAGGCGGAGCCCCGTGAATGTGAAGAAGTAATGAAAGTAGTCAGGAAATATGGCAAAGCATCTGGACAGTGTATTAATTTTGATAAATCGTCCTTACTCTTTGGTAAGCGGATTAATGTGGCTATGAGACAAGAGCTTAAAGATGTGCTTGGAATACAGAACGAGGGCGGAATGGGAACCTATCTGGGTATTCCAGAAGATATAAGTGGATCCAAGTGCAAACTTTTTGCATTTCTAAAGGAGAAGTTGATGCATAGAGTGAATGGATGGACAGGTAGATGGCTGTCGAAAGGAGGGAAGGAAGTGCTGATAAAGTCCATTTTGCTCGCCTTACCAACATACGTGATGTCTACTTTCCTTCTCCCATTGGAGATATGTGAAAATCTTGCTAGTGCCATTGCACAATTCTGGTGGAGTTCAAATCCACCAAAAAGAGGGATACACTGGGCAAAGTGGGAAAAAGTTTGTTTACCAAGAGAGGAGGGTGGGATCGGTTTTCGCATGATCCACGAGTTCAACTTGGCGTTACTGGCAAAACAATTATGGAGACTAGTTCAATTCCCTGATTCTTTGGTTGCACGAGTCTTGAGGGGGAGGTACTATAGATTGTCCTCTCCATTGAGAGTAAACACTGTCACCAGCCCATCCTATGTGTGGACAAGCATTTCTGCCGCAAGGAAATTGTTATTACTGGGGATTAGACAGAAGATACATTCAGGACATGAAGTCAAGGTGTGGGAGGACCCGTGGGTTCCTACAACTCCTGCGAGGCCAGCTATTCCCATAGCACAAGTTATGCACCCGAATATGAGAGTCAGTGATCTTATTGACCAGGCATCGAAGGAATGGGACATTGGCTTATTGGAGAATTATGTCAGTCCTGAGGACATATCTCTCATAAGAAGTTTAGCCATAAGCTCAACTCATCGTCGCGATACATTTTGCTGGAACTACACGAGGAATGGCCAATACACGGTTAAATCCGGATACTGGCTGGCTCAGAATGTGCTAAAGCCATCGGCTGAGAAGGAAGTTCTAGAGCCAAGTATCACCAAGCTCCAAGCCTTTGCTTGGCAGATAAAGGCACCGAAGAAGATATGTCATCTTATATGGCAACTGTTAACGGGTCATGTGGCAGTAACGAGGAACTTAACAAGACGCAATATGAGGTGTGACAATTACTGTCCGAGATGTGGAGAACTAGAGGAAACAGTAACCCATGCCATTTTTGAATGTCCACCAGCTCTCCAAGTTTGGTCATTATCGTCCACTCCGACAAGCCCAGATATATTTCCCGTATCAAGTGTCTACACGAATATGGACTTTCTGTTTTGGAGGAAGAATAGCATTATTGAGCCAGAACTCGACAGAGATCCTTATCCCTGGATAATATGGTATATTTGGAAGGCTAGGAATGAAAAACTTTTTAGGGGTATAGACAGAGATCCTTTGGAACTAGTTCGACATGCAGAAAGTGAATGCAAAGCCTGGTTTGATGCTAACGAACTGGTGCAACCAGTGGTACAAGATAACAACCCGGTGGCAACCCAAGTCATAAGCTTGGGTAATATCTGCTTATTAGATGGATCTTGGACATCTTCTGCTCAATTCAGTGGATGCGGATGGGTATGGATGGACAGTAATGGGAACATTCAACTTATGGGAACAAGGAACTTCACTCGGCGCGAATCAGCCTTGCATTCGGAAGTAGAAGCACTGCGATGGGCGATGGAGAATATGCTTCAACACTCAACATGTCAGAGTTTTGGAACGGATTGTAAGGAGCTGATTGCAATGATAAAGGACCCTCAGGCGTGGCCAAGTTTTGCGACGGAGTTGGAGAGGATAGAGACGTTACAGATATGCTTCCCGGACTTCAGCATCATGCATGTTCCACGAACGCGAAACCAGATTTCAGACTTTTTAGCTAAGACTGCAAGATCTTTCCATAGGGAGTTACTTTTTATTGGTTGTTCTATTCCGGTCTGGTTACCTAGACCACCTCAAGTTTGAGTAATAGAATAGCCTTTCGACGTCAAAAAAAAAAAAAAAAAATATGGCCCACATATATTTGAGGCCCACCAATTTCTAGGGTTTAAAATTCCTCATCTCTCTCGCAAATTCAAAAGCTTCCCACACTCAACCATCCTTTTTTGTCTTTCGTGTTTGAGAAGTCAAGCATACAACTAGTTCATATTTGAGTAGTTTGATTCTTAGTAATAATTAATGGTGGCAGATAGTATGTTTTGTTCTTAATCTAGACATGGTATATCTATATATGTCTATCCGTGTCTGCGGTGCCGGTTCCCCCCATGAGCTAATCATGAGTATCATTAGGCTGGGTTCTTAAAGTTGAAGCCTCAATATTGTCATGGATTTGTCCAGGGCCGTCTTTTAGCACGTGCAAGTGGAGCGGTCGAACAGGGCCCAAAATTTTAGAGAACCCATAATTTTTTTTTAGTTTAGTAATAGTTATAAATTTAAAATCATATATTTATTAAAAATCAGATAGCTATATTTAATTTAATTTTCGTATTTATTAACCAATAAATATAAATAAAAAATTTGATTTTGCTTACATAACCAACAAAAATGCAATAAGTTAGGAAGAAATTAACATTTATATCAATTATATATTTTGGAAAGTAAAAAATAGCTGTCGGTGTTTGATTTAATATTCAATATAAATCTAGAAAGTTAATATTCTAATTTGATTTTATTTGGGAAACTATTATTTAGTGATTGTAAATAAATAGAGAAATATATAAATTTTCAGCAACTTTTACAAAAAAATAGTAAACACTAAAAAAGAAACACTAGTCTAAGCTTCTATCGAGAAGAAAATTGAGAAGTCTCTAACTTCTTGTTTAATCAAATTAAGAGTTTACGGTTTCTTTAACCATTATCCAGATTCTAGTGTTATATTGTTTTTTTTATAGATTATAACTCATGATATTGGATACAAAAAAAATCAAAAAAAAAAAAAACTGAAAAATTCATAGTCCTGAAAAGGTGTTTTTCATAAGTTTTTACTTATAAAACCAAAAGTTGTTTCTTTTACTCAAATTAGATTGGTGTATTTATTATATATTACAATAATATTTTGTCAGAAAAATATAAATTATTTCGGATTATTATAAAGGGTCTTGCTTTTTTCTTGAGCAGGGTATCTGTGGAGTTTGAGACGGCCCTGGATTTGTCAATAATACTGAACTTCCTCTTGAGTCTTTGAGCTGTTGTGGTGTTGTATATAGTTGCCTTGTGCCAGTCCAATCTTAATTAAATTTAATATTGACTACGATGTAAAACAATGATCTTATATGTACTTGCTGACAAAGAATTAAGTTAGAACATGGCGATTACACATCAAAGGAAACATAAATTTTAAAGACCAAGAACTTCTTCAGGGTTCTCTGGATTGTAGAGTTGACATACCTAGTAACTTTTTTTAACCGGCGTAATTGACTATTTACTAGAATGTATTGATAGATTTGCTTTCCATATCTGCCTTCCATGCCAAAAAAAAAAAGAGAATGGCTTTGAGAATTTTCATAGATTTTTTTATTATTTTAATCAAACGATATCTATACTATTAAAGCAGAATCTTTCTTATGAATCTGCCCCTGAATTTTCCTATTAATTACAAAACATTCCATTACCTTTTCTTCCTTTTTAAATACCAATCGCATGCCTTTTTCAACCAATTATTTTCAAGAAAAATTTAATAACTACTCCTCTTTAAATGCAAAAAAATCGGGTATGAAGATATTAATAACTATTCCTAACAATATATTTGATCATTTAATTAAGATTTTGTCACACCAACAATATATTTGGTCATTTAATTAAGATTTTTTTTCAAAGCGCAAAGATCTTCTTCGACACATCAAAAACCATTTCAACATGCAAAACCGATCGGCCCACTTTTCAAACCTACTCAAAATATTTTAATTGTAAGCATACATAGCAAATAAATGACATAACAAATAAATTCCATAACAAATAGTATACAATAAAACTAATTTTATATTTTTGAACTCTTAAAAATTAATTGTTATGTGTATCCATTCAAAAATTGATTGCTATGCGTATCTATTATGTATATCTAACATACAATATATGAATCTTTTCAAAAATAAACAATCAACACAATTATAGTTAGACTAGATTATTTGGTATAAGAACACAATCATTTTATTAACAAATATTTTTACAATTTAAAAGAAAACATAACCCGCGCTTTGAAAGCGCGGGTCAAAATCTAGTTTGCATTAATCTTAAATATGTTTACGCTCCAACGGAGAAAGATGATACAAAGAGGCTATTAACAACCAATCAAACAACAACAATAACATAAGGAATAAAATGGCGATACAAATCATAAAAAAGAATCATATGAAATCGTATCACAAAAACGTCATAAGCTTTTTTAAAGATCGCATCTAGTGTAACCTGTAGGACCACACATACTGCACCATACGCAGAGAGCATTCGATGGGAGGAAGATCCTTGCAATACCAACGAAACATGTTCATCCAATTCACTCCATATAGGAGGAAATATTAGGAAAGAAGACTGATTCAACTGAGGAACAAGCAGGAAACCATAACCCGCCACATCCATATTCCACGGCCTGAAGATGACAATGAACTTCTCTTCCACCTGCCACAAAGAAGAGAGATACACAAGCTCAACACCAACATCTGTCATGGAACCCGTACAAGAACTGCATACTGCAGACGATCGCACCAAAGCGATATAAATGCTACTAGAAATCGCAAAGGTAGAACCTAATGAAACTAAATCCATCGGTATATCACCAACTAAAGTCCTAAATCTCAACTCCAATGTCACCCATAAAAATAACTGTCTAAAATATTCTAGATTAGCAGAGTAAAAGGAGATAAGATGACCCTGAAAAACCTTACACGAAGGAGTGGTAGGGAGGTCGAAACAAAAACTGATTGAAGGCCAGTCGACACACCCAAACACAAACCTGTATATCACAGGAGAAAGAAACCCGTAGGTTAATGAAGTGTCACTAGCGGACACATGGGAACCACCACAACCACCATTTTTTGTCGCCATCCTAGATGGAGGCTTTAGAGTTGAGATCTGGGTAAAAGCTTGAGTAGATGGTATGAAGAAGAGACAGCCACATACGGCTGATGAAACCCCAAATAACAAGAAGGGAACATCACCGCCTCGAGACTCATGCGTCAAACTTGGGAAATCTAGATCTGGGTTTTGAGTCATCGCCAGAGGAAAGAGACTGGAAGAGGTGTTGAGGCAGCGAAGAAGAGCAACGACGGCGGGTACATCCGGAGGATCTGGTGGTTCCGGCGGAGTGACGAGAGAAAGAGGGAAGCCAACGGGAGGAACTTGCACGGTGGTGGGTCAGGAGGAGGCCTGAACAGCGGACAGAGAGGAGCAGTCACCATCATCATCACGAGGAAAGGGGGAGCTGCTTCACGTGGTGGAGAGCTAGGCGAAGGTGGAGGAGCAGAGGAGATCCATCCAAGCGGCGTACATCAGGACTCGGGCCTGGGAGGTTTCTTCTAGAATTTTCATAGATTTTTTTTTTTACGATTCTACAGCAGACAATTCTACCTGCCGTATGAGGATTCACGCCTGACTGCATCACCTGAACCGTCTTATCGGTCCACGCTTGACGGTATTTCTTGCGCCATGTTGTAGATCTTTTGTAAGCTTTTTTCCTTTAATTCGCATAATATACTGTTTCTATTAACGATAAATAGAATGATGAATATCTCCACTTTTCTTTCCAAAACAAGTATGGTAAGAAAATCATAAAAATAAACTACAGTCAAAATTATTTTTGTTAATTCATTATATACCATAAAAATAGTATAAATGTTATTGGAAACCCTCAATCATCATCAAGTGATTCCTAATTATTTCCACAATGAAGCTTCTTCTACTGCTGCTAGCCTTCTGCAGCCTTTCTCTATCAAGTTGTTCTCCATCTTATCTCTGGTTTTCTATATTATTATTGTTGTTATATATGTTAGTTCTCCTATAAGGTTTCGAGTTTATTTTCGTCGCAATATGTATTTTTCTGTTTGTACATCTGTAATAACTTTTGAATTTCTTATTATCAACGAACAAAAAAGAAGAATTAATGTATGAAAACGTTTGCAGGGAGTGAACAAAAGTATGTACCTTACGATTACTCGGCAACAATAGAGGCAAGCTATTATTCTATGTTCTTTATTTAGGTCGTTGTTCGTTGGAAACTTATGTTTCTGATTATCTTATTGTCTTGGTGTAGTGTCTAGAGAACCCTTATAAACCACAATACAATGGAGGGATCATCGTGAACCCTGACCTACAAAATGGTTCACAAGGCTGGGCACAATTCGCAAACGCCAAAGTCGATTTCAGAGAATTCGGAGGCAATAAGTTCGTTGTTGCACGAGGGAGGAATCAGTCTTATGACAGCGTCTCACAGAAGATTTCTTTGGAAAAGGGACTTCTCTACACTTTCTCTGGTATATAGTTTCGAATATGTGTTTCTTGGATCTTACTCTTCAGAAATTTATACGAATTACTCAAACTATTATCTGATGTATTTTATGTTACTTGTAGCTTGGTTACAAGTAAGCAAAGGAAAGGCTCCTGTGATAGCCGTTTTCAAGAAGAATGGTGAATATAAGCATGCCGGTTCGGTTATTGCTGAATCTAAGTGCTGGTCCATGCTTAAAGGTGGTCTCACTATTGATGAATCTGGTCCTGCCGAACTTTACTTTGAGGTATTTACATATACAAACAAACATAGTCTTTGTGCCAACTCTTGAATGTTTGTCTAAGTAACCTACTAGTTTTAATATATTTTTAAAATCTAAAAATGTGAAAATAAGAACGTTACATATAAGTGGAAATAGAGAAATTAACCTATGATGATTCTTATTTATGTGCTCATGTGTAGAGCGAGGACACAACCGTTGAGATATGGGTTGATAGCATCTCGTTGCAACCATTCACACAAGAAGAGTGGAACGCTCACCACGAGCAGACCATTCACAGAACGAGGAAGAGAGGCATGAGGATCAGAGCCGTAAACAGCTTAGGTGAGCCAATACCAAACGCAACAATCTCCATCGTGCAGAATAGACTTGGGTTCTCATTCGGGTGCGAGGTAGAAAAGTACATACTTGTAAACCAAGCATACCAAAACTGGTTCACTAAGAGATTCACCGTGACAACCTTCGCGAACGAGATGAAATGGTACAGCACGGAAGCAGTAAGAGGCAAAGAGGATTACACGACAGCAGACGCCATGTTAAGATTCTTCAAACAGCATGGGATCGCTGTACGTGGCCACAATATCGTATGGAACGACCCCAAGTACCAACTTAGTTGGGTGAGTTCTTTGTCTGGTAACGATCTCTACAACGCCGTGAAAAGAAGGGTTTCCTCGGTGGTCTCAAGGTACAAAGGGCAGCTTCTGAGCTGGGACGTTGTGAATGAGAATCTCCATTTCTCGTTTTTTGAGAGCAAGATGGGTCCTCAAGCCTCTTATAACATCTTTGCGTTGGCGCATTCCATCGACCCAAGGACAACAATGTTTATGAATGAATTCGACACGTTGGAGCAACCGGGAGATTCGGCTTCTAGTCCAGCAAGGTATTTAGGGAAGCTTAGAGAGCTTCAATCTATTCGTGTCGCCGGAAACATTCAGTTAGGGATCGGTCTTGAGTCTCATTTCAACATTCCTAACATTCCGTATATGAGATCAGCTCTTGACACTCTTGCTGCCACTGGTTTGCCTATTTGGCTCACTGAGGTCGACGTCCAAGCTCCTCCAAATGTCCAGGTAACTCAAATAAATATTCTCGGCTATCCTAAGATTTTGTGAGCTATATTGAAAAATTAGTACGAATTTTAATTTGAAAATAAACTATTTTGGGAGTCTATATATATTTATGTAATTTTTTAAAAAAATTTGGAGGTTGTATGCTAATGTTTTACTTGTCTATGTTCATGACTGGCTTCTAATGTTCAATTTTTTGCAGGCCAAATATTTCGAGCAGGTCCTAAGGGAAGGCCATGCACATCCGCAAGTGAAAGGAATGGTGACTTGGAGTGGTTATTCTCCCTCAGGTTGCTACAAAATGTGCCTCACCGATGGAAACTTCAGGAACCTACCCACCGGAGACGTTGTGGACAAACTTCTGCGTGAATGGGGAGGGCTTCGTGGGCAAACCACAGGTTTAACTGATGCTGATGGGTTCTTTGAAGCTTCACTCTTACATGGTGACTATGATATCAGTATTGCTCATCCTCTCACTAATTCAACTGCTTCTCACCGCTTTAAGTTGACTTCTGATGACTCTCAACCATCTCGTTTTGTTGTTCATGTTTGATACGCTAAGTTTACAACTACCTTGAACTATTTGAGTAGTTTAAATCTTAGTGAAAATAGTGCAGCAAGTGTGAGGAAACTCCAAAGGGCTATTATTACTCATGAACACTATTGTTAATTTGAAATCTTGATTTTTTAGCTTACAATGTATAACGTTTTATTATTTTTAATAATTAGTAATCAAGTTTAGTGTTATTAATTAATGTTCTTATTAACTATGGCCTATTGAAAATGTTGGAAAATTGTTTTTGTTAATGGATGGTTGAATAGAATCAGCAACTTCTTGGCTTTGTTGACAACCATATCGAACTATTATAATTTACTTAACTTTGATATATTTTTGCTAAAGAACAATTTCTCTATAATGTAACACCAGTCGATGTTACACGACAAGTGCTTCAACGTAACTCCAAAAATGTTTCACGAGGCAGCAATTGTAGCCACTTGTTAAATCCAACTTCTTGTTCTCCTTTGTAGGTAATGTTTATTTTATGTGGTAGAACGCACTTTTACCGTTTACCCGTTAAATGTTCTATAGTTTTCTTCTTTCTTTTAGAATGGTTTTTGGATATATTTTTTTGTTTGCTTTTAGTTTTGGGATGTTGTTACTTAAAAGTAGGTGGTATCCGTTCTTCTAGTTTTAGGTTGACCGCATTACTCTACCTAGTGCTTTCATATTCGTTTCACATTGTGTAGTTTGTCATTTTTCATTGGAAATCAATATACTTTTATCTGATATAAAGCCTTTATCAAAAATAAAATATAAAGCCTATGGCAGTATAAGAAAACAGTATGTTTAAATTCAAGATGGTGCTCGTATTCTTAAGCCTATCTTTGAAACGAACCTTAAAATCAATGTAAAAGAAAGGTGCTTGTAAAGGAAAGAGGAGTATAAAAATAGATTAGAATGTGACAACCCTTAAGCTTTAACAAATGAGTTTTGTCGTGACATTTTAATTTTACAGGAAGGAAGATGAAGAATTTCAATAATGGCTTCTTCCCCAGCATGCTCTTTCTTCTCATATGTCTTGTGTATTCGGGGCTTGCTAATGATCCTTTCTCCCATAGTCACTCTCTCAAAACAGAGGTAACCAAAACTGATAAAACCTCGATATATAGATATATCACATGCTTGATTTATTTATTTTTAAAAATCAAACTGTCTAACGTTGGTAAAATATGGCGAATATATAAAGTGTATAATGAAGCCTCCACGAAGCATTGTGGAACAAGAATTAATACTACTTAGCCACTCTGATGAAGATGACTCTGATCAAGAGTGGGAGATAGATGAAAATGGGGCTATTAGAGAAATGGCACAGAGAATTCAGCTTCAGCAAAGAATCATTTACAGCTTCTCCGGTAACACAGATGCAACCTATTCGTATGTTTATATAATTTAACAAATCATCATCTTATGCTTTCTTGTTTAGTAAGTTACTGTTTCAAACCAGTGATTCTTGGTAATTCATCTCTTGTAGATGTGTACAATGTCTGGTTTCAGTTTTTTTTTTCCGGATACAGAAATAATTATAACCAATTAAACCACTTTGATCATAAGTTCAGATAGGTTTCTTTTAGTTTTGTTTGAGTTTGAACCGGTTATGTTTATATAGATTGAATATCCATTTTTTTTTTATGGAAACACAGCTTGGGTAAAGTTGAGAGGAGGAAACGACAAGAAAGTAGGGATTGTGTTCAGGTCAGAAAGTGGAAGACTTGTTCATGGAGGTGAAGTTAGGGCAAAGCAAGGATGTTGGTCTTTGCTTAAAGGTGGGATTGTACCTAATGTTTCAGGCCCAGTAGATATATTCTTCAAGGTACAACATTATACACGTGTTTTCATATGTATATTCTCAGTGTTAACACATGTTTTATTCGAAAGCAGAGTGAAGACAGAGAAGCAAAGATCTCTGTAACAAAACTGTCGCTAAAACAGTTTAGTAAAAAAGAATGGAAACTGAAACAAGATCAACTTATTGAAAAGGTACCAAATGTTATAATTTTTATGGTTTCAGATCTCTTGTGTGCTGTTTTTTTCTCTTATATAAATGGTATTGGTTGCAGATAAGGAAGAATAAAGTGAGATTTGAAGTTACTTATAACAATAAAACTGCGGTAAAAGACGCAGTAATATCCCTAAAACAAACCAAACCATTTTTCCTCTTAGGCTGTGCAATGAATTTCCGGATCCTACAAAGTGAAGGGTACAGAAAATGGTTTGCGTCACGGTTCGCAATCACGTCATTCACCAATGAAATGAAATGGTATACAACAGAGAAAGTACGCGGTCAGGAGAACTACACGGCAGCAGATTCAATGCTGAAGTTTGCAGAGGAGAATGATATATTGGTTAGAGGTCATACAGTTTTATGGGACGACCCAAAGATGCAACCAAGTTGGGTGGAAAATATAAAAGACCCTGAAGATGTGAGGAATGTGACACTGAACCGGATAAATTCGGTTATGAAGAGGTACAAAGGTAAGTTAACCGGGTGGGATGTGGTTAACGAGAATTTGCATTGGGATTACTTTGAAAAAATGCTTGGTGTAAACGCTTCGTCAAGATTCTACAACCTTGCTTATAAGCTAGATCCTGATGTGACATTGTTTGTTAACGAGTACAACACGATTGAGAACCCTGGAGAGGTTACTGCGACGCCGGTTAAGGTGAAGGACAAGATGGAGGAGATACTTGCGTACCAAGGAAACGAAAACATTAAAGGAGCAATTGGAGCTCAGGGTCACTTTAGTCCAATTCAGCCTAACTTAGCTTACATGAGATCTGCATTGGATACTTTAGGCTCACTAGGGTTGCCTGTATGGATTACAGAGCTTGATATGCCTAAATGCCCTAACCAGGTGTCTCATCAGCTACCTTGTATAACAAGAAACCTTTTCTCCATCTTTATACATTTATCATAATCATAAAAGTGTGTTTGATTACTAATTTGATTGATCATAGGCAAAATACATAGAAGAAATTCTCAGGGAAGTTTACTCGCATCCTGCGGTGGAAGGCATCATAATATTTGCTGGACCTGAGGTGTCTGGTTTTGACAAGCTGACACTCGCGGACAAGGACTTCAACATCACAGAGACGGGAGATGTAATTGACAAGTTGCTCAAGGAGTGGCACCAAAAAACTTCAGATATTCCAAATATTTTCATGGTGGACCACGAGAACGAAGAGGAAGATGTGTCATTGTTGCATGGACTTTACAACGTGAACGTAAGTCATCCACAGATCAAGAACTTTTCCACCAGTTTGCGCTTGGAGGTAACTAAGGAGATGGGTCCGCGCCAGGTAGTTAGAGTTGTGATTAATGCTTAAAAGTGATAATTATATACAACATTGTCTTGTTACAAAAAAAAATAACATATATAACATTGGTCGTACTGAAATAGTACTTGAAACGTCAATTACAAAATCATAATGTCTTCTTCAGGAGTCATTAAAAATAATATAACTAATGCTGAAAGATTATACTAGTAAACTATCATTTCTAAAAACATTATAAAGGAAAATTTCAATATACAAAAACAGAGTTACCTAATCGGCTAATCCTGACCTGAACTTAACGTCTTGATTCCTTACACAACTTAAACTTCTTGTTCTCAAACTAACTTATACACACACAAAAAAGGTTTAACTATACAACTCATTTGAAAACACACAAACACACATGTGAAGGGAAGTGAAAAAGCGAAGAGACACATGGAGGACGGGAACACTGAAATCGGGAGCATAGGAATTATCAGTGATTGTAAAGAAAGGGACCAGAAGGTGTCACATCTAAAGTGTGTAGTTGGTCGAAGTGCGTGTTCTTGCACGTGAGCACATGTGTGAATTTGTTGAACCTTGCGTATTATTACATTTTTACGTGCACACGTGCTCACATGCATGCCTGATTTTGCTAGCTAGCTATTAGAATTCCTTAAAACTATTAATCAAAAATTCATTTTACTTCTGTTATTATTTTCTTACAATATTTAAACTTACATGACATGTGTGCCAAAACAGAGATGCACTTCCATAACATGAAATTTCTGTACTCACATTTTTCAAACTCTGAATTAACTCTCCATTATCGTTTTATTAAAAGAAAATATCTGAACATTTGAATATGATAGTAAGATTATTAAGATTTTAGATATAGAAACCTTTTTCTGAAAAACTTTATATAATTATTACTCTTTTTCAAATCTTAATAAAAAAAAACACTAATATCTCGCCATCCCACATATAGAAAGTGCCAAACATACACGAAAAGGAACACAAAAGATAAATAATGAACTTACTAGGATGTCTTTTTCGACAGGTAAGAATTAATTTAGCTAGTACGAAAAAGAATAAAATGGAAAACAAAATGTGAGGGCATAGCAATAGACCGCTCGGATCTTCTTTGTCACAACTTGTCTGCCGAAGTCGCTTTGACCAATGCACCATCTAATTAGTCTCACCAATACTATTAATTACCTACATAAATAGCCATTATAAACATTTAATATACGATTAGTGGCCATTTATCTCTTCTATGCTAGTTTTGGAGGATATGTCACGTGCAAACTTTCTATTAGTACGATAATTAAAATAAAACAAGCATTAAAGTTTCAACTCTATATAGTTTGATATGCGTCGTTCGTTTATTTTTATGCAGCTGAAATGTATAAATAAGCAGGTTTGGTTTTATATATTTGGATCAAATGAGAAACGTCTGGCCACGAACGCTACATGTCATTCCCATGTTACATACTGGCATTGTAAGAAAAGAGTAACAAAGTATTCTACTATCGAGTTCACGTGTTGCGAACTTGAAAAGAACGCTCGAGTGTGCCTAAATAACGCCGACTTATCCATTAGCTTGTATACAAGTTACTTCGTCCACATAGTGAACTGATAACGACAAAACAAGAGCCAACATTATTAGACCAACCTAAGATTTGAAAATTAATAGGCACAAGAAGTAGGAGACGATGATAATAAGTTAAAATAAGATATACTCCGTACCTGTTGAAGATAGGACCAAACAATTGAATAAAATTAAACAATGAAATATAGAGGACATCACACATGGAGAGATATAGTCATATAGATGCATGTGTATAAATCAAGTCGATACTTCACCCACAGCTTCTGTCTAAATCTATCTCCACACAGCAGTTCAAACTCAAGAACCTAAAAAAAAGGAGTTGCTTTCTTTTATAAACACAATAAATAGAAGGAAAATGTTGGGTTCATCAGAATGGAGTAGTGGATGCGAGTCAGGATGGACTTTGTACTTAGACCATTCTGTTTCTTCTTTTCCAAGTTCTTCTTGTTTCCGAGACATTAATGGGTTTGAAAACAGAAGAAGAAGCAAAGATTCTTGGAGTCAAAACTACGTGCATCAAGAAGAAGATGAAGAAGAAGATTTGTCGATGATGTCAGATGCATCTTCTGGCCCAAGGAATGTTTGCGAGGAAGATTCTGTGAAAAAGTTAAACAGTGTTGGTCCCAAGAAACAGAACAAGAGTGAAAAGAAAAGAAGAGATTATGAGAAAATGAACTCGGTTCTTGATGATACTGCTAGTTCTCATGTAAGTCTTTTATTTTCAAATAAATTCTGTAAAGCCAAACGATAACAGTCCATTAGTCATAACTATTTCTTTTAGAGTGCAAATATCATTTTTGTTCTTTTTATTTTTGTAGTTGATTATTATATCCATAGCAACTGTAGAATTTACATCACATGGAGGTCCAGGACTAGTTTGGACATAGCAATGTTAAAACACAAAGACTTTTGAATGAGAGGGTATTGATTTTGTCGTTTGTACTGTTTACATTTCTTGTAGATGTTGCAGAAAAGTGTGGGTGGTAATAAGATAGAGCAAACCTTTCCAGAGAGTACATTGGATTATTCGCAAGGCTTCTCGGCAACTCACATTCAGGTTACTCCCTCTCTCTTTTCTGCTCTCAGTGAGATTCTGTTGAGTACACGTGACTTGTCTCAAGAGACTCACTATGTGTGTTTGTTTATCAACAAGTAGGACAAAGCAGCATTCCAAGAACAATATGGTTATTTGCAAATGGAAACAAGATACTAGATAACCAGTTAAGTAAAATATATACTATTATATAGATATTAACTACTTGTTTACTCTTACTTTACCAAGTGTGTGTATATATTCAACTCTGACTTAAACGTCATTCTTAATTAGCAGGTGGTTTTTATTTATGAAGAGCAGCTATTTTAGACAATTTGGAAGCTTGTATGGATTCAAGTAAGAAATGAAGGGCTAAAGCAAAAAAAGTGTCATAGAAGAAACCAAAATGAAGAGATAGGACCAAAGAAGGTTCTCAAATCTCCAATAGTTCTGAATCTTTTTTTTTTCTGTTTTCTTTTTTTTGCAATTTCGCCACAAACGAACTTTTCCTTTTTCTGTAGTTTCCCTTAGACCATCAGCATTGGTGAACCTCAGTTCTCGATTCCCAGTGCTCCTATTATTATTATTTTAATTTCATTTTTTCGTTTCATTTAAAAAAAATTAATATTGGTCCAATTACGGGCTGCCACGTGGCGTGGGGCCCGCAGAACAGTAACGATACGGAGTCTTCCCAGTGACCTCACACGACGCAGATTCAACACTATTGAAATATTTTAATATATTTTTTATCGAAAACTGTGTAAACTTTTGCTAAGACCCTTCAATGCTGATGCTCTTATGTACGTTACTCGTGGTTTACAACACTTCAATTGCAATTTTTCTGTCATAGTGTAGCAAAAACTTAACTGGCTATTAAGTTTTCTACCATGGGGTGCATTTTGTTAAGTTAAACAAACAAAAACTTTAACACTTTAATATATAATATCACTCTAAATGTAAAAGTATAAATCTTAATATCCTACTAGATTTTGACCCGCGCTTAAAAAGCGCGGGTTTATTTTTGAAATTAAAAAATTATTTTATATAAGAGATAATGTATAGGTTTGAGTAAATTTATCCGAGTGCACTAAACCGTACCAAACTGGGAAAAAACTCAAAATTAAGCTGAATTTCATAAATAATCGAGCATAGAAAAAATAGAAACCAAAGTAAGGACCAAATGAGTACTTAAAATTTTAAAATATAAATTATATAACCTATTAAACATAACTAAACCATTAAAAATTTATACTATTAATAGAATTATATGTGGTAATGATCACATTTGAATAATCTATCATATATTCATATGGATTTATTGTTAGAGCAATTATATAATAGATTATGAGAAAATAATAAATGAATTCATTTAAATTATGTAAAATATTTATATAGTTAGAGAAATATAAGTTAAGACCAAATAAATAGTTAAGTCTAATGAAATGGTCCAACAACCTTGTTTAAGTAGATTTTTTAGGAGTGATTCCCTTTTAATAGTATAGATGTCGTCGTCAGAAAAAAATTAATAACACGAGTTCACGTTGGATACAATATTTATGATTAACCAAACCTAATGGGCCTGATTGTATTATGGCCCATCTAAACGTGGCCCAATATAGAAAAATATCATTAAAGAAGTAAACATTTTATTACAAAACACAGAGAGAGAGAGAGAGAAAGAAAAAAAAAACAGAACTGCCTGATGCGTAACAAACGATGCCACTGTCCGCATCAATATCATCGCCGTCTTCTCTCGCTCTTCTCTCAGCCCGATCACGATCGCCTCTCTCCTTCTTCATCTCCACTCCCAAAACCCTAATCATATCCAGAACCCCTGATCCTCCTTGCACTTCCCTTTTTGCTTCCCGGCGACCCCGCGACTTCATCAACGTATGTTCCTTCCTTGCTTTAGATTGTGTGCCTAACACGATTCAGTGTCTGAACTGTTTATGTGTTTCAACAGGGGAGGAGGGATGGTTTCGTAGACGGTGATCGGAGCTGGAACCGGAAGATCAGACCGGAGTATGGGATCGATGAGGATTACGAAGAGGACGAAGACGAGGAGGAGGAGGAGGAAGAAGAAGAAGATAGAAGCTTGGATCTTTTACTTCGGTTCGTCGAGAATGTCTTCAGAAAAGTTTCGAAGCGAGCAAGGAAAGCCGTCCGATCTGTTTTGCCTGTTTCCATCTCCACCAAGCTGGTAAAGTCTCGAACTTTCGATGATCACTCTAATCTGATTTAAGATCTCAGCAACTTCTCTGCATCTGCTGATTGTTTTGTTTCGATTTAGGTGGGCTTCTCAGTGAACGGCGTACTTATACTTGCATTTTTATGGATCTTGAAGGCCTTTCTCGAGGTAATAACTTTAGTCCTGGAGTTGATTGTTTTGTTTCGTTATACTTGATTGCTATATGTTCGTAATTGGATTCACTGACTATGGTAGAAGGCTGTATCTATAATAACTTTGAAAAGAGAGAGGATAGTGTTAATGAGTTCAGTTGTTGTAGTGAATCTATTTTTATGGCATATACAAACTCAATGATATAGAATAACTCAGATTAAACACCGCCTCTCTCTGTTTTTATTTTACTCACACATATATATCAGTATGGAAGAGGCTAGTAATGGATCTTCTTTCACATTTGAATCTCCCTTCTGTATTTAATTTGTAAAGTCTCTGGATTTTAGTTATCTTTATAGGTGTTTGGATCAGTCCTTTTGCATATTTTTCAGTGTTTTTATGTCTTCAAGAGAGACAATTTTTTTTTTGTGTTTCTTAACGTAAAGTAGTGTTGTTAGCTTTTCATGTTGATTGGGTTTTAATGTAATTTTTGTGGTGGAATACAGGTAGCTTGCACACTTGGGACTATTGTATTTACGAGCATTCTATTTATACGGGGACTTTGGGCTGGTGTAGCATACGTACAAGAAAGCCGCAACAACAGGATCAATGACCTTGCTGATGACCCACGTGCATGGAACGGGGTGCAGCCAGCTTCTTGATTATTTCACTTTATCAAGTTTAGTATCTGACTTTTGAGAGCCAAAATAGGTTTAGGCTCTTGGAAGACAATAAAAACCACAGATGATTTTAGAATCAGAAAGGAGTGAGTTACACTGGATATGATGTTCTTTGGCATTGTCTGATGATTTACTAAGTAAAAAAATGTAATGTTTGTAGCATTCCTAATTTCCAAATTTACTAAAATTCCCAAACACTGATGCTAGTCAGTAGTATGAAATTAGAATTACCTTGGTTCCCTTTTCATCTACAAACTATCAGTCTATTCTTCCACTTCTAAGAGAGCAAATTATACATGTGACTGTTTGCTACTTTGCCCTATCAACCTGATTATAACATTTCAGCCTAAAAGATAATAGTTAAAATTTGGACGACTTCGGTATCAATCATTAGAGACCGTAATGGTGTACTAGACTTAATAAGTCGTAAAAATACATCTCTTACAATATCGTTGATCGATTTGTGGTAGGAAGTTAGGAACTATCATTGTTCAATTAATTCTAACAAATGTCTGACTATATAAATGGGGTCTTATAAAATTTAGGAATTTTCTATCCATTTTATTACTTAAACCATATTTTGTATTAAAAAGAATAGAGATGCGTTCTTCTAAATGTATATTGATATATTTATCTACAAATTTCTGATCCAAATACTATTACTTAATTTCCTTTAATATCTACAAAATTCTGAAATACTGTTTAATTTTATTTTTAATTGTGACATTGGAAAATGCATTTATTATTGATTTATAGCGTAATTTTTAAAATAGGATAATAACGTACGAATCATCACTAAATTAAATATATTCAAATATAATATTAAAATAATATAACAACAAAACACAAATATCCAATATTTTTAAAAGTTCAAAAATAGTATGTAATTCTACTTTTGAAAATTATACAATTATCATTACTAAATAATTTTTCAAAAGTTTATGTATTTTTATAAAATTATATATTTTTAATCTTAATACCATTAGTTTTAAAATATCTACAAAATTATAAGGGGAATTTGTCAAATATGATTTTGATTGCAAAAATATACCCAAACTTGAATCAAATGCAAAAATAACTCAAAAGCCTTGTAAAATTACAACCAGCTCCTTACGACAAAAAAAAAACAGAATTTGTTTTTACGAATATAACCCTATGAAGTTTGTTGAGTTTTTTTAAGTCTTCTAATGTTATGAAATTCTTCTGGAAGACAAAATATTTTTGATAGAGGAAAAATTGAAATGATGTAATTATAAACAGTTGCAAGTGATATAAATCAAAATATAATAAAATGAAATTGATTTCAACATAGATGAATGAAAGCAGTGAGTCATATGATATTTTTTGGCTTAGGGTTTGGCAATCTTAACAATTTTTTTTAGGGTTAGAATTTGGAATCTTAACATTTTTTTTTGAAAAACTAAAATTTTAATCTATATGTGTTTAGTTTTATGTATATCAAACAATTTTTAACTTATATTTAAGTTTAATGAATTATTTGTTTCTACTTAGTTAGTTATTTGAGTTTAGAGCCTTGTTCAAAAACGCGGCCTCTGCGGCCGGTTAATCGGCGAGAATGCGTGAGGCGGAGGACCACCGCTGCGAGTTGGTGTTAATCAGAGCATTGATCGGATTTTTTTTAAAAAATCATCGTTTTTGTATGTTTTAGGTTCCGAATCACATCTCTCTCTTAGATCTGTTCTATTGTGACTAAAATCATCAAGAATAATAAGATTAAACAATTGCACCCATATGTCAACAGTTGCAAGACTGTGATCATCATCAATCCCGTAAGGCATAAGGGGCTTGTCCTCCTGGATGAACTTGTCCAGTTTCATCGTTGTCAGGAAGAACATCATATTCTTCTGCCACATTTTGAAGCCTTTGCCATCAAACTGGTTTGGCATCAGTCCTTGAGTGAACACACTAGGGACAGCTGGAGGAGTTTGAACTGCCACCGGACCACTTGCAGTTGCTGAAACTGAACCCGTCTGATAAAGACCAGCACCGAATAAGCTACGGCGAGTGGTTTCATCAGCAGCATTTCCCGCAGGGAGGATAGTGCTTGTTGTTGCTTCAGTGGTTGACGCTGTGATATTTCCAGCGGTTGTCATTGTTGCATCAGTGGCTGCAACGTTGAGTAGAATTGTTGTGACATTGGTAGTGTCAATGGGAGTGTTGTTATCGTTTGTCATTTTTCTGTAGAGAAAACATGAAAAACGGATTAGTACTCCATTCAAAAAATAACATATTATTTTAAAAAAATCATCGTTTTTGTATGTTTTAGGTTCCGAATCACATATATCTCTTTGATCTGTTCTATTGTGACTAAAATCATCAAGAATAATAAGATTAAACAATGAAATCGCAATAGAAAATGAAGGGCTGACATTGCTCTGTAAAAACAATCGCAGAGATTTAGGTAGAAGACATGGATATATTAGTCTTTTCGTAGTTCATTAAACTTAAAAATTCAAAAAAAAATGAGCTTGCCTCACTCGAACATCGGCATGTCATGAGTTTGAAGGTGCACATAACCACTAGTCTGAATGTCATTAAACATTTTAGTACATATATTAATTATATAAGACCTAGACATATATAAAATCCATAAAATTACTTCCCGATTAATCCCCGCGTAATCTCCGATTAATGGATTTGGCGCTAGGCGCTACCCAACCGCACGCGTTACGCCTAGCGAGTTTTCGGACAAGGGTTTAAAGTATATTTAGGGTATAGACGACTCTGCATGAAGTCTTCTAGACGATTTACTGAAAGCATTCTTGTGTGTTTTATGTTAGAAGACTTTCAGAGTTAATAATATTAAAATGTTTTTATTTCCACTAAAAATATTTTAGTTTTCCGCTTAAACTCTGGAAAATGTCTCCTCGTGTTTATTAAAGTTTTTTTATTCCCGCTAAAAATATTTTAGTTTCCTGTTTAAACATGAAAGTAATTTATTTTTGTCAAAAAAAATATAAAACTAAAAATCGAAATCTCAAAACCCAAGTTTTTTTTTACCACAAAAAAAAACATTGGTCTCATATATATATATTTTTTTTGTTACTCTCTCTCTCTCTCTCTGACGGCTGTTCTTCTTCTTCCCTTGTCGTCTTCTCTTCTCCCTAAGACACAACAAGACATAGAGACAAAAGAGAGAGAGAGAGGAGGCAAAGTTCGGACATGAGAAAGGAAGAAGAAGAGACGACGGCCGGAGAGAAGAGAGAGAGATCTCGGCTTGGTCGGCAAAGGCGATAGCTTGGGACGGATACTCTGAGATTGAGGCTTCTTCTGTAAGATTAGACTCTAAAGGTATGTCTCTGACTCTCGATTTAGTTTCGTTTTTGGTGAGTTTTGATTCAGATTTGTTGAGTCCAAAGGAGGGAAGTTTGTGCTGAGGATTGAGGATACCGATTTGGAGATATCAAAGCGAAGCTGCTGTTCTTCTCGTGGCTTGGTCTTGATTGTGATGAAGGTCTTTACTTCTTCTTCATGTGCGAGTTTCTCTACATTGGTTGTGTAATGGAAATTTTGATTGAAATTGCAGGTCCTGGGGTTGGTGGAGACTTTGGTCCTTACAAGACAATCCGAAAGGAATGCTCTTTACTTTAGTATTAATTTTCTTACAAGACTCGGTGATGGATGTAAGGCAGTTCCTTCTTGATGCCCCAGAGACATGTTATTTCACTCACTACGAGTTGTTGTTCCTTCTTTACGTGAAATGTTTTTGACGGGGGCTTGTATTGTACTGCTGGTTTTCAGGTATCGTTCTGTGCCTGGGTATTCAATGTAATTGCAACCATGGTCTGCTGAATTAAAGGCGGAGGTGAGCTTGACACTATACTATTGTTTTTTTTATGAATCTTCTAATGTTAACTGTTCTTATGAAGTTTTGTTTTGATTTGGATGAAAGTTGAACTAATGCTGGTTTTGAAAATATTAATGATATAGGTGTGAAGATCTTTTTCCTTTCCACAATCTATGTGTTGATGGGCTGTCCACTTTCTTATGTTGTATGGTACAGGCCTCTCTACCGATCCATGAGATGATGCTCCTTTTAACTAGTTTTTATTTCGATGGTTTTATTACAATTGAATATTAAACAAGACTAAGAATGTGTTGGATGGTTTTGATGATGAAGTTGTGGAAGAAAAGGGTGGTAAAGATGGTGAGCTTTTGGCTGATGCGATCGAGTGATGCAGAGATGGACACAAAAATGGATATGCTTGATGGTGAAGATGTGGTTGCCGATGATGATGATACTCCCTCCGTTTCGTTATGTAAGCAGTTTTGCCAAAAAATATTTGTTTCATAATATAAGTTGTTCTCGGAACCCAAAACAATAAATATACAATATTCCACTAAAAAACTTAAAGGCCTTGTCGTTAGTTTTCAATTTTTTAAACACAACTTACAATGTCAGTCAACTAACATTTACTACTAGTTACCAAAAAATCTATTTCTAAATTCACTATAAATACCACCGTAAATGTTGTCTTACTCCATTAGTTTTTCTTTTTGATTTACTTTCTTCGATCTATTTTTTCTTCATAAAACTATGGATCAAAATGAAGAAAAAAGTCAAAAAGAAAACAAAACAGAAAATGTTAAAAAAATCAACAAAACACAATCAAACCTCCAGATGTTCACTCGGCCATTTGACTTGAACAAGATGCATTATGATATTGGAGAGCTTCATCCCGACAAAGAAATTGAAGCTTAAATAAGCATATTACAAACTGTTCAAAAGTTTTACTTTGGCTCCATCATAAAATTTTGATTTTTTAGTTTAAATTAGTTATACAAAAATTTGGCTCCAAAATGTTGTAAAAAAGTTTTTAGAAAACTCAAACGTGTGATTGTTGATATTATTTTTTATTAATTTTATTACTAACAATAATCTCTTTCTAATTAAATGTTGCAGACAAAATGAACGTGTGCAATAAATACAAAAACGTTTTTATTGTTGTTTTAGAAAAAGTTGAAGTTTCTTAATAGCCGTGCTTTTAAGCAAAACTACTTACATAGCGAAACGGAGGGAGTAGTTACCATCAAAAATATTTTTCTTCACTAGTTTCCGCAGATCCGATCTTCTTTTTGTATAATCCTGCAATGATTGCTAATCAATTTTTTCTTACTTGGAATCCACATTATCCGATAAACAAATTTTCCTTAACTGACTTTACAATTATGTTCTTTCTGTACTTCAGCTACCATAGTCCCACTTACTACAGTTTACAATCATTTTGTCTAAGCCAAATTTTTATTAGTCAACAAGAAACATCTAATAATCAGAGAAAAATCAACTTATATATTCTTTATATAAACCAATTTATTTCAAAATGTATTTCAGTGATTAAAACTCTCAACTATTTTTCAATCAAAATAAAATCTTTCAAATTTTTTTTATTGTTTTAATACTTCAACTTACAAACTAATAACGTGTGTCACTTTTTGTTAAATAATTATAGACAGAGAGTGACAAATGTTAACACTTTGTAAATTGAAGGGTTAAAGATTTAAAATTAATTAAGATATCTTGATTACGATTCAAAAATAGTTGAAGGGTACTAAAACCCCTCAACTATAAAATTAAAAAATTATATTTACAAATCTACTTTACAAGAAATAAGATATATATATATATATATATATATATATATATATATATATACACTTAAAATATAATTGACTATTGCAGTAATAATATCCCATGAAAACATTGTAGTATTTATAACAACTAGATCTTTTTTGCAAGCGTTATGCGCGGATCCAGATATTTTAAAATTATTTTTTGGTCAAAAAATCTAGTTGTGATAAATAGTGCAAGATTTTCATGGAAAGTATTACTGCAATAGTCAATTACATTTTAGGTATGTTTATACTTTAACAAAAAGTCAAACGAACACAAAGCACAAAAGGTCGAGATCAACAATGTCGTAAATAGGTCCCACAAGCTAATTAAAGAGGATTCGTTACGCACTTTCATGAGATGTGATTACGTGCCACTCATCAACAGCTCCATTGTACCCTCCACTATTATTTGCTGACTCGTATTTCTGTTTTCATATGGTCATATTTCCATACTGAGATTTCTATTCAAATGTATTTTCGAAGTATTTTAGTAACACAAAGATAAATACTCCA
Source organism: Brassica rapa (assembly GCF_000309985.2). Lineage (NCBI taxonomy): Eukaryota > Viridiplantae > Streptophyta > Magnoliopsida > Brassicales > Brassicaceae > Brassica > Brassica rapa. Next base: position 30,826,747 of record NC_024797.2, read on the forward strand.
TGATAAAAGAATTTTTTACTCTTTAAGACACTTTTTATCTTTCAAATTACACAATAGGTCACTTGTTGCTGGAGACACACTTTCTCTTTGTGCAATGTCCTATATGTCCTCAATCTAACTACGCTCTCTCCTAACCACAACCCTTCATAACTAAGCTGTCACTTTCCCTTCTTTAAAAAAAAAACGATTGATCAGTTTCTGATTTTTGAGTTTTCAAAAACCAATCTATATTCTCCTCCAACTTTACTTTTTCAGATTCAGATTTACTTTCCCCAATCTATATTAATGATATAGGTGTGAAGATCTTTTTCCTTTCCACAATCTATGTGTTGATGGGCTGTCCACTTTCTTATGTTGTATGGTACAGGCCTCTCTACCGATCCATGAGATGATGCTCCTTTTAACTAGTTTTTATTTCGATGGTTTTATTACAATTGAATATTAAACAAGACTAAGAATGTGTTGGATGGTTTTGATGATGAAGTTGTGGAAGAAAAGGGTGGTAAAGATGGTGAGCTTTTGGCTGATGCGATCGAGTGATGCAGAGATGGACACAAAAATGGATATGCTTGATGGTGAAGATGTGGTTGCCGATGATGATGATAGTTACCATCAAACGCCCTAAGTTATTCTCTAAATATTTTTCTTCACTAGTTTCCGTAGATCCGATCTTCTTTTTGTATAATCCTGCAATGATTGCTAATCAATTTTTTCTTACTTGGAATCCACGTTATCCGATAAACAATTTTTCCTTAACTGACTTTACAATTATGTTCTTTCTGTACTTCAGCTACCATAGTCCCACTTACAGTTTACAATCATTTTGTCTAAGCCAAATTTTTATTAGTCAACATGAAACATGTGATAATCAGAGAAAAATCAACTTATATACTCTTTATATAAACCAATTTATTTCAAAATGTGTTTCAGTGATTAAAACTCTCAACTATTATTCAATCAAAATAAAATCTTTCAAATTTTTTTTATTGTTTTAATACTTCAACTTACAAACTAATAATGTATGTCACTTTTTGTTACATAATTATAGACAGAGAGTGACAAATGTTAACACTTTATAAATTGAAGGGTTAAAGATTTAAAATTAATTAAGAGTTTTTTTACGATTCAAAAATAGTTGAAGGGTACTAAAACCCCTCAACTATAAAATTAAAAATTTATATTTACAAATCTACTTTACAAGAAATAAGATATATATACACTTAAAATATAATTGACTATTGCAGTAATAATATCCCATAAAAATCTTGCAGTATTTATAACAACTAGATCTTTTTTGCATGCATTATGTGCGGACCCAGATATTTTAAAATTATTTTTTTGGTCAAAAAATCTAGTTGTGATAAATAGTGCAAGATTTTCATGGGAAAGTATTACTGCAATAGTCAATTACATTTTAGGTATGTTTATATATCTTTTTTTTGGTAAAGTAAAATTTCAAGTATATAACTGTAGATAACCATTTTGGCTCTAAACCAAAAAACTTATAATTTATCTTCATCAAACGAAGAGTAACAAAGATAATCATGCCAACAGAAAAGATTCAGTTTACATTTCTGCTCTTCATTTTCTTAATTGCTTCATATCATTTTTCTCAAACCTTTGGTAATATTTTTACTCATATTTTTTCATATAAATAACAACGCTAGATAAAATCAGTTAATTTTAATTTTTTTTTTGACAAACTATTCATATTATTTGTTTTAAATGATTTCCAGCTGGTGGATGCAAGTACCAAGGATATTGTAAAACTGATGACGACTGCAAAAAAGTATGCATAGGCCATGACATAGATCGATCATTTATGACTTGCATTTTAAGTCGTCCAAAGAAAAACCAATGTTGTTGTCTTACTCGTCAGTGATATATCAATATTATCCATTGCTACCTGTTATAAGATTTAAAATTAATAAAAAATAAAGATATTTATAACAATATTCAATTTACATTAGCATGAGTATCTGACCCAAAATCCTTAAATGGTCAAGTGGAAAGAGTTTAAGTGGTTTCATATGTGTATTGATTATTCTATGTGAATCCATTTCCAAACAATGCATTGCCACACAATGGCAACAAATGCATTGTCATTTGTTAATATTGTTAAAGTAATTATAGTAATTATATTGTGATATGAGCTTTCAAAGCGCATGACTGTTTTAGCTGCAAAAATTATTTTTCATCTGAAAATATTATTTTACATAATTTATATACCTTCAAAAAGTGTAGTATAATACAATATTTCTTATTCTCTTTTGTTTCTGTAGCTATATCATCCTCTTTACTCTTTTCTTCTCTCAACTTCTTCTTTTTTCATGTCACTATTAGTTCCTACAAATAATCAAAGAAGATAAACAATATATGTTTATGTGTTCTCTTCTAGTATGTAAAACTATTTTGTCAGTGTCTCATCTGAAGCATCACCACCACCACCATATTTTCCTCTGCCAGTATCGCAACCCGTCGTCTCCCCACTTACTCCCACCGAAATTTTCTCCTCCTCTACTTCTTATGGTGGATTCTTCTCCTGCATTAACCTTTGCAACATCTCTCCCACCACCTCTGCAAATTTTATTTTTTCGTAAACCCCATGTGTTATGTTTTGTTGGTGTATCATTTTTACGAACCAATTGGTTTATATTTATTGACAAGACTAAGAAATTACAAGCAAAAACATACCAAGACTATACTTTTATAATCGAAAAAGGCCAAGAAAGTGGTAAACATTGTGAACCAGTAAAACAAAGATCGTACCATTTGGATAAAGAATATGGTATAATATAGTGTATGATATTAAATTTTAAATTAGAAAAGATGGACAATGACAATGCCACCTGCTCCTCTGTAAATCATATGTCCTCTTACTATGTATGATTGTTATCTTTTACCTTTAGAAAAAAATAACAGTTCAAATTGAAATGTAGTATTTTGCTTTATACTATTCGATTTAAGAACAATAGAATATAGATAAATCTTTAGAGTCTTTTCTCCTCCTCCTCCCCTTCCCATCCCCCTCACCCCTCCCCGCCCAGCCTCCTCCTCCTCCTCCGTCTCATCCTCTTCTTCTTCCCTTCTTTGTGAACAAACTGTTATATACATACTTTACTATTTGGTCAATAGAAATAGAATACTTGAGATAAGTCAGCTATTACGTTTGTCTTGTTCACGAACCTAGTTTTACATTTTCAGGGTTATCTTGTGATGTAATAATAATAACCCCTCTCTCTCTCTTTCTATTGTCTCCATTGATGTTCGTCGTCTCTTGGCTGTGTTAATCGCTTGTTTTGTGGTTCTAGCCGAGACAGAGTGGGGATTCATCCTTAAAGTGTCAAAGGTTCTTGAGTACTGGGCTGGGAGAGGAATGCTTCAGATTTTGTAAGTAACTGAGGAGCTCAAGAAAGAGACAATTGTTTGGTTGGTGTAAAGATTATATATATTGGTTTGCTTTGTATCAGTGTGGCTGTGATGACAAGAGCTTTCCCTGACTATATGACTCAAAGGAAGGATCTCTTGCTTCTTCAGAACATCGCAAGCTACATGCTCCTCGCTTGTGTGGTCTTATCTATTTGATTTCAGTAAGATGTCACATTCATAGTTCTATTATTTCCTATGTTCTCTTGCGTTACTGTTGAATCTTTTTCTTCATTATAGTTTTTGGTTGATGTAGTGGTTGTATCTTTGCTTATATGATCAATCTCTTTTCAGTTTTGGATCTGCTATGTTTGATTTGGTTTAATCTTTTGATCGTTTGTCTGAACTTCAGGAGATTTTATGCATTGGTTTTCTGAAACGTGCTAGACAGCAGAAAGAAATCTCAAAAGAACAAGCTGTCAAGGATCTTGAGGCAAGTAGTGATAGTTTGAGTTATTGTAGTGTCTATATGTGCATTCCATTCCTCAGATGGCTTCTAAATCATTGACCCTTGATGTTGCAGGAGATAGACAGACGCAGGGAAGAACTGGAGCAATTGCTCTTGGAGCATCGGAGTAGAGACGATGTGTGAATGTGATCACAAGTACAGTAGCTTCATTTGAACAGACGAGATCAGTTTGTTTTTGTATTAAAGGATTGTGTGACCTCTCTGTTTTCATCCTTTCCACTTTGTTTGCTGCTATTGACACGCTAAGCTTGTAATACTTGTCTTATAAGAGACGAGCACTACTGATGATACTTCATGCCTTTTGCGGCAAAACATTTGCAATATGGGAAGATATTATAGAATCACAATAATAAGAAGTCCTTCTCTTATTCAATCAGATCTCAATCACAAATAACAAGTCTCAAAATCACACATTATGCATCACACCTTGCATCCATATATATATAGGACTCGAAATATCCTAAATCACTTAGTATTATCATATCTCCTAATCCTAAAGATAATCACAACTTAAAATAGGAAAAGGAAACTTGTATCTCAAGCTTATCCAACAACATTCTCCCCCTTAAGCTTGAACTTGTCTTCACACACATTTTGAACTCCAATAAACTCTCTCATCTCTTTGAACTTAATTATTCCAAGTGACTTAGTAAGAATATCCGCCTTCTGTTTGCTTCCCGGAATGTGATCGACCTCGACCAACTCGTTTTCCACACACTCACGTATAAAGTGAAACCTCCTGTGAATATGCTTACTTCGGCCATGAAACACAGGATTTTTACTAAGTGCTATGGCAGACTTATCATCCACTTTGATCACCACTTTCTTGCTTTTCTTCCCAACAGCTTCACTTAGAAGTTCTTGCAACCATATCGTATGTTTAGCCGCTTCAGTCGCAGCCATAAACTCAGCCTCACAAGATGATAACGCCACTATTTCTTGTTTAGTTGAGCACCATGTTATAGGACTCTCACCAAAATAAAATATGTGTCAGTAGTACTCTTGCCATCATCATTATCGACATTGTGAGAGCTATCACTATAACCTAACAGCTCAGTACCTTTGTCACGCGGGTAGTACAGTCCGAGGGAGCAAGTCCCACGAAGATATCTCAGTACTTGCTTCAGGGCTGCACCATGGGACGTCCTCGGATCCTGCATATACCTGCTGAGAACACCTACGCTAAAAGAAAGATCTGGTCGCGTGTGTAACAGGTAACGGAGACATCCAATGGCACGGCGATACCCCCTTTCATCAATCTTCATTTCATCAAGTGACTTGGAGAAAGCTGCGTTTAACTCCATAGGTACATGAGTAGAGTTACAAGAACTCATATTAGCTTCTTCTAGAATTCTTTGTGCGTATCTATCTTGCTTGAGAATGATCCCGTCATTACCTTGCAACACTTCTATTCCCAAATAATACGTCAATAGTCCAAGATCGCTCATCTCAAACTTTGCAGCCATCTCTCGTTTAAAATTCTGGATAGAGGTCAAAGAAGAACCAGTAACTAGAAGATCGTCTACGTAGACTACGACAATAAGTAGCTCTTGGTCGTTTTCTTTGCAATAGAGTGAAGGCTCCTTTGAGCAATGCTTGAAGTTCAAGCCTCGAAGTATCTGGTTAAGCTTTATATTCCAAGCTCTAGGAACTTGTCGTAATCCATAGAGAGCCTTTTTTAACTTGTAAACCTTGTGTTATTTCCCAGCGACGACAAAACCTTCTGGTTGAGTGACGAACACATCTTCGTTTAGCTCTCCGTGAAGGAACGCAGTCTTAACGTCGAGATGGTGTATCTTCCAGCCATGTGTTCCAGCCAAAGCGATGATCAATCTAATTGTCTCAATACGAGCCACCGGAGAAAACACTTCATCATAGTCCACGCCATGCCGCTGAACATACCCTTTAGCTACTAAGCGAGTATTTACTGATCGAACCATCAGCATTGCGTTTAATCTTAAACACCACTCAAGACTATTGGTTTAACACCTCTAGGTAGCTCAACCAGATCCCACGTATTGTTTTCTCGATTGAAAAAATCTCGTCCTTACACGCATCAATCCAAACCTCCAGCTCCTTGGCTTCGTTGTAGTCCCAAGGTTCCTCAGTAATAGCCATCAACAAACGTTCTCCCTCTATCTCAGCCATGAGAACATAGTGGTCAAGGTATGTAGTTCTCGTAGATGTTCTTGTTGATCGTCGTGGTTGAAAGCCATCATACATCCCCGTCTTCACTAACTTCTTCTTCCCCCGGTTCATCATTGTCTTCAGCTGAATTTTCAGGTACAGAAGCTTCAGCGTCAGTTGCGACATCATTATCCCAACGTTTTTTTCACGAGCGTGAAGTCACCAGCTTCCATATCGACTGTTTCATCTGTCCAGCACCATTGCTTGTATTCATCAAACACAACGTCACGGCTCACAATAATGCGTTTGGTGTGAGGATCGAGAAGACGGTAAGCTTTAGATCCCGGTTCTGTTCCTAAGTGGACAAGAACTCTGGACCTGTCATCTAATTGCTTCCTACCAGCCTTCTCTGTTCTAGCGTAGCACACACATCCAAAAACCTTTAAGTGTGACAGGTTTTGGTTTCCGACTTCTCAACGCTTCATACGGACTCAACCCGTCAAGAGATCTTGTTGCAACCCTATTGATCAAGTAAGTGGCATGCCTTATTGCTTCTCCCCATAGATGATTTGGTATGCTCATATGTTTTAAAATACTTCTTGTCATCTCCAATAACGTCCTGTTCCATCGCTCTACTACGCCGTTTGTTGAGGAGAGTACGGCGCAGTCAAGTGTCGATTGATCCCATACTTGTCGCAGTAGGACTGAAACTCATGAGATACAAACTCGCCTCCTCTATCTGTTCGTAGCGCTCTTAACTCTGTTTTGTTTCTTGCTCCGTACGTAGCTTAAATATTTTAAACTTCTCGAGAGCTTCACTCTTTTTCTTTAATCAGTATTGTCCACATATCGCAAATAGTCGTCTATGAGTACAAGAATGTATCTCTTGTGGGCTGGTGTTGGTGGTGTGATGGGTCCACAGAGATCTGCATGAATCAGTTCGAGAGTTTTTGAAGCTCAAAACGAGGTTGCTTGTGGGAAGGGCTTCCTGGTTTGTTTCCCTTCAGACATGAGACACAGCTTCAGTACTGCTCTCGACTTCAGACACGCCTGTAACCAGTTCTTTCTTGACATTGACCTCAGGTCTCTTTGTTGATATGACCCAACCGTGCGTGCCACATTGTAGACTCTGCACAGGTCGTTACCTTCAAACACTCAAATGATCTGCTTGTAGCGTGACCTGTATAAACGGTTTTTAGTTCTTGTTGTTTTAACCATTAGTAGACCATGCTTGTCGACTAGCTTGAGCGTGTGTTCTTCATATTCACTTCACAGCCTGCCTCAGTGGCTTGTCCCAAACTAATGATGTTGCTCCGCAGCGAGGTATATAGTAGAGACATCTTTCAAAATTTTCTTTCAACCATTGATAATGAACCGAATTGAGCCTTTCCCCATTATATCGATTCGTGAGTCATCCCAAATGTACTTTCCAGTAACGGTAGTGTCAAGCTCGAAGAAGAACATACGGTTTCCACTCATATGGTTGCTGGCGCCATTATCTAGATACACACATCTTTATCTGATTCCGTGTCAAAGATTTTAGGGTTTACATTCTCCTCATTCAAGTAAACGACCTCGTTCATCATCAACTCATCAGCTTCTTGAGTATCTTCGTCTTTCTTTTCATTCCCTTCGGCGGTCTCTTGAAGCTTTAAAATCTTATCTGGACAGTCAATAGCGTAATGTCCAAGCTTGTCACAGTTGAAGCATGTGATATGTGAGGCATCTCCTCCACCTCGTCCTTGCCTATAAACTTATCTTTGTTGCTGAAAAGATCCACGACCGCGACCTCGTCCTCTCCAATTTGATCTGCCACTGCGTCCTCGTCCCCGGTTATTGTAGTTGTTACCATAGCCTTCGTGATTTGAACCTGCATTGTCGTACATTAGCTTCCTGTTTCATCATTGACATCCTCTTCATCTTCTTCAGTATTCTTTCTTCATACGCCTTTAAACGACCGACTATATCTTCATAGCTTGTGGTCTTAAGGTCTAGAACTTGCTCAAGTGAAGCAACCATATGAATGTACTTCTTTCTTGGCAAGCTCTTTAAAAAAAAATTCACAAACTTTGGTTCTTCAATTGTTTTCTCCTAAGGAGGCAGATTTAGAAGCTATTTCAGATAGTTTTCCAGAGAATATAGCAATCGTGTCTCCATCTTTCATCTTGATTCTATCGAACTCAGCCATCAAGGTTTGTAACCTTGCTTCTTTCACCTGCTCAGCTCCGACATGTCTCGCTTTTATTGCTTCCCAGACCGCCTTTGCTGTATCAATGTCGCCAACCTGTAAGACCAAAGTTTCTGGTATAGATTGTAATAAGAATGCAATAGCCATATTGTTTTTCTCTCGTCTTTGGTTCCGGGGTCTATTGTTTCCCATACTTCGCTGACTTTCAGTGCTATTTCATTCGCATGGCCCAGACAGTATAGTTCGATGAAGTTAGCATCGGAAATTTGACAGAAGTAGGTCTGCCATCTTGGGGTAACACGATATCACTTTTGCCGTCTCCCATTGTTGTCGATTGGAAACTTCAAAGTTATGCTTTGCTCTGATACCAAATATAGAATCACAATAATAAGAAGTCCTTCTCTTATTCAATCACAACGATCTCAATCACAAATCACAAGTCTCAAAATCACACATCATGCATCACACCTTGCATCCATATATATATAGGACTCGAAATATCCTAAATCACTTAGTATTATCATATCTCCTAATCCTAAAGATAATCACAACTTAAAATAGGAAAAGGAAACTTGTATCCCAAGCTATCCAACAACAAATATAAGTATAATATAGTATAGTATTGTATAGTATAGATAACCATTTGCTCTAAACCCAAAAAACATATAACTTTATCTTCATCAAACTAAAAGCTACAAAGACAATCATGTCAACGGAAAAGATTCAGTTTACATCTCTACTCTTCATTTCTTAAGCTTCCTATCATTTTTTTCAATCATTTGTTAATATTTTTTCTTCTTTTTCATATAAATAAGAACTCTATATAAATAAGTTAAATCAGTTTTTTTTGTTTTTGAAAAATTATTCATATTACTTGTTTTAAATGATTTTCAGCTGCTGAATGTAAGTACCAAGGCTATTGTAAAACTGATGACGACATGCATAAAGTATGCGTAGATCATGAGATAGATCTATCATTTATGATTTGCATTTTAAGTCGTCCAAAAAAAAAAACCAATGTTGTTGTAGGCCTGGGCGTTCGGTCCCCCATCGGATTCGGTTCGGTTTAAACGGGGTTTTGGATTTCGGATGTAAGCCTAGAAGTCCCATTCGGTTTTTTAAAATTTCCGTACGGTGTATCGGTTCGGAACCAACCAGGTTCGGATCGGTCCAGATAAAGCTCAGAAGATCCGCTTAAAACCCGAAATTGAAATGGACCTTGTTCGGTTTCGGGTTTTGTAATCAAAATAACCAAAAAATCCGGAAGAAACCCGAACTACCCATTCTTAACACACCAAAACAGAACAAACTTGAATCTAAAACTTAGAAAGATACTGAAATTGAAAGCCACAGAATAGTACTAGAGTATTAAACAACACGAATTAAACCATAAGCAATTTTGCATGTCCCCACTATGAAAATACAAACGATCGTTAACAGCTTCAGATTCATCTTCTTTGTTGTGGTTTCTCAATCAAAGATGATGTCAAAACCACCTGTAAACATAAAAGCACATATTTAAGTGAATAATAGAACAAGAACTTACAGAAAACATGCATATAAAAGATGATATAATGAAAAAAAACAAAAGACATGCAATAGAAGATGTTTCTATTGATTTGGAATCGATTAAAAATTTCAGAAAAAAAACGAAAAGAAGAAGAAAGAAAGAAAATTATGAACCTGTGATTGATTTTGATTCTTCTAATCCTCAGATAAAGCATGAGACAGAGAGACAAGAGATTTATGGTTCCATTTTATTATTATAGATTGAATCAAAAAAAAACATTGTTATTTTGGATTAGGGCTGGTCGCCGAGAACAGGAAAGAGGAGGAAAATACATGGAAAGTATGAAATGTAACAGCATATAACATAAAAATTATATATAAGACTGGTTTAGCTCGGTTGCTTCATTCGGCTCGGTTTACAACCGAACCGATCGGTTATCCGAAAGCAAGAGGTTAAGACCCATTCAGTATTTAGCATGGATCCGTTACCGATCCGAACCCGCTACTTCGGTTCGGGTAAAGGTATGGGCTTCGGGTA